>NC_045639.1:8714915-9033264 GCF_009829145.1 Chiroxiphia lanceolata
ACCAATAGCACATGTCTGCCCTGTTGCTGGATCCAGAGCAGAGTTCTATTACTGCAAATTGCAGTAGGTTTGACTTATCCCAATTACCAAGTGATCTTCCCAAAGGAAATCCTAAAGCATGAAAGACAGGAAGACAAAAACTCCCCACATTGTTACATCCTTTCATTTCCTGTAAAGCATTCACAGTTTATGGTTCTGCCTGCCTCACGAAATCCAAGATGTTTTCCCATGTGACTATTCCTCTCCTCTATCATCCCATCTCCTTCCAAGTGCCTCTAGACAGACGAAACCCAAGCCAATGCTCAGGCATCCCAGAGGACCAGCTGACACTCTTCTTCCTTTTGTCTCTGAGGCTTGTAACAGCAAAGGAATGTAAAGCCTGTGCTGAGAAGGGGTTCCTTCTCCTCACAGCAGCATCTTGGTTGCATTGCATGGGAGCAGGACAGGCAAAGGCATGCTGGGAAGGGCAAAGAATTACAGTATCAGTAGGATACACATTAGGAAGAGCAAGATGTCATCCTGAGTCAGGAAAAACGGGAGGCCAAGGGAAGAAAACAATGTCCTGAAAGCAGATACATCCACCTTTCCTTGTCTTCATGGCTGGCTGCCCAGTGTTCCTCACAGCTTTGTGTCCTGGTTAGCATGTGCCCCCTGGGATGGCCATTCAAGATAGACCAAAAAGAGGCCAGTGCAGGCCCTGACAGTGCAGCATATTAAATGGGACCTCAGCACCACTGTATTGAATTGGAGCACCTCTTTTTTTCATTTTCCTATTCTCATGGAAAAGAAAGTCCACACAATCAATGCTGTTATCATCTGACTGGGCAGTCCATTCTTAACTGCATTAAACATCACTGTGCATGCACATTTATCGGGCATGCCCTGCTGCAATCAGCTCTTGGAAGGGTGCCTAACTCTTTATTCTCTGGGTAGATGATTCTGGTTTGGTCAGCAACTTGCCCTTGAGCTTGCTGCACCGGGCTGCTCTATTAAACACTCTGAAGCGTCTTTCCCACTGTAGGGACCACACACAGGTCTGCCCAGGGGCTCTGACTGCCACCCAGAGGCCTCCCAGGAACCGCCTGCTCTCCCATCACAAGCTCTTAGCACTGCTGTGTTCTCAGATATGTATTTCATAGTACTGCAATACCACTGAGACAGCACACAGCCACTCCCAACAGATGCACAGGAAAAGAGCGGGTCACACCCCAAAGAGATGCAACAGTCACGACAAGGCATAACAGACATTCCAGGCTGGGTCAGGTGCACCAATGAGATAAGGAGGCTCAGATAAAAGACAAGAACATCAGACTATGTGCCTGTTTCAGCCAGCAGCAGTAGCTACTAGTGATCACTAGCAACAGCTACCAGAGCTGCTTGCTGCCAGTGTGAAAGCAGCCAGGTGGGAGAGAGGAAAGCACAGATAGGTACTGGATTCACTGATTTGTCTGGAGGATATAAGATTCACTCAGCATTACAGAAGAGATCTGTTGGATTTATTTAGGTGAATATAAAAATCTTTCTAAATACCTAATAAGATGTACAAAATCATCCTCTTCCTCGGGGTTTTCAAAACCGGTATCTGACATCTGTAGCCAAACTGTAGCCAAAACTGTTTCTGGATCAGCCACTGTTTCCTTCACAGGAAGGTTTTAACGGCTTATGGTTTTGAAACACCCTTTTTAAAGATCAGCCAATATGCATTACTGACTGTACACCAGCCCTACACACATGAGGAGAGGCAGACAGACCAGCAGCAGTGCTTGTGCTCAGGGTGCAGAGCACTTCCCTTTCCAAGAATCTACGTCTACTACAGGCTGCTTTTGTGCTGCCAAAATGTTACCATGCCGGCAGTGCACACCAAAAAAGATCTGAACTACTCATAACATTGCATTTCTAATTAAAGAATGGCTGCTTAGGACAAGACCTAACATCAAGATCCCTCTGCTTGTTTGCTGCCCATGGCATAGTGAGGAAGTGGGGGCTGTTGCAAGCAGGAGGGCACTGACGCAGAGATCACAGCATCCCAAACCAGGACAGAGCAGGCCTGGCTGCAATGAAAAAACAGCTCGCAAACAAATGCTTGGCCAAGGCCATACACGAGTATTCCCTGTTCTCCAGTATCCTCACTAAGCACAGACAGCAGTGACACTCTCAAAACAGCAAATTTCCCTGGGATTCTCTCTGGTCAGGCCTGCAGCCAACTGCTCCAGAGCACATGTGCTCTCCCTTCTTGAGGCTGCTGAGCCATCCTCTGGTGTTTGGATGTGCCTCGTCACATAGGCAAGTATATGACAACATCTCTGCAAGCAAATCACTTCTAAAAAAGACAAATGCTGCTTTCTCAGACCACTTCAAATGCAATAGCGGAGGCAAGTCAAAGATAAGCCTGTATTATGAAATGCTCCCTTCCTGTTCTGCGGCAGATTTCTTCAAGCAAACTGTCCTGTGCAGGCTCCATAGCTAGAGACAGGTCCACAGTTTCAGACTCAGTAATACAGGCAGCCTCGAAAAGAAGCAGACCACTTTGGTCTATTAGCTGTGTGTGTTGTGGACTTGTGTCTGTGACACTACACAGCAGACAAAAAGACTGCTAAATATATAACCTAAATGCCACTCCTGACTTGAGGACTGCTTTCTCCCGATCTGCCCTGCTGTGGACTGAGAGATCCCACACGTTTTGCCAGCCTGGAGAGCAAACCACATACATCCTTCCCCTGATCTCAGGGGACATTCCTGCTAATGCAGCTAGTCCCACTGTAGGAGGAAAGAGCAGCTCCTACCATGATGCCAGGCCTACCTAGCACCACAAAATCCCAAACAGGATTAGTACTGCCTGTGTATGCAGCCAGTGCAGAACTGGGCAACATGAAACAGACCACTACAACCTGTCAGCATTGGCAAGGCTATTCCTGCCTCTCCTTTCTAGCAAGTCTCTTCTCTCCAGACAGAATTCAATATAGAGCTCTGCTCAGCCAAGTTGTTTCCCAATAGGTTTATAACCTCTCTGATGCACAGGTCTCTTAATCTACTGATCCAGACCAGTGAGGCCACTGTGTGGACCACACACAACAGACCCTTGTCTGAAAAGTGGGGAAGCCACAAAAGGACAGTTGTTAAAACCATGGAAGAGCAATCATTCTGTATTCAGTGTCATAAACAAGATCGGAGGGTGGAGTGGAAACCCTGAGATCTGCCTAGAAAGACACTGTTGGTCTGCTCCAACCTGTCGCTGTCACAGACATGCCAGAGCTATCTCACATCCCACAGCGAGGAGCTGCAGCTTACCTGGCATTACAGAGCAGCTCTTCTTTTAGCACAGAAGTGCCTGCAAACACTCCAGTGTGCATTGTTTCTCCTCATCAGTCAGCTTCAAAAATAACCCCTCCTGGCAGAGACATCCATCTTGTCACACCACTGCAATCATAGTTTCTGAGCTGTTTCTACCCAACCATGCATGCTTTTTTGAGGCAGAGATGTCACACAACCCATGCAGCTGGAGAGGAAGTGAGAAGGCTGTACATGTTGCTATGGCTCACACTAAATTCCCTAGCTCAGGGGTACTATGGTATTTACCAGAAAATCTCAGCAATAGAAGAGTGCTTTGTGTCCAGGTCCACTATGCCTGTAATATCAAGCTCTCTGAGAGCAGGCATCGAAAATCATGAACCAGCTACACTGCAAAAATAGAGGAGCTGTGTCCAGGGAGCAGCCTGAGCTCCAGTGGGCCACAGTAGAGGCATTTTCTCCTTGGGGCCCTCTCCAGGTGAAGCATGCAGGCAGCTGCCATTCTCAGTCATTCCTGCTCGCTGGCACTCAACCAGCAGGCTGCCAGGCTGTCCAGCAGACTGTCCCTGCTCTCCAAGGTGCTGCAGCTTGGGCTCAGCAGTGTCAAACAGTTATTCGCAGGCCGGCAGAGCCCTGGGGGTCCCAGAAAGCAGCGCACGGACTAAGCAGATGACAGTCCATGCACCTGCAACTGCTCACTTCCAGCCACTGTCCCAGTGGAACAGGACATTCTTTCCAAGGATCACTGTGCCCACTCATCACCTCAGCAAGCTGCAAGCAGAGCCAGGAGCTATTGTGGCAGATGTTTCGTCTAGCTAAAGGGTCCATAAATAACTTGGTGTGACTCTTCACCACAGCCTGTATTGCAGCCACACTGGGCATAGGCAGGCATCCAAAGACACCCTGGCCAAGAAAATTTGAATTTGTAACATATATTAGAAGTTCAACATCCTAACAACCACTTTGTCTCTTTAAAGCACAGTTTTGTAGTGCTCACTGAAGCATCAGAGTGCCTATTGAAGAACTCAGGAAACAGAGGGACAGGTGGTTTATCATACAGTCCCTTCCCACCCACCCATGGGAATCTGTGGCTGAAGGGAAAGGATTTCCCGCACAATAGGTGCACACAAAACCACTTGGTGCAATGGAGGTGTTCCTTTATGCCCATTATATGGGCATATGCTGGCCTATATGTTCAGATGCATCGCCCTTGTTTTCTCTCTAAGTACTCTGAATTTTTATACAGGAGGTCGTTAAGCATTTCTGAAATGAGTCATCCCCAGCTCTTCTATATAGCCTTTTAGAAAAACATTTGCCAGTGCACATATCTTGGGACTGGCCCACAGGAAGCTCTGCACCAGCCAACTAAAGCAGAAGAGACAAAATGTGGCTTTTTTGGTTCACTGATCAAACTGTAAAAGAAGCCTATAAAAGAAATAAAAGCCAGTTCCAGCCCAGAATAATACTGAAAAGTTTTAAAAACAGCCATGAGGGGACAGCTTTGAATTTGACTCTATCTAACAGTGTTTAGTAAGGGCAGGAAATAAGACTGCAAGTGACTGAAATTCCAGCCAATTACAATTTTTAAGAGGACAAAAGTCAAGGGACAACAACATCAGAGAAGAAAAGTTAACTAAAAGCCCAGGATCTGAACATACCAAAAGTGTACCACTTAAGGCAAAAACCTAGTACAGAAATATCTGGCACTTCCTTAACAGAAACACTGCTTGCAGCTATAAATAGGCTGCCGGTTCAAAGGAGAATGCCCTCCTTGGGATAATCCTATACAGAGAAGAGGCAGAGGAAGCTGTTCTCCAGGGAAAGCCAGATACAAAACCACAGGATCTTTTGTTAGCACAATTCCTTGGATGCAATTGCCCTACTCCTCCCTCATGTATAAAAGATCAATCGGAGATTCTACAGATCGTCACCACTGCTCCTTATCATAAGAGGCAGGATCAGCCCAGATGTGGTAGGGAAGATGGAGGCACAGAGGTTGAGGTGAGAAGAGATACCAGTCCACAACACCTGGATATCCAGCAACTATCCAGAATCCTGGAAGCTGCACAGAGTATCTGACATGCTCAGAGCACCTAGCCTCACAATCACAAGCCAGTAGCACGGTCAGCAGTGGCAGAGCCAGGGATGTCCAGTCCAACAGCCTGCAAAGCCTGCACTAGTTTAGGTTTTTTAACATGCACTAAAATCGCATTGGCAAATTTAAATATAGTTTTACAAGAATAACCCTTACTTAAAATTAGAATGTAATTAGAGAAACGTACAGGTCAGTCAAAATTGGATGCACTGCACTTACTCTTGCCCTCATCAAGAACATACACAACCTGCCATCCTTCACACTGCAGCAGCCAAAGCACATGCCCCATACAGACAAGCTATGCCTTAGCTGTGGGATAACTTGCTCCTCAGAAGTAATTCCAACACTGTCACAAGGCACAAGTTGATGTGATCCCACCCTAGTCAAAAGTGAATACTCTGCATGACGAAACCATCCTTGTTCAGTGCTGGATTTTAGTGAGCTGCTTCTGAAGCTTGTTTGCATCTGCACCCAACAGTACCTAATAATCCCACATATCCCAAGTGATCCAACTCATGTTCAGTGTCAAAAGGGCTTTTAGGCAGCATCCAACCTGGTTTGTGTCATCAGAGGAGATAAAAGGACAGTATGGGAACAAACAAACAGCACAATCAAAGTGACCTATCTCAGTAAAATAAAGCAAACTGGCTTTTCCCATCTTGGAAGCAGACCAGCACTTACTGGAAGTAGCAAACTGAATAAATTTCTTTCACACTTGAGGCAGCTATACAACTTGGCACCCAGTTGGCTACTAGCTATGCACATTCACAAAGAAGAAGAGATAGGTTTAGACCTATCTAAATGCTGGTTGCCCTCAGCAATGCAAGGACAGGTTTATCTACTACAACAGAAGAGGCTGCTGTTGTTTAAAAGGTTTTTCCTCCATCAAGCCTTATGAACAGAGTTAGATGTACTTAGGTACAACCATTCTTAAAAGGAAAACATTTTTGTTCTATTGTACCATGGTCAAACAGTACAATGGGACAACAGGATACACTGTTGCCCTCCAAAACTTGTCAGTCCATACCCTACAAATCCAGAAGGCTGTTAAAAAGCTCATCTCTAACGTAGCAAAGCCTCAGACACACAAGAACTACGAAGCCACACTTGCCAATGTCTTCTGCAGGCTGCAAGTCACTGCTTCAGGCAGTGGCACAGGCTAAGCCCCTCCTCGTCCATGTCCACACTTCACTTCCTGCTGTGGCAAGCTCATGCAAAAACATCCTGCAAGCTGCTGCTTCGTATAGCGATGCACAAACACAGCCCATGCAAATGCAAGCATGCCCACAGCCGAGCTCTGCTCTTTCCCTGCCTTTGCCAGACCATCAGCAATGTACGTCCAAAGGCCCTTTGCCAGGCACCACTCTATCTCCAGTACAGTACATGCAGCTATGAGAGCAAGATGGATATGGGAGGGAAGGCCAACTCCCAGGCTGGCCTGGGATGTGCCATTGCTGAGAGAAGACAGATTAGGGTGCAGTGGAAAACATTCTTCCCATCAGAACACCCATCTGAGGGGAGTCCTGCAGCAGCAATTACACATTTTTAAAGACCTGTCAGGTAAGAGGAAAGAGAACCACTAGGAGTAGGCTCAAAACACTCCTACTGGGAGAATTAACTGTGCAAACAAGAGTTACTCAAGCTCACCAGGTTGACAGAACTTGGACAGCAATGCTGAGCTCACATTACACCTGGTCTGAACCAGACTCGGTGTTTCTTTGGCTGACCAAATTTCCTTTCCACTAGTGGAAGATGAGCAACAGCAATACTTACACACATACCACTCTGAGAAGTGTCTGAATCTATACAGCCCCCAGTTTCCTCCCTGGGAGGAAGTAACACTAACACAGAGACTTTTCAGCAGAGAGCTTCCCCAAAACATGCCCAGCTACACCAGACATCCTCTCCATTCCTCCAAGAATTCCTCCCAAGTTCCCACAGGCACATTCAGTTGCTGATGTGCAAAGAGACTGGCACAGCACACCACCCTTTGCAGGACAGCTGGATGAGCACAGGGTCACAGCAGGAGAAAGCCACAGTGCCACTGCTGCAACACTCAGAGTGCTCTGACATGCTGGCCTCTACTGTTGTCAAGAGTCCCCACATTCAGATCCCAGCAGTTTGAGATGGGAGGGGAGAGCCCAGAGTTTGCTTCCTGCAAACAGATTGACACAGCAGAGCCCGTGAGTGTTGCTCCCCTAGCAACCGAGAGGGCAGAGAGAAAGCCTTTTGCAGCTTTCTACCTACCAGTGTCTGCACCAGTAGCTGCATCCCCAGCACACAGGGGAGGCACCACACACAATCCTGGGGACAGAACACCTTTTCTGCAGCCATGCAGAGTGTGAGCAACACTGTTCTTCCTGAAAATTATACAATATACATATATATAATGTTGTTGGACAACTTTAACTGCCCCTCTGAAAACTAATGACTGCACAGTCTGTTTTTCTTTGATAGACAGGTCCTTAAGAGGTATCTGAGCAAGAGCAGCCTGCAGATTTACCCTAGGAGGTGATCTTAGTGAAGGACTCACAGATCAGACAATGGCTCAGAACGACCAGAAGAAGCCCCAAGGAGAACCTGCTCCAAATGACTATTCAGCTCTTGGACTGAAGACACACACAACATGCACAGTTGATGAATGGGTTCTTGGAAAAAGGGTAGGCAGAGTAGACAGTCAGCTGAGCTCAGCAGAAAGAGATGAACTTCCAAGACCTGTTTCCAATGTCCTCTCAAAATACTCTGGTGACCAGTGACCCAGGGGAATGGCGTGAAGCTGTGCCAGGTGAGGTTTAGGCTGCATATTAGGAAAAGGTTCTTCACCCGGAAAGTAGCTGGGCACTGGAACAGCCTCCCCAGGGAAGTGATCATGGCACCAAGCCTGCCAGAGTTCAAGAAGTTTATGGACAATGTTCTCAAGGCACATGGTGTGATTCTTGGGGTTGTCCTGTGCAGGGCCAGGAGGTGGACTCCATGATTCTTGTGGGTCTCTTCTAACTCAAGATATTCTATGATTCTGTGATACTGCGGACAGCTTGAAATCTCAGCATCCTCAGAATATTTAAAAAGCTGCTGGACAGAGATCCAAAGCATCAGAAAATTCACACCTGAGATCTAGCTGCAACTTAGCCAAGAGGCCAGGCACAACCAAACAGATCAGCGTGCTCGTGTCCAAGAAGCTTGAAGTCTGGAAATTCATATTTTGCTCTGGAATAAAAAGTCTTCAGCAGCTGTGAGATGCAGCCACTGTTTCCTTGGCAACAGAGATGGCAGGATATCTCTCCCCACGGCTGCTTTCTCCCTGGAGAGTCACAACCAGGGCAAAGTGCTAAAAGGGCACCCTTGGATCTGGTAATTCCTCAGAAGACACCCACAGCACCCCTCTTCAGTCTAGTACTCTGCTACTGGCAATCAATTGCTTTCAGAGGAGGTCAGCAGCACTGGACTCTTATAACACTTGACAGCTACAAGTCCAGATACCACCTGAAGCTCAAGAACACTGTCAAGATCTCAACATGCTTCTGGGCCTGTAGAAGACTTCCAGGGTCTGCATCCAAAGGGTGAGCAGTTAGAAATAAAAGCAATAATTAAGACTGCAGAATTAAAAAAAAAAACACATTATCCAAATCAGGAGCCACTATTCTTAAAATTAGATATAGGGATCCTTGCTCAAACTGGAACACTACATCCACAGCAAAAACATTCTAGGCAGCCCTAGTCTAGGTGCTGTTTGTCAAAGGGATCCCATCAGAACAGTTATCTTAAGACTTGGACCTTTAACTTAAGCTTTTCATTAGGATGCATGGATATCTTGGGGAGGGTTCAGCCACTCACTGGACCCCATGACTAGTACAGAAATAGCTCAGAGTTATCCCACCGCTGACATCTGTGATCTCTGATTTTCTGTGCCCTGATACATACAAGCAGTGGCAAACAAGTCCTACACTGTTCCCATCACATTAGCACAAACCCTCCACTGCCTCTCCTGCTTGGTTGAGGACCTCTCTGAGGAAAGTCTCAGCAGCACCAGACACCCTTTACCTGAGCCAGGCCATGGCCATACAAACCCCTGATGTTCAGCCTCAGAGACCATCTGTCCCAGATCAAAGAGTAAACATGATCACAGCCAACTGAGATACCAGAAAGAGATTTCTTGCACACAGTTTTGACTAACCACAGCTGGCTATGGAATTTGTTTTAATCCTTACCAGGTGAGGAAACCAGCCCAAACTATTTCTCCTTTTGTGGCTGAGCAAAAGACAGACCTGCTGCCAAAAGCCTACTGCTGCTGAAGATGCAGTTCCTCCAGCACCTCTCCATGCACTACCAGATGATCCTAAATTTGCACTGTGACACAGTAGAAAGGAGTCTTGGTCATGGGTGTCTGACCTACAGAGCTACAGCCAGGGAATTAGAAGGAAGGCTGGCATACACACTGAGGTTTGGCTATTGCATTCTAATGTAAAAAGTAATAAACTCTGAGCATGTAGCTCAAAATTTAAATGAAACCTAAACCAAAGACAGAGTGAGTTTCTTTTGCAGCAATACACCAGTCTAGACTGCTCTTTTCTCTGCAAGCAATAGGATCTGTTACTGAAGCATGAACTGATGTTTGCAAAAACACACTAGTGGCAGCCTTCCACAGCTATTAACCTTTCTTACCCTGCCCGTTTTCGCCTGCCACTTCAACAGTCTGTGTTCACAGAGGCCTAATAGGCTATGATTCTTCCTTCAAACGCTGCTGAAATCCTTATCCTGGGTTTGTCTGGAGGTTTAGACTTACTGGGGACAGGTGCTGATTTTGTCAAGATTGTTCAAAAGAGCCTATTAAGCTTGCACTGGATACCTACAAAGAACAGGCCTGTGGTTCCAGGGAATCCCTTGACTGTGCTCACTGTCGCTTCCTATCATGTTCAGCTAAAAGAAAACAAGCAGGGATGAGGAAAACAATGCGCAGAGCAGTGAGGAATACTAAGTAAGTGCTTTGCTATCAAATTCATGGAGCTGGGAGCTTTCCAGAGGAGATAACACAGCATTGATCTGTTACTGCAGAAAGGGCAGACACAAGGCACTGACACAGCAAGATGCAGCCATATGGGAGCTTACAAGAGCAACGTTTCAAAGGTGGAGTGGAAAATACAACTTCAACTGTCCCAAATCAAGATTTACATTTACCTGGTGAGATAGAAACAGCCTGCTCTCAAAGCAAAGCAAAACTGCATCAAAAGCTGACCTCGAACTATACCAACAGTGCAAAGAGCATCCTGAGGAATAAGAGACAGGACACCATTTATCATCTCCCAGACCCTCCTCTGTCCAACAGTGAGTAAATAAACCAACAAGTAGATAACTATTCCAAGAGAGGACATCTATGGAAGACTGACTTCATGGCAGACACCAGTTGCTTCCAGCACTGTAAGCCAGTCTCACCATCCCAGCAGACACACTGACCAATTCCTCCCACTCAGAATTTGCCTCCAGCCTAGTGATCGTTAAAGTGTTGGCCCCGAGCGCTGGCCTTAAGTGTCTCTTGCACTCTGCTCCAGCTCCAGCACAGGCTGCCATGCTGTAGGAAGGAGGTGGCCAGCAACATTCACATGTCCCTGACAGGCTTATTTCCAGTTGCCAGAGGGCACAGCCACAGCACAATTAGGGTGGTGCTGCCAGTAGGATTTCAGGATGTGCCAGGCAGTAAGGGTGAACAGATTGCTGACACAAGTCACCCACATGCATGATATTCATTCATACAAGCCAATTTCAGGAAGAGTTGAGAAAGTTATTACCATTATTTCTACCTTTGCCTGTTCAATCTCGTTGTCCTAGTTACCAAAGCCCTGGTGACTAAGGCAACCAGCCTGGGCAAGTAAGAGGCAGAATGGAATGAGATGGAATAAAAATATTTAAGATGACTCCCAAAGAGCAAAAGCAGAAACACGTAAAAGCAAATCTATGCCCCCAGAATCACTCCCAGTCCCTTGGTCTACTACATTTCCCATTACCTCCACAGGAGTTTGAGAATGGACACTCAGGTATGCTTGTGACATACCCAGGAGACACAAGGTGGGCTGCAAACCCAACTCAAATGTGCCAGAGCTCCCCTACACACTCCCTCTTCACACAATGAGTTAACTGTACAGACACTAACATGTACAGGATTGTACCCAGCCTGAAGATCAGAACTTGTACTGCCATTCAGGAAACATCTCTTCTCTACTGCTGCCTGTGCAGCATCCAGACTCCACGTTCATAATGTCCTGGAGCATTTCACACAGGCATTTCAAGGCACCTCCATCTAGGAACTGAGTAACATCACACTTCTGTGGTTCTGAGATCACTACCAGTTCTGCAAGAATCCCAGTCCTGATTACATATTTGCTTCTCTCTTATTTTTATCACAGACACACAATACCCAGAACATCTCAGGCTCAAGGCTATGTAAAGCTACGCCAAAAGTTACTTTAAGTGAACTGTGTGACTTGGAAAATATAAAGAGAATAATGACTGCAGTGATCACGTGCCACAAAATTCTCAGACAGGCATGTCCATTGGCAATCATCCAGGCTCAGAAAAATACCTGTATTATAAGAAAGCACCATTTACCAGCACACTTAAACCATGCAAGGGGTTGAGGTGATCTGGCACAAAAAACGTAGTTGAGAGTAAGGATGCTGAGATTAACCTTCTGCTAGAAAAAGATTAACCTGCCACTATTAATTTGAGGTTACGGAACCCTCAGAAGCTGCAGAAAGACTTTGTAATGTCTGTGACCAACACTGGGCTCTATCACCTTCATCTGCTAGGTAAACGGGAAAGTAACCCTGTGTGTCCAGCAGGCATTACACCCTGCTGACTAGCGAAGACATGGAACAAGTTCTGACATAACATCACTGAGAAGCGTGATGGGGAGTAAACAGGCTAAGTCCAAATACCTTCATGCTTCCAGCTTCCCTAAGCCACCAAAAGAAGCTGATATTTCTGCTGTCCACAGTCCAGAACCTTGAACTCTAAACTCTTATGATCCTGACCCAAGAGCATATAAAGCCCAAAGTATAAGCAACTCTTGCTGTCTTGAAACTTCCAAGCAGCATTTCACTAGGCTTAGGCTTCTCTCCACAATTGCTGCTAAACTTAATATATATATAAGAGAAAACTACATGCTTTATACTTTAATCAAAACATCAGTTATGCAGAACCTGTTGGACTGAAAAATAAAAAAAGGAACAGCTTTTGACAAACACTGCATGTTTGGCTAGCCCTGAACCCTAAGTAGTGCTGGGTACCTCACAAGAAACATGAAAACAAGACTATGCTGAAGAGAAGACAAGAAAATTTCAATCAAGATATGCATATAATAACCCGTGATGAATAAAAATAAGGCAGTGTTTAAAAATTGATTTAAAAGAAAAAAAAGATACTTTTATCCCTCTCCAACCCTTAACTTCCCTATATTACACCTGTCTACCATTTAATTAATCAGCTGCTTATCTTTTAAAAAACAGACACATAAAATGGGAAGTTTCATTTTCTCTTGCCACACTCAAAGAGATTTCCACCCAGGACCTTGTAGGCATCCTCATGAGAAGGCATGGAGCTTCAGAAGAAAAATTGCAAGCATGTAGAGCCAACAGGGGACAGTTCTGCACAGACTACACGTTTCAGCGAGGACCTCGGCTGAGAAGCATCAGGTCCTAAGTTACTTTGAAAGTTTGAAAAATTCTGCCTTCAAAGGGCTTAGCTCAAGGCCCTGCTTGAACTACGTTCCACTCAAACAAACTTCAGAGGAAGGAGCTCGCTTGCAGCAAGTACTGTTTTAAGAGCCATGTTTTTGCTTAAGTTATGAATATTTTTTCACCTAAAATGAAAACAGCACAGAGTTTTCAAATCAATCTGACCTAAATGCAATAGGGCCAGGACACAACAACTTTAACCACTTTTAAACTACAACTACTTCAACTATGGCAGGAAAAAGCAAGCAAAGGCAACAGGGAGGTTGCAGAGAGGCAGCAGCTCTCCCTCATCTGTCCAGATGGAGGGAAGGAAGGCAGGCACTGTACTGTAGCTCTGCATGCTGTCTGGGAAGATGGTGCTCTCTGCCCTCACCCTTTCAGAGGCTGCTTAGCTTGTCCAGCAGGCAAAGTGCCCCAAGGCCCAGCCCCCACTCCCCCTCTCCCAAGCAGGATGAATAACAAAGCTTATTGGGAAACCAGAGACCGGGCAGGGGCTTGAGGGAACCTATGCAGGTTGCCACAGCAACTCCACAAATACATGTCACCAGTGACCACCATACTCTGAAAACTCTGACAGCAAAGCCCTTCTAGCACCTGGATGACAGGCAGTTATCCTGCTTTCTGGCAAGAGGATTGCAAGTCTAAGTAAGATCAACCCAGTTCAGTCTTACGAATGGAAGATCTCCAAGGGACACCAGAGCAGCTGGCACATCCAGTGCAGGCCTGGCATCCAGCAAAGCCAAGCTGTGAAGGTATTATAAGGCAGATCGTTGAACTGCCACTATGATTGATTCCCCAAGTTTTTCCATTTCAGAGAATGACACACTGGAGATCTTTGAAGACTACACACAGGAGCTTCAGAGCAGCACATGTGTGATGTGCAACACAAACAGATTTTTCTCTGTTAAAAAGTAGCCTGAGCTGCTTCAGCACAACAGGCATTAAAAACATAAAACTAGACCTACTGGAGTGAGTAATCCTCAGAACTACTTTATAAGGGCTGACAATAATTCAGAGCACAGCAGTCTTCCAGCATTTTCCAAAATTATAGAAATAAAACAGGGCATTTTCCCTTTCTTGTTTACATCATCTCTCAAAGCCTGAACTCAAGTACCTGATATTAAACACCTGGCTTAAGCCTCAGTCAGACAACACTGCCATCCCTCTGGCACGCAGCACTAGCAAGAGTTATAGGCTTGATGCAATTGCTTCTGCCAACCCCTCTGACTGCCTGTAACGACCATGTAGAAAGAACAAATTATTCCAGCAATTGTAGAGATAACCTGAAACAAGAGACTCATCTACCACTTGCATTTCTGCTGCTGTGACTTTTGCCTCTCTCTGGAATATCCCAATTTGACGGCAAGCCCAGCCTCACTTTTGGTGATGCTGTGGAATGCCAAAACTCTACAACTGAACACAGGTGAAATATAATAAATCCAAGATGTGCACACATTTAATTGACAAAGAAAACATAAGATCTATGGCTCAATTCTTCCCGTAAGAAAAGAGATTTAACCCAGCAATGTGAACGGCTATGAAATACAAAGAAAAAATACAGGTGACAACCAAACTCTTAGAACAGAGATCAGGCACACAACTATGAGAAGCTCCTGCATCAGTTACAGCCATGTCTGTTTTCAGGTTTGCTAGCTACATAAAGCACACAGTACCTGTCCCTGGGTCTCCATGAACAGGCTCTGTGTACACACCCTGTGTATGAAACAGCACCCCATGTCTTCAGAGTAATGCTGCTTACTCCTCAAAAGGCAGGCTGGGACAGTCTCCCACAAGCTAGTATTATCTGTTCAAAGACCAGTTGCTCACAGACACCAAAGCACTGGTTTCAGACTCAAGGTCAATTTCCCCTCTGTAAAAAGAAACGTTTAAAGGAAAGATTTCAGTCATAGAACAAAGACTGGGGGGATGGGGTACTTGTTAGCTGCTTCTGGCACTTGTTTCTTGAATTTGCACTGCTTCTGATAAAGCTGCTGAGTGCTATTGACTATCTGTCCAGCACAAGCCCCTGACTGAGAGCTGCACTCCTGATTGAACTGTCTCCAAGCACAAGATTTCAAAGCCCTGTGAATATCCCTGCCACTCACCTGCTGAATGATGTTTGCTTGCAGCCCCAGGTGCACCATGGCAATTTGAGCTTAAAACACCTCTGTGCACAGGAAATTTTGTAACAGTTTCAAACATAACGAGAAAGGATGATTTCTTACGCAACACTACAGCAATGCCCTTGGGAATCCCTATGCTTCAGTGCAACTTCACTGTGCTTTGGTGCTATTGGAAGAGCCTTTCTTACAGTTAAGAGACATATTTCCATCTCTGCAGAGAATTTTTTTCAAGGAGTCACCTGAAAAAGGTGCTAGGGAAGAGAACACTTGATAACATACCCATTAGAACTGGCACTCAGTGAGAAATACCTTATTCATGTTATCCATGCCAAACACTGTTAATTGAAACCAGCACAAAACAAAATGTAAAGAGGACTACCTATTCATGTTAATCAAAGGGAAAAAACCGTATTTGTGAACAAATAAAGAGGAGGGTTTAATCTGTTTACACTAGGGCTAAATTAGAAAGACCTTTTCCTTACACTGCTGCTCTACACTCCTTCCTTCCCCCCCACAGACAAAACAGCACAGTTCCATTTTGTGGACCTTATGCTGCAGGTTGAGCCCATTTGAGAGGGCGCAAAGGGCAGCGTTGAGCAGGCAGATATCTGGGGTGACATCACTGCCCACAACCAGCTTCTCCCAGGATGCCCTCAGGAGTCCAGGCAGTTCACTGCCAGACTAATTTTCAGGTCCTTGTAAAAGATGCTCACAGAAATCAAATATCACCCCAGTTCTTCAGGAACACTGACATCCCTTTCAGAGGGTACAGGCAGAGAAGTTGGTGAACCAAGCCAGCAGTCCCCACCACCAGAAGCTAATGCCATATTCTCCACTCCCTGTCATTCCCCACCACCACTGTGTGTTTGAGTACACGACGAACTGACTCAACCTGTTAATCCAGCAAAGAACAAACCTGAAAAATAATGAGTTGCTTCCTTCCAGGCCAGCACTGAGATAGCTTGCCACATAATCAAGCATGTGCTGGAACTAGTGCCAAGCTGCAAGGCTGGGACTGCCAATTTGTACCATCCCTGGTGTCATGCTGAGTGTAGGTACACTCAGGCCCAGGATTTGGAACTGGACCTGAGAAAGGAATAAAGCTCTCCCACCTTCTTTTGAAATAACCCAATCAAAGCATGAATCACCCACAGGAAGCACTTGTAATGCCAACTATACCTAGCACCCCAGTAGAAAGGCATGTAACTCAGGGAGGCTTCCAGTTAAGACAACGGCAATTAGCCACTTTGGGGTGCCTATCATCTTTCTAGTTCTAAAGCAGCTTCATGAAGGCAGTATTGCTGGCTTTGAGTAGGGTTTTTTCACCTATTTTGTCCTGTGTCAAATCCTGCAACCCGCTCCACAGATTTCTATCGACAATGCTGGCTGTGCTGTGATGAGAGCTCACACAATAACTTTGGGCCATGCATGCCAGCCACTTGCACTGCAGCACACGAAAGATGACAAATCGTTTGAAAAGATACTTATGAGAAAACTATTCAGTGTTAAGAATTAACATGTAGCCCTCTAAAGAGCAGCACCTAAGACTTCCCATTGGGGTAGGGTTCCACATTTTTTAAGATTAGAAGGGCCATAAGTCTTTAGAGCCTGTCTGGCCTGAGCTCCTGTAGAGCATACACAAACAACATATTTGCTCAGGTAAACAGAAAATGGCAACACACCAAAAAGCCACAGCGGAATGGTCCATCTTTTATCAGTGAGTAACAAAACTTGGGCTGGTGTCAAGCCATCTCTGAAATTTATCACCCTTTTTGTGAAGTATGTCAAGAGGGAGATTGATGGACTGGAAGAGAAGCTGGTACACTGCAGAGAGAGGATGGAAGAAGTGGATCTTAAGCTGCGCAGGGAGAAGCTCAGTCCTGAAGGAAGGTATTGACGACCATCTCCTTTCACAGCTGTGGCTGTGCACTTCAGCTACTTGTTGCCCTGCTGTAGTACTGAGCAAGGGCTCTTGAAAGAGTCTAGGGTTCCCTATGATAAGACTCTCTTCCCTCAGCTTGGAGCTTACTTGGGGAATTTGCTGTGTGAGAAGTTCAGTCATACATGGAGACAGCTTTATCTTCTTAGCAGCCTGACTCCAACCTGCACCACAACCAGACAAGCAGTGCCCAAAACTTGCCACTTCATTTGCAGATCTGACTACTGGCCTACTAGGAGACAGCTCTATCAGTCTGGCAAGGTTTTGCTGCACACCGTTGCTGAAGCCTTGCCGAAACTGCATGAGTTCAGTCGGGAGATGTGCAGCAGCTACTACTGCGGGCCAAACCAGGCTGGGATGCAACTGCAGAAGGGGCTGAAGGAAATTATCTGTGCCTGTGTTGCACATGTATCTGGATGTAGGGATGCATTGACACACTGGCTTTTCTTGGGAAAGCTAAGAGGGACAATCCCCCTAAAATCTGCCACTGCCATAGAGGTGGCAACTGTTGGCTTCTAGAGCTGGGATTCAAGTAAGGACTTTGGCCTGGATTTTGTAGCAGACAGAGGCAGAACCTGCTTTCTCTTGAGTGTGAAGCAAGAGATCCTAAGTCTCCCAGATGATTCTCAAATCTCTCAGTTTGTGGACATCCTTTCAGTCACCTGAGATTAGCTCAGTTGGTTGGAGCTTGGTGCTGTTAACACCAAGGTAGCGGGTTCAATCCCCATAGAGACCATTCCCTTAAGAGTTGGACTTGATGATCCTTGTGGGTCCCTTCTAATTCAGAATATTCTGAGAATTAAAAAAGGCTACGCAGCTGAAAAAGTGCCTCTGACATTGGATGCAATTCCTTGTCACAGATAGACAAAGCAGCAGCCTGATCCCAGGAGTAATTCCTCCAGCAACACAGTGTTTAACATTCATTTACAGGAGCTGTAAATGAATTCAACATTTGCAAAGTTGAAATTCAACAACTTCAAAGTTATTGTTGCATTAAACAGCACCAAAATCCTTACACTTAGAAGCAACTTTTTGGAGAGCTCTGATTCCCATCCTGAACAGCTCTGTCTGGATCCAGAGATGGCTCCTCAAGTTGTTGCCTAGAAATCATTTTTCTTTCCCATAACAAAGTATTAAGCAGGAGAAAGTTTCCCTTCCCAACCATAAACTCCTGGTCGGTCTATAAGTCTCTGACACATAGCCAGGGAGTTTCAAGATGTTCTTCAGAAATGGGGACAATTATCACAGAATCATAGACTGGTTTGGGTTGGAAGGGACCCTAAAGATCATCTAAGTCCAACTCCCCTGCCATGGGCAGGGATACCTTCCACTAGACCAGATTGTTCAAATCCCCATCCAACCTGGCCTTGAACACTTCCGGGGATGGAGCATTCAGAACTTCTATGGGCAACCTGTTCCAGTGCATCCCCACCTTCAAAATAAAGAATTTCTCCCTAATATCTATTCTAAATCTACTCTCTTTCAGTTTAAAGCCATTGACCACAACTCTTTGAGTGTGACCATCCAGCCAATTCCTTATCCACCAAGTGGTCCATTGATCAAATCCATGTCTCTCTAGTTCCAAGACAAGGATGTCAAGCAGGACAGTGTCAAATGCCTTGCACAAGTCTGGGTAGATGACATCAGTCACTCTTTTCTCATCCACCAATGCTGTAACTCCATCATAAAAGACCACCACACTTGTTAGGCATGATTTGCCCTTAGTTGGGTATGTTGGCTGTCACCAATCACCTCATTTCTCTTGTGCCTTAGCAGAGTTTCCAGAAGGACTTGCTCCATGATCTTGCCAGGCACAGAGGTGAGACTGACCAGCCTGTATTTCCCTGGATCTTTCTTTTCTTCCTTTTTTAAAAATGGGGTTGTTTCCCCTTTTCAGGTCAATGGACGTTTCACCAGAATGCTACAATTTCTCAAATGTGATAGATAGTGGTTTAGCCAATTCATCCACCAGTTCCCCCAAGATCCGTGGATGCATCTCATCAGGTCCCTTGGACTGTGTACCTTCAGGTGCCTTAGATGGCCTTGAACCTGACCCTCTCCTACAATGGGTGATTCTTCAGTCTCCCAAGCCCTGCCTTTGCCTTCTGCAACTCGGGCAGTGCGGCTGGATCACTTGCTGGTGAAGACAGAGGCAAAAAAGTCACTGAGTACCTCAGCCATCTCCATGTCTCGGGTAACCAGGTCTCCCCTTTCCCTCTGGAGAGGGTCCTCATTTTTCCTTGTCTTCCTTTTATCACCAACGTACCTACAGAAGCTTTTCTTGTTGTCCTTGATGTCCCTGGCCACATTTAATTCTACCCGGGCTTTAGGTCCTTTAACCTGATCCCTGGCTGCTTGGACAACTTCTCTGTATTCCTCCCAGGCTTCTTGCCCCTGCTTCCACCCTCTGTAGGTTTCCTTTTAGTGTTTGAGCTTGTCCAGGAGCTCCTTGTTCATTCACACAGGCCTCCTGCCATTTTTGCCCAGCTTCCTCTCTGTTGGGATGCATCACTCCTGAGCTTGGAGGAGGCGACTCTTGAATATCAACCAGCTTTCTTGGGCCCTTCTTCCCTCAGGGCTTCATCTCATTGTACTCTACCAAGCAGATCCCTGAAGGGGCCAAAGTCTGCTTCAAAGTCTTCAGATCCCTGAAGGCCAGGGCAGCAAGCCTGCTCTGCGCCCTTCTCACTGCCCTAAGGATCTTAAATTCCACAATTTCATGGTCCCTGCACCCAAGGCTGCCCTTGAGCTTCACATTCTCCACCAGCCCCTCCTTGCTGGTGAGCAAAAGGTCTAGCATAGCACTTCTCCTCCTTGGCTCCTCTATCACTTGGAGAAGGAAGTTACTGTCAGCGCATTCCAGAAACCTGGATTGCTTTTGCCCTGCTGTGTTGTCCCTCCAACAGATGCCAGGGTGGTTGAAGTCTTCCATGAGGACCAGGAACTGTGAAGATGTGGCCGCTCCTATCTACAGAAGGTCTTATCAGTTCAGTCTTCCCAGTGGCGTGGCCTGTAGCAGATCCCTACTATAATGTCACCTATCCCTGACATCCCTTTAATCCTGACCCTTAAGCTCTTGGTTGGTTCCTCATCTATTCCCAGGCAGAGATTCATGGACTCTCTCTGGTCACTGACACAGAGGGCAACACTCCCTCCTTATCTCCCCTGCCTGTCTTTCCTCAAGGACCTTTCCTCAAGGACCTGCATCCTTCCAACACTCCAGTCATGAGCTACCTCTCTATGAGGTAAGTTACCATCATCCACCCTCACAACTTCACAGCAGGGCACAATTTCAAGCATCCTGAGTGTGTAACAACATAACCTGCCTGTTCTGCTGCATTTCAAGAAAACAGCAGAGCTTTACTGCACAAGAACATCTGCACAACCTGCCCACAGTCAGTTCACATGTCAAATGCTCAGCTGGTTGGTCATCTAGTGGGCTTTTCCATTCCCTGAGTTCTCCTCCCTGGCATGGGCCTCATCACTGTGTTAACTGAACCCACAGACTCAATACCACATTACATGCTGCAAGGTATTTCCAATTAAAGTTTGAGACTTTTAGGTTGTTCTATATGGAGTAAGGAGTTGGACTTGATGATCCCTGTGGATCCCTTCCAATTTGGGATTCTATGATATTTGAACTGTAAATGTCTCTTCTATCCTAACACACTGTCCTACACCTGAACCATGTGAACCAACAATCCTACAAAGGCCATCAGAGCATCTATAGGATTTGCTTCACACCATGGTCAGCCACGCTTTCAGGCAACTTCCAGAAGGGCTGCAGATAGCTTTTCTTTTCTCCATATACCCAGGCAAGAAGCAACTGAGAGGAAATCAAGGTACTCTGCTTGAGAAAACTTGCTTGTTTTCTAATAAATAAAATTTATAATTACCCAGCCCACTGTTTTTTCTAAAAGCAAACAATGGGAGATAATATGTCTAGTAGATACTTTACAGATAGTCTGCATGCCCCTTCCCATGTCTTCTGGAAAAAAAAGGAGGGAGAGAAGCTGCACTAGAAGATGTTTCTTAGCAGGAAGGAGTAAAGGCAAGGGGTATTGATCCCCAGCAGCCCCACTGTCTGTAAAGCTGGCATTTCTCCCCACCGACCCACCAACTGACAAGCTGCTTTAGAAAAGACTGGAAAGCTGGTAGATTGTCTCCTCACACTGACTAACCCCACCCAGATCCATATAAGAGAAGATGGAAGTCAGCAACCATGGATGAAGAAATCAAAAACATAGCATCCTTCCAGCAGCCAAGTCTGGATTTTCATCAGACACTCTTCTTGCCCTCCAGCAGAGTTGCTGCTACCTCTGAGGAGTTCCAAAAAGGCAATGCTCTTCTACAAAGGGGCAGCCTCTCAGCATGCATACCATATTACTCCATTCTCCTTTGTATTGGTGAGAAGACTAACTCACAAGAGAGAAAACAACTGCCAACTTATTCCCTGCTAGAGATGTCAGCTACTGGGAATTAGTTCTGGATTTGCACTCGAATTCATACTAACCAGGAACGCTGAAGACCATGTCCAGGCAGGCTTTTCATCTGCACTCCCAGGACACAACAGAGTATTTCACACACTGCAGTCATATCACCTTATGCTTGCTGTAATTCTCATGTGTTACTAAATGGCTCACACTACAGGTGATTTAGTAAGGCAGTAAGAGACTGGAAGTCTGCCAAAGGCCATTGAGAAACAGTTTGAAATTCATCTCAAAGGACAGGAGGGAAAATTCAGCCATACACCTCACAGCTCAGTTTTCTCAGTTCTGTAATAAAATAGGTGCCTGAAGAACAACCTAGCACTCAACACGCTTGTTACACTCTGGAGCTGTGGCCTTGGAAGCTGCCTGCAGTTAGGAGCAGGATTTTATATCCAGTTTTGTCACTGGATGCAGCCCAGTAATTCACAGCAGAGAGACAGATCTGATTCTAAAGCATATGCTTTAGGAGCATCTCACCCATTTCATGTAGTAGCTGCAGCCACAAAGAAACATATAGCTTGTCCTGACAGAACATTCCTTATTCAATTAGACACCTTCCTTCAGAGCAAAATCTGCACACATCTTCAAAATTAGATCCTTGCTCTTTAAGGGGAAGCAAGCTGCTAGATTTGCTATTCAGAAGATGACGTTCCCAAAAGCATAACCTCTGCAGGCAAAGTAAAAAGAAACTGAAGCCTGCCTTAAGAATCATAACGTTTTACAAGAAATCTCTTATTATCAATGCAACAGAAATCACATGCCAAATTCTGCTAGGGCAGAGAAGGAAGACAGACAAGGAAGAAATACCCCTGTGGGTCCCAGGCAACTCTAAATACTTTTGTTCTCAGGTGTGTCCACATGGAAAAGAAGGTTGTTTTCCTATTCCATAATATCTCAAGGCCTTCCACTAGAGAAGAAAAAAAAAAAATCATATTTACATCCTATTTGTTGTGTACCTGGATACATACTATACGAGAGCTTGAAAGGTTCACTCCTCAAAGAACAGCAAGTGTAAATCAGAGAAAAGGAAGCATTCAGTTTAGGTGAATTTGCTCTAAGTTTGTCTTCTGTTGAGGCAATTTAATGATAGTAAAAGAGTGGTGAAACTCAGCATAAGCAATAAATCCTTGTGTTTCAGGCTGTGAATCTTAAGACAGCATGTCAAAAACAAAGTCAGGAGATCCTAGATTGGCAGTGGCTGCTCATTCACAGCTTTAAGTGCAACACAGTACAAGACTGAAAAGCTCTTTTGAATCAGTCGTACACAACCTCATACAAATTCCTAAGCCTGAAAAATGTTTGCAATCTTTTTTCACTGGCCTGGTCATTTTACTATCAGGTCACTAGCAGTTGCCACTCCAAACCATCTGTCATTACAAGACCTACTCCAAGAGCAGTTTGTTCAGGATATGCTTTTCTTCCCGAATGTTGAAAGCTGTCCATGCACAAGAACAAGGTCACCAGGCATAAAACAGACTCCTTTCCTTCAACAACACTTCTATCTAATCCCAAACATTAAGGTTTAATCCTTCAAAATATTTGTATAATAGCTGAAATATGGGAAATCTCAAACACAAAACCTGAAAATATAAAGGGAAGAAAATTAACAAGTGCAAACCACTTGGCTTTCACCCAGCCCCACTTGTCCTTTATATAATCTAAATGTTGTAGGAAATAATGAAAAGATTGAGAACTATGGGAACCAGAGAGAGCATAAGCAAACAGCACAGGCTTGTGTTCCTACTGTGCTGACAGTTGTGATACAATTATACAATTAGTGACACAGTTGCACAGTGTCTTCGAGTTCAATAGGAGAAGAACAGAAATTCTCCATTTTTGCCCCCTTTCCCTAGACCTGCACCAGAGACATGGACAACAGCAGCCTGCAACTTGTTTGCTTTAAATGGATTTATTGCTTTTCTAAAAGGTTGAGCACTTCTGTTCCAGGAGAAGGGAGGATGACAAGCAACAGCAGAGCACAGTGCAGGTATAATGTCCAGGACAAGCATGCTGGTGGAGTCAAATATTCTGCACAGACGTGCTTCAAAGGTAGCATTTCAAATAATCTCCATCACCACCCCTCATCACCAGGTATCATTCAGAGGCAGCAACTGTCACTTGCAACCCAATGAGCATCCTACAGGTTGCACACAGCTGGCACTCCGAAAGAGTTCAGAGGCACGGGGAGAAGCGGGAAGGACTAACAGTCACATCACCTCAGCTCAAATTCATAGCGCATGTATTTCCAAAGTGTCCTTGATAAGGGAGATAACTTTTCAGAGAGGTCCAGTTTTTGTCTTTCAGGGGGGCAGCGGGGAGGGTGCGCACATGCACATGTTTCAGTTACATGCCCAAAGAGCAACAGATGTTCTACAGAACAAAGACCACATATTTCGTGGGGAGATTTCCTACTGGAAAATAAGGGAAGAAGAAGTTGTTCAAAAGTCTCCTTTTGGGTAGCCTGATACTTTGTCAACCCCAGAAAAAAACAAGTTACTTACAGCTTGATTTCTCATATCTAGTCAAGAAACAAGAGCCATGACACTCAAAAGGTACCTCTAAAAATCCCTATATTGACACCAAAAAATCTCTTTCTTTTCTTTTTTCTTCTCTTTTCTTTTTTTTCTTTCTTCCTTCCTTCTTTCTACAAGATTCCTGGTTTTTTAGCATTTGTTGTTCTATCTGATGCTTCTGAGAAAGTCCCCCATTTTGCTCTCTGTCCTACTGCTTAGACAGAGAAACCATATCAGATATGAATTCACCTGCACTGTTGACAGGGGATCAGGACTATCAACTCAGGGATACTTCTAGAGAGCTATCAGCAGCAAATGTTTGTTCTGGATAACAGGAACTGAATTCTGAAACTTCACATGCTTTACTTATACAATAAAATATAATTAGTGTTAAATTAGTGTAAAACAACATATAACCCTACACTTGATTTTCATAATCTCTTTTGGAATGCTGTGCTATCACGAGGAAGTTGTTCTGTAGAGCTGGACAGTTGAGGCTGTAACCACCCTGGAATAGATCAACACTGAACACTTCTAACCTCAACAGAAAGTTTGTTTGGCTTGAAATCACACCTACTCTGAAGGAAGAGACCATGGAGCTTCTCTCACACAAATCTTGCCTGCATTTTAAACCGTGATCTATTTAGTTTTACCTTCTTCCCGAAGAGAGTTCCGACATTGTGCATATCTCACAGTCAGCTCTCCTTGAAAAGTCATTTACTCTCATAGTATTAGAAAAAAATAGGCTGTAATTAAGCAGAGTTATTAATCTTTTGTCACCTGGGACCTGAAACCTATTCATATTCATGTCAGTAGAAGTGTTTGCCACTACAATCAGGACTGCACCCAAGTGCCTCATCATTTCTCAGAAGAGAATATAAGAACTTCTGGGGGCCAATAACTGTTCTGCCTTCTGTTCACAGCAGTGTTTAGCTGGGATTTGACCACTTCTGCCAGCCCATCACCAACCATTTTGCTTTTCTGCATCTTGCCCAAAGAACACCATTTCCCTGTCACATGCACAAGCTGCCACAGTCTACAGCCCAGTTTCTTCCATATCTCACAGGTCTGCTAGCTGAGAAATAGAGGAGAAATAACCATGGCTGAAGAGGTAGAGGTGGCGTTTGGAAAATGTTTTTCAAGATTCCTCTTCTCAAGAGCACAGAACTATCAGGATCTGTTCAACAGTCTCCAAAAGACACCTAAATCTTTGAAGGAAGTCTTTCCCTACCTACAGAAATAGACAGGACGCAAATTTTGGGGCCAGTTGTTCTCATGTTCCTTGGACAAACTCCAGGTGCTCATCACAGTTTCTTCAGCTAATGGTTAAGGCACAGGGAGGTTCAATGATTTCCTTTACAGATGCCACATCCCTGTCTGAAAAGGTACAAAACCAAGACTTCTCTCTTCTAAGTGGGGTCCAACAGTGTTAGGATTAAAGTATGGCTGTAATTGGATTGCTTACTGTAGTAACACACAATAATCAGGTTAAGAGATTTCCTTTCCCTCCTCTTGCCTAGGCTTTAAGTAAGCAGAAGTTACAAGGTAGGTGGGCGGCTGTTAAACCTTTCCTCCTCCAATTGCTTAAGAAAGGTGTTTAGGGTTGCTAATTTTGCCTCCTACTCATTGGTTTAAAGGCACATTTACCTAGGCAGGGAGTAAGTGCCCCTTGCTGCACAAACAATGAATGAAACAAACTCCTTCAAATCAATCTCCTAACTCTGCATCCTTTCACATCATATACCCCCATGGACCACTGGAAAGATCACAGCTGAAATGGCATAGCCTGAAAATGTACTGTTCTCTCCCACCCCCATTCCTGCACTTATATTGGCTCTTTCTAGGCTGCCCTCTCTCCTCCTTTCCCCCTCCTGATTCTCAGTACCACCCCACTAAAAAAAACACAACAAACCTTGAGGATGGTTGAGAGTTACCGCCACAGCCCACCCAGGTACACCAGCCAGTAAAGGGGGGATTGGAAGACAGCCAAGTTCTCCATTAAAGGTACCTAACTGGACCACCAATCTCCCTCTAACCATTGATTTCTATGAAACATGGTTCTTTGAGACAGTTGCCCTTGACAAGCCAGTACAAAACTGGGCAAATGGATCAGAAGTTGAGAGAGCTGGACAAACATTGTGTACTTTCCTGTGTAAAGCTACAACTCACTGGTTATGTTGCTCACAATACTCAAACATTGGGGAAGGGGCAACAAAAAAGAAAAAGGAAAAGCAACTGAGGACAAACCATACCAAACAACTGTTGCCCCACCATGTGCTCGGGAGAGTTGCAGTGACACAACTACATGACTTGGGTCCTGCTACAGAGAGACTTCATTGCTCTTGGCAGGAAGCAATTTAGATTCGAGATCCAGGCAGAGAAGCAAGATTTAATCTGTCTCTGCCACATTTGAACTGTTGCATGAATTGCTTCGCCTCTGCTTCCCCCTGACCCACCTTTTATCCAATACACGGAGTGAAACCCCCACCCAACACGCAGCGTTTCATTGTAGCACATCATGTAGCACCTTCCACACAAGGAGATGAGACTGCCATAGCCTCCTGGCACCTCCTATCACACAAGCTGAATTCCAGATAATAAGCCCGTTGTCAAGATGCAGCTCCTGAGGAAGCACTAGGATATACCCGTACAGCCTGTCCCAGCATGCACAGCATGCTACCCAGCCACACAGTCATCAGCCCCTCTCATGTTCCACTGCAAGCTATGCAGATATTAATTGCCTCTAAAAGGAGCAACATCTTTTCTCAGCGGAAAGAGCTCTTAAAACCTCAGCAGCAAGTCCAAATAATTTTCACATACTGTTCCCCAAACCTTAGTCCAGATTCCACCAGTTCCCAGAGGATTCCCAGCTGGCAGATGGGACAGCAAGGAAAACTCTGCTGGGGATCTCGCTCTTAAGTGGTGTCTCTCCAGTTGTCCCTTTACAACTGCACAGTCACCCTAGCACATTCAAGGAGAAGGGAAGACTGCAGCAGGGAAACATGCATGGAAAAAAAGTGGGGAGAGCAAGAACATGAGTCATAGCTGTGGCTTCAGGGAGAATAAGGGTTATTTGAACTAGAAGAGGAGCAAGTAATTTCAGATCCTGGATCTGAATCTAAGCCTCACTTTAGTATCTAAACCGCAAGGTCATCTTTCTGCTCTATTTTCGAACAAGTTACTTGTTTAACAAAGAGCATGTGACCAAATTCATTGCTGATGCATAACAGTCTGCCTAGAAACGTTAAAAAGAGCTTACTAACCAATCCACAGGTCAGTGGTAACATGCTGCAGTGAACTTTTAGAATCATTTTTCCTAGGCAAAGAAAGGGTACATTACTTGGGAAACATCCCATTTTACCTGGTCATGGCTTTACTTAAGATCACTGTGTTAAAACTTCCAGCTATTCACTTGGGATCTACCCAAAAGCCACCTAAGGGCAGAAAGAAAAGAAGTGGAAGTCTGCAGCAGCACATTGAACTTGCTCATTTTAGCCATGCTGAAATTAGGCATCAGCAACAGTATGGCTAATGTCACAGAACTTTCTTCACAAATGTAACAGACTGAAATTTTCGTCTCCATGTGCAGCAGAATTGCTGCACCAGCTGTCCCCAAATCCAAGCCTGCTTTAACAAAAGATGCTGCAGTGCCAGTTTCGCTGAGAGCAGCAGTCAATGGCTGCAAGGTGCAAATGCACCACACCTCCACGGATCCACAGCACTAGCAGTCTGCCATGATACCTGTTGCTAAACAGCTCACTCACTGTGTCTCCAGGCTACAGTAAAATGTGTTAATGAATTAACCACCACAAAAGTGATTACAAAAACACCACTTGCAGCCTTGTCTGCAGAAAGGAAAGCACAAGTGCTTAAGACACAGTGACAAGTACCTTTGAACCAAGTGTGAAAGTGCTAATAGGGATGCAGGACAGGCTACATTCTCACACTCATCACCTGGCAGAGTTTACTGGGTTACACCTCTAAGTCTGCTGGAGATGTGCCAATGTAGCCAAGCTGGGAAAGGCTGGTCAAGCTGGGAAATGAGGTTAAAGGTAGGTCACTGATACACACTAACTTCTTCCATTGTCCAGACTGTCCTGGTAAAGATCTCCACACACACTGACAAAAAGCAAACATGTGCCACACAGCAGCTTTGGTAAAGCACTGTCTAACAATTTTCCTACTAATGATGAACGCAGAGTTTATGTTTCATTACAGCTTGCTACTTCTGAAGTAGTATGGACACAGGACTCTGTCATCCCATCTACTTCCTCTGCTGTTATCTTAAGCTGGCAAGCACCCAGATCTGAATCCCTGCAGGCTCAAGAACATGGTACCATGGTATGTTACATCTGGGAAGAGAGTACAGAGGAGGGACTGAAGTGACACAATAACAGTGATACAGGCCCATGAAAGAGACAGTGCCAAACCAGCATAGGCATCCATTTTTGAGACTTCTTCATAAATGTAAGAAAAACATCAAAAAAAACCCCAACACAACAGTTTAATTCTAAAGAGTTGCACAATTAAGACTCTTCACTCAAAAGAATGATTCTAACCAAAGCTGGCAAATTTGTGCATAGGCTTTTCATCCACTTGCAATATAAGCTGTACAGTGCCTGTACAATGCAGTTCTCTGCTCAGATCCTTGTGGGTGGAGCAGGATCCTGAAACAAGGGTGACTTGTCCACACTTCCACAAATCAGTATGGCAACAGATAAAATTACCTCCAAATATGTATGAACATTTCAGCAATACACAGATGAGATGAACACTCTGTAAATGCACAGTAATGGGAATGTTGTCCTTTTGTCTGACTGGAGATTAGGGAGCACAATAAGCAGGAAAAAAGAGCTTGAAATGTCAAGGGACTTGACAAACTTCAAGGAAAAATTTAATAAATTATTCATACACACAGCATGCTGTGAAATCCAAATGGGACATCCAGAGTCTGTTTCCGACAAAGAAGCACACAAGAAAGGAAAGAATACTTGGAACAAGCAGCCTTGAGGATAAGGTATGAGAAGACTGAAAGAAATGTCAACTTATGCAACTGTATTTCAGGGGTGCACATACAAGACAGTTCAGAAAGTCTAAAAGAAGAAAAAGGCTGACATTCATTAAGAGTGAAAAAAATCTAAAAGCCATTAAAAACAAGCCAAGCACTTCAGAAATATAGTTTGTCTGAAAAATAAAAACTATAAAAGAACAAGATGTGGTCACTACAGCTTCACAAAGAATAGTCTCTAAATTTTGAGAAAAAAAGCAAACTACTTTGAAAAGAGAAAAATAAAGATTCCGAATGAAAAACTGCTCATTTACAGGTATGCAAGTCAAGACAGAAGCATGGAAAAAACCATGAGAACAGTGCCAAAAATATCCACAGGCATGTGCAGGACTTTTGAGGTAAAGGAACAATGAGAAAAAAGTGAATGTATTGATCAGGCAAAAAAAAATAAACACACTACTAGAAGACAGCTGAAAGAACATGGGGGAAAATGCTAAACAAATACAAAAATATAGAATATAAAAATAAATATATAAATAATGTAAATCTAAACAACACATCTAAATAATATGGATTCAGAGACACTACTTGAACTGTTACTGAAAAACGAGACAGCAGAAGAATCAATGAGAGGCACTGAACAGGCTCTTCTCCCTTGGTAGAGAAAAGGTATTAAAGAACAGGAAAAGAGTAGCAGAACCCTTTTCCAGGGAGTTACTCTTACTCTAGCCCTGTTACCATTGCAACAGTACAACACCTAATTGTTAGTGGTTTTCAGTTTTGGAAAGTGGAACTAAAGACATGAGTCCTGCTATCATCCTGAACCGTCTATACTGATGAGAATTTAGTTATCATATATGCAGAAAAACAGTTGAAATACATAGCTGGGCATGGAACCTGGACATTTTTTGTCCAGGAGGTGGTCCCATATGCACTGGCTTTGGATCTCATCCTACTTAAGATATGCTTGCTCTGAAGAATAAGAAACACGATAAGAAGGATCTACAGTGGAAGTTTAAAAACCAGCATGAGTAGGAAAACAAGGAGAACTCAGAAAAACTAGAATAGCAGCCAAAGGACAATAGGAGTTCTTATTTACTAAACAGAATCGCTCACTGAGTTAGACCACTTGATACAGAGCAACAGAAAGAGCATGAGAGATGGCAGTGGACAGCATTATAAAGAAGTGAGCATTGCAACAGGCCAGCAAAAAATGCCAGTGTAATTTTGGGCTGTGTGCACAGAGGCTGAATCACACTGCAGAGCAGGGAGTGGTCTGCCACAGAGCAACCACACGCAATATTTCAGGTGCTTGAACACATTGCATCTCTCCTCCCAGTCCACTGCAATGAGTATATTGAAGTATCCAAACAAAGCCTCATTTATCTAAGAGACTTCTAACTACAAAAGCAGTATCACTTAAGCTGTCTGCTTCACTGAAGGCAGACACGGTTTCCTGCTGCCACATCCCACACAGAGGAGTAAGACACTCTCACTTCTTGTTTCCCAAAACAGTATTCACCAGCTTTGATGTAGTTAAAAAAAAAAACAAAACAATCCAAAACAGAAGCACAGCTTCCCCATAAGCTGGGATGCTGAAAGCACAGATAATAACACAAGGTGTTTGGGAAATAACCTTGTCCATATGCTCATCTGGTATGCTATAAAATGCAGTATGTTTCTCACCTCTGGCTCTCTTTTGGAAATAACTTCTGAAGTTGACTGGAGACATACTTTCAATCCAGAATCATTACACCTTGCAAACAATTACACAAAAGCATCGGCACAGATTTCATCAAAGAACAGATCTGCTACAGGAACCCTGTAGGCTACTGGTGCTCAGCAATTTATTCTTTTGACAGAATAAAGGTCAGGGAATCTCAATCCCAGAGGAGGGTGCACTATACACATCCTATGTGGCTGCCAGTAATCAGTCACAAGTAACTGAGTATGCCAGAGGAAGCGGAATGCACTCATGCTGTACTAGCACAATAAGAACAATGCAAGATTTTTGATAAGCCATCAGACAACTGATGTAACACAGCCTAGCTAATGAATGAAACACTGGAAAGCAAGGCTAGGAGGCAGCATGACAGGTACTTCAAATAAAATTAAGCCCTCAGGGAAGCCACTACTAACATTCTGAAAGGAGCACATCCCCCATCAATCATACTGGCAGCGGACATTTGTCCGGAGTTCTACTAATGAGCAGAAAGGAGTAACAGACAGCCACTCCATTATTGTATGCTCAGAAGGGAAACATAACACTGCCAGAGAAGAAATCCCAAACGTGCTCTGCTGCCACAGAGAGCGACAGATAGCGGACAATACATCAGACTTATTATGGCTGCAGGCCTGTAAGCCAAGTCCACAATATTAAGAATAATAAGCAATCTGATGGCTGTTTAGGACATTTTGTTTTCTACATAGGACTAGAAGGAAATCATAATTCAAACATGGCAAATATCACCAGTTATAAGAGATTGTTTCCTTACAAGAAACTGTGGCCTCTCCCAAGCACTCCAGGTCTGAAGCTACTCTGGTTTGTCATGGCATCATAGTATTTTTTGAAGGAACAATCTGGAATCATTTAACTTTCCCAGAGGTGCAACTCTGTAGCTTATCCAAACAGAAGAGATTTTGCTGAGGTTGGAAGTTTACAATGAAAATGTCTGATTTACCCAGGAAACCACTCAAGAACATCTCAGGAAGATAAATATATGTTATTCCAGCTGGAGTAAGTGTTTCTTAAAGGGACACCCAGTTTAGAGGCTCTTCATCACCAAATCAGCTTCAGAAAAGGAAACTCTTACAGGTTATAGAAAAGACAGGCAATACTCTCTGCTGAGAGTAAACAGACCCCTGAGCCCACAGCAGCCCCTTTGTGAGGCTGCAAGATGCAGCCTCAGGTAGCTGCGCCAGAGAAGAGCATGTTCCTCCAGGCTTTATGGCACATACTGTCACTGCAAGGATTTCTGGACCTCAGGCAAAGGAAACCATGCAACCATCTGCACAAATGAAGTCTTAACCTACTCTCCATGAGTTGTCAGGGTAATGGACACTGCCCAAACAGGAAAATAGGGTTGCAGAGACAAGAACATTGACCTCATGGCACTTCAAAGGATCACCCTAGCTGGCACTTTTGGGATATTTCCAGTAATACTTGCAACAACTGCTCTCATTTCAAGAAGACTATTAGGCTATAACTTTCCAAAACACAAGTTTGCCAAGTTTTAATGATAGGGAATTCAGAGCATCTTCTGAAATTTAATATCCTGAAGGTACACATACAATGTCTCACAAAGTGAGCCCAAACCACATGCATTTCCCTCAGTCAATGCTTTTCTAAATATCATAAGCAGGAGACACTGTGTTCAAGCACAACGTGTGGGTGGCAGCAAGACTTGGAATGTTTGTTTGCTCATGCATTGTACTGAGATATGAAGTACTGCGGATGAAATGGAGTGTATTTGAATCCTTGCAACGCCATTCATAGCATAATCTGTACAGGTACAATCTGCCTGAGCTCAAAATACAGTAGCCAAAATACAACTCTTATCTCTCACCTCTCACTAGAAATACGGCTACTTATCACTGAAATAACATCCACATAACACTGAACACAACAGCTGTGTCATGGAAGAAGTGAACACAATCACACAGTCTTATCTTGTTTCCTAATTAAGAACTCACATTTATGGATGCTCAGATGTTAAAAAAAAAAAAAAAAAAGAGCAGTCCATTATAAGAGGTTGAAAATACCACTGTGGAACTAACAAGACCTCAAGCATGTTGGCTTAAATCCTTTCACACATTTTTTCAAAACATACTGCCTGATCAACACACAAAACAATGAAAACACAGTTAAGACATTACCTTGATGCAGATGGACATTTTACTTTGGCAAACCTCTAGTTCATTTCTTGCAGTCTTCATACAGTGCTACTGTATGAAGTGCTACTACCTTAATACCCTTAATTTTATAGTATTTATTTGCAAGGCATCACAATAAAGACACTCCCACCTCAGAAAACCGCTATGAAGACTTCTGCTAAGAAGTGAGTGGAAGTTAAGGCTAATTGATTGACTATTTTAACCAAAGCATGCTTCACACCCTGCAGCATGAATTAATCAGGCTTACTTTCCTCAAAAGGCATTGTGATGGGAAGCCAATAATCCCTACCCCAATGGGCAGCCTAACTGAAGATGCAAAGTGCATTTTGTTTGGTTTCCAGGTGTTTACTTCCTTCTGCCTCTGCCCAGAAAATTCAGCTCTGCCTTCCCTGAAAACCACTTGAGCCAAAGGCATCTGTATCTAGGCTATGCTCAGTCAGTTCATAGGAAGGTCGTTAATACGTCACAGATCTCTCTCAACTTGAATCTGAAATGAGAAAGACCCTGCAGAAGGGATGATACTTTCATTCTCCAGGTCATTAGCAAAAATAAATGTGGACTTAGTTCAGGGGCATATTCCTGATTCAGCAGGAAAAAACTTCCATTATGGACAACAGTTGATCTTAGAAAGCCAAGACATCAGACATCTTACAGTCATACTACTGGTCTGTTCCATGCACTGGGACTTTTACTTCACAGTGCCTGTTTTTACTGGCCCAGACTGTCTCTGGTATCCTGAAGGCCTGGACACAACCTCTGAACTGTCCCGCATTAACAGCCAAGCACAGAGCAACCCCACAAAAGTTAATCCAGCCTAGTCTCACTCCTGCAACAGCCAGAGCTGCATCTGCAGAAAATGAAACACCTAAGAAGGAGCACAGGGACAGCCAAGAATTGCAATAGAGGGCTCAGAAAAAGAAGTCATGTTCTATAGCATTAAAACCACTGAAAAGTTCTCCTTTCCCCAGATATGCATAAGGATGTAAAAATTGAGACTACCCATGGATAAGAAACAGAGAAGCCCGAGGGAGAAGCATGACTGCCCTTGAATGGATATCATTTTGCCACTGCTACCACCCCCAAAGCACAGTAAGACCAGAGACCACCTGTGCTGGGCACTGAGACAGTACAGCAGAATTTCTGCCTTGAAAAAACAAATGTCAAGACTAAAACATTATACAAGCACATCAGTAGAGGAAGAACATAGACAAACAGTAAGTAAGCACAGTGCACAGACACACCATTAACCCAGCTCAGGTTTGGGGCTTGACCTCCCTTTAGTTTCAGTGACCACAAATATCTGCCTGACAGGTGCCCATCTGTGACCCATTCACTAAGGAAAGCTTGGGCTAGCTCAAGACTGGAAAACACAGAAGCACCAGTCCCACACTGGCCACTGTGGACTGGGACTACAGGCAGAACTTCTCCAGACCTGCTGACTCTACAGACATGGCAGCACAACATGTTAGAGCCACGGTCTCTGAAGGAAGAATCAGCATCAGCTTCTTTCCATTTTAGCAAATGTTGCATTTGAAGATATTCCAGAGACTAGATTTCAGATTAATTTAACAGAAGTTTCCTGCAAGCTGCTGTGTTAGATGGCTGCCCCTCTAGCTACCAGCACACAAAGAAGCTCGTGCATTAGAACAAGCACCTACACAATGCTAATGGAAACTGTCCTTGTGGAAAGATACAGGATTCACTGGCCAAAAACCAGTTCTTCAAACTTTCAGACGGATTACACACCACTTCTTCTCACCCACTGACTTCCTGAATCTGCCCCATAGCTCTCATGAGAAGACCTTCTGATCAGTATTTGATAAGATGAGTGGGTCAAAAGACACCCAGTTTATTAACACATCAGGTACCTCCTGGCTCCAAGAGAGGTGTTTACAGGCACATCTAGCCTGGACTATACCCTTAACCACAGAGTCAGTGATGACATCTATACCACTCAGCTTGTCTCCCAGCTCTGCCAGAGATACAACTCTGAGTTCAGCTGGCAGCAAAATGAATCCTTCTTGCTGTTCCCTGTGGTCTGGAGTGCAGGTGACACACTCCCACAGGCTCAGGGATGCCTGGTGGCCACTGCCTGCCTTCAAGGATCCGGCTGTAAGGCCAACCCGTTCACTTAGGGGGCAAAGAGGCAGCTTCCCAAAGCAGCACGGCCACGATGACACACCCCGTTCTGGGATCCGTGGCCATCGCGGCACAGTCGCCAGAGGCTGCAACATGGAGGCAACGCAGCCGCGGTCCGGTGGTGTCCCACCCTGCCCCGCGGTCCCCGGGGCTGCTCCCGCGGGAAGCACGGCGCGGGCACGGCGGCCGGAGCTCGCCGCGCATCAGTCCTTGCCCGGGGCCGGCACTCCCCGCCGCCGAGGGGGCGCGGCCCGGCGGGGCAGGGATGCTGCAGGGCCACCTCCTCGCCGGTCCCGGCCGTGCCCGGGCTCACCGCAGCCTCCGCGGCTGGGAGGGGCGAGGTTGGCTCACCTGGGCACGCAGCTCGGCGCCGAGCGGTCGATCTCCCACGTGGCGAAGAGATTCATGGGCACCGGCACCGGCCCGGGGCCAGCTACCGCCATCGCAGCCGCCGCCCCGCCGGCCACCGCCGGAGGCCCCGCGGCGGGGCCCGACCCGAGCGCGCCGCCCGCCGCAGCCGCCGCCGCCATCGCCGCCATCCCGCCGCCGCCACCGCCGCTGGCGCTGGGGGGCGGCGCGAGCCCCTCGCCTCAGCGCCGGCCTCCGCCCCGGCGCGCGAGCGCGCGCCCGCCCGCTCGCTCGCTCGCGGCCCGTGGCCAATCAGAGCGCAACCGGGGCTCGGGCACGGTCCAACCGGAGCGGGGAGAAAGGGCGGGGACCGAGGCCGGTGGCGAGCAGCCAATCAGAGCCTCCGGGGAGGGAGGCGGGTACGGAGCGGCCGGTACCCAATCGGAGAGGCCGGTGGGCGGGGCCAGCCAATGGGAGCGGCGTCGCGTCCCCGGAGGGGCGGGGGTAGCGCGCGGCGTCGCTCCCTCTAAAATGCGCCGACCCCACCCTGAGAGAGTGCGCGCAGGGGCGCGGCCGGGCGCGCGCGCGCTCCGGCCCGAGGCTTGTCCCTCCGTCCGTCCCTCTGTCCGTCCCTCCCGCTGGAGATCCGCGGGGCAATGGCGAGCCCGTGGGCCGCCACGGGGAAGGGGTGCCCTCCGTGGGGTAAGCAGCCAGAGGGCGGGCCTGAGGAAGAACAGGGCAGATAGACCCGCGGGCATGGTGGGTTGAAGCTGAAAGGAAACCGAGACCTACAACTGATTGTTTCCTCGAAACCTCGGGAACTCTAAGGGAACCGGCTGCAGGGAGAGACAGAGAAATCCACTTCAATCACAATGAACATCTCTTCAGGGGAAACGCAGCTAAAGGAGGAACCTGGTCAGCCAGAAACTGCAAGTGGCAGCTGGTGATGAGCAAAGGCCATTTGTGCTTTGGGGACCATGCCCAGAGCTTCAACAACTCTGAGAAAGCATCACAGATTGTAGAGCATGGCACAGCTGCAGGGCAGAGCATCCTTAGGGCCAGCATGGTTTGCAGAGACAGAGCTGAGGGCAAGCCTGTGGTACAGCAGCTGGGCAAGTGCATTGCTGTGGTTCTGTTCTGGCAGAAAGCATGAAGGTTGCCCTCCTGGACCTCACCTCCAGCAGGGCCTCAGAAGACGATCTGTCTGAAATGGCTCTGCCTCTCAAAAAATTCGGAAAGCAACATCAGAAAGTCAGAGAAATCGGAAATCATCAGAGGAGAGTGGTGCTGGTTGAGGGCTGATAGGCAGAGATGAACCAAGAGCTGCAGTGCTCCTCATTGAAAACTACCTGAAAGAAATGGCCAAGTCAATAATGTTCAAAACAAAATAAAGAGAAGCCAGCAGTTTCTGAAGGGATCTATGCTGCTCAGTTCACCTAGTAGTGACAGAGTTTTCCGTGGATGCAGTTATTCCTGGCAGACTGTAAAATGTGGCTCATGCCAGCAGAGGAATTAGAATTTGAGAAGTGACAGCAGCACAAACTTGCAAAGCAGCCTAAGACATCCATGGTTTCTACTGTGAATCTTGAGTACAGCAGTGATGTTTTCAAAATGTTCTCAGTAAACATTTCAGGGGCACTTCCCTGAATACTGATGTCTACTTCTTGCTTCCTGCCCACCTTCCTAGCCCATTTCTGCATTTGATGAATGGCACAGATCCCAGCAGTTGCTCAGACCTCCTGACTTGCTCACAAAACAGCTTGATTGCTGCTTTGGTGCATTTTCTTTCCTGTAAGCAAGTCATTAATGTATAAGAGGACCTTTGCTTTCATCCTTGGCAGCCGCGGTTCTCTAAGAACATTTGCTAAGAGATATTAGCAGAGGCCAACTGGAAGTCCAACTGGATCAAGGATCAGCTGCATTTTCATAGCATTCTGCCAGTGAATGTGGGAACCTTGTTTTTGCAGCAGGAGAGAGTACTTACGCGATGGTCATGGCCTTACCTCAGCATTTTCACCATCTAGTTTGACCTCAGCTGCTCAAATGGGTATCACCATGGCCTTTCCCCAAAAGCAGCTGACTACTCCAGAGAACCCTCCTAGATCTGAGGGCTAGAAAACCCATTGCAGTCCCTCCCCAACTGTTTGCTTTAGTCCGTTTCCTTTTCAGTCTGAGTCACCATTCCTGACTATTTGTGTGGTACTTTAATAACATTGAGTGCTCCAGGTTTTCAGGGATGCACTCTGTCATAGGTTTACTTGTTCTAAAAAAACAAGCAGGGAATTTTTCTTTCCCCTGCATCATTGTGAAAGAAAGATGTTGAACGGGGGAGGGTGGTTTGGCTAGAGTGATTCACACACACAAAAGAACTGGCCGACAGCCCACATTCCAGGTTGATAGCCCTCAGGGGAGGGGGAGGTGATTTTTTTTCTCCTCGGAACCGGTTGGTCACTAGACTTTTGTCCTGACTCAGGGAGAGTATGTGTGTGGAGGCATTCCAGGGTTCGTTTTGTTTTTCAGCAGGGTCATCTGGCTGCTTCTGGCCCCGGTTCACCTCTGTTCTTCTGCGCCCTGTTCTGCCCCCAGCCCAGACTTGTTCAGATTTCATCGGAGAGGCTTGGCCCTTCTGCGAAAGAACCTTTGGGGGAGTCCCGGCCGGAGTCAGCCGCCGACAGCGTAAGTCTGTGGAAAGAGCCCTTTTTTTTTTTTTTCCCTTTTCCCCTTCTCGGTGTGGGGGAATCTCCATTTCGGCTCCTCCCGCGCTCCGGGGCCCTCACGCGGCGACCGCCAGAGCCCAACAGCGCCCCCTGCCGGCCACCAGAGAGCAACTGCAGGCTCTGCTCCGCCCGTGATCCAACAGCGCCCCCTGCTGGCCCTGGTTAGAATTGCGCCAAAAGGCGGAAAGTACTGAACGGGGTTTTTCTTGAAGGGGGACTTTGGGTACAGGATTAGTGTTTAGTTGTTTTTGTGTTCTTTTGTTGTTCTGCCAATACGCATATATCCTTTAATAATGGGCTGTTATCTTTTCTTTCTCCATATTTCCTCAATTGCAGCCTCTTAATTTCAGATTTACAATTGCTTAGAGGGAGGAGCTTGGTCTTCCTTATAACTCATCTTCCTTAGCAAAACACTTCAGTCTCATTAAACTGAGACACACTCTCACTTCCAGGAGACCAGAGGCACCTCTCTGCTCAGCCCAGGGCAGCCTGCTGAAGTGATGGCCCTTGAACACAGCCTTCCAGGCAGCTCCCAAGGGCTGGCAGTCCTGCTGCTACCCTTGGCCACTTCTCCCCTGCCTTCCTGAAGGATGCCCATCGTTTCCAGCCACCTCTGCTCTGCCCTGTGGCTGTGCCATGCTTTACAATCTGTGACACTTTAGCAGAGCTGTTGAAGCTGTAGGCATGGTCCCCAGGTCACAAATGGCCTTTGCTCATTGCAGTAACCACTTGCAATTTCAGGCTGATGAGGTTCCTCCTTTGGCTGCATTTCCCTTGGAGAGATGTTCAGCGGAATTCAGATGGATTTCTCTGTCTCTCTCCCTGCAGCCTGTTCCCTTCATTTCTTGCCTTAGTGCAGCTTACTTGTTTATTTTGGCCTTCTGGCTTGTCTACAGATGAATTTATGCATTTGTTCTCAGGCTGTTTCAATTTGCCTTGTTTATCTGGGGGCTTGGCTACACAGCGCACTCTTCATTTTTTCCTGCCTTCATGTTATATTGGCTCTGTGCCTACAGCATGAGCTACCCACAACTGTGCTCTTCCACACATGGTGGCTTTTCCCTGCCTTTGGGGTCAGAATTTTCATGTGTTTGTCATACCAGAGCCTGGTTATCTTTCAGCTTTAAGAGAGATCAGTAGAGTTGCCATCACATTCAACTGTGTCCCCATCTCCTCTTACACTGAGACCTTTCTGCGTGCCAACCACCAGCTGTTTGCTTCATTGTGGATATGATCCTTGAGCACATCAGGGAAAGTACACAAGAACCCTTGTTCTTTAACATCTAGATAACCAGCTTGAAATCTGCCTCCAGAAAAGCCCTTTTACTTATTTTTTTTATGTGTCACTGCTATCCAAATGGACTATGCCCATGAGCATGCCCAGCACTTCAACACTGTTTAGAGACATCATAGCAGCCAGTACCTTTGCTCTGGGCAGACAAGGTGCCACAGTGTGCCTCTCTGTGTTGGTCAAGCCTTCAGAGGACACCTGATCCCTTCAGGCCATCACTTTTCTCAACTACACTGTTCCTGGAAGAGCCACATGTTGTCTTTGCCCCTGAACAAGGTTGAGGTGCAGCAAGACACAGCAGCTGCTCTGGAGTAGAGCATTTCTGTTCAGTACAGACATCGCTGTCGAGCTGTCATGTTTTTAGCTATAATAGCACCTTTTGTGTTCAAAGCCATGTTTTGTCCCTCATCGCCACAACCTACAGGTGCCTTCTGCCAGCAGCCCTAGCCCAGCCCAGAGCAGTGGGAAAGTTGTGCCGTTCTCAGGCACCAGGCCCAGTGCAGGCTCATTCTGCTATGCCCTGGGCTATTTGGGGCTGAGAGTGGCTCATCCTGTGCTGCTGGGGTGCTACGGTGTCTCAGTTTAATGAGACTGAAGTGTTTTGCTAAGGAAGATGAGTTATAAGGAAGACCAAGCTCCTCCCTCTAAGCAATTGTAAATCTGAAATTAAGAGGCTGCAATTGAGGAAATATGGAGAAAGAAAAGATAACAGCCCATTATTAAAGGATATATGCGTATTGGCAGAACAACAAAAGAACACAAAAACAACTAAACACTAATCCTGTACCCAAAGTCCCCCTTCAAGAAAAACCCCGTTCAGTACTTTCCGCCTTTTGGCGCAATTCTAACCAGGGCCAGCAGGGGGCGCTGTTGGATCACGGGCGGAGCAGAGCCTGCAGTTGCTCTCTGGTGGCCGGCAGGGGGCGCTGTTGGGCTCTGGCGGTCGCCGCGTGAGGGCCCCGGAGCGCGGGAGGAGCCGAAATGGAGATTCCCCCACACCGAGAAGGGGAAAAGGGGAAAAAAAAAAAAGGGGGGCTCTTTCCACAGACTTACGCTGTCGGCGGCTGGCTCTGGCTGGGACTCCCCCCCTCCTCGTCGACGGGAACAAGCATGGGAGCAGAGGAGGGAAGGGGTGGCCTCCTCCCCCAAAGGTTCCTTCGCAGAAGGGCCAAGCCTCTCCGATGAAATCTGAACAAGTCCGGGCTGGGGGCAGAACAGGGTGCAGGAGAACGGAGGCGAACCGCGGCTAGAAGCAGCCAGATGACCCAGCCGAAAACAAAACAAACTCGGAGCTTTTACACACACACACACACACACACATTCCCTGAGTCAGGGCAAAAGTGGAGTGCCTGAGGAGAGGAAGAAAACTTACTTTCCGCCCCTCCCCCCCCCAGTCTCCTGAGGGCCATCAGTCTGGAATGCAGGCTGCGGCCAGTTCTTTTGTGTGTGTCAATCACCCCAGCCAAAAAATCACCCTCCCCCTCCCTCCTTCAGCATTCCTCTTTCATGATGATGCAGGGGAAAGAAAAGAAAATTCCCACTTGTTTTTTTTAGAACAAGTAAACCTGTGACATACGACTGGGGCTGGAGGGTGTATGGAGGATATTTGGAGAGGGCTCTGGCCTGGATGGGACAGGCAGATGCTGCTGGTCACACACTGCCCCCCATGCCAACGAGCCAGGAGTGTGTCTTTGTCCTGAGCAGGCTGCGTAGATCTGCACTGGCCTCCGGTAGCGGTGGCCCACATGGCCATTCCCAGGGCTGACCCCACATCCAGCCCAGCCTCCAAGCCCTGGGACAGTGCCACATCACCAGTGCTTGGGCTGCTGGTCCCTGCTCTACCACTCGGGCACTTCACCTTGTGAAGGGCTGAGGTGGCTGCAGGATTTGTGTGCTCTGGATTAAATGCTAAAAGCCTCAATTTTCAAAATCCTTATGAGCCCAGGCTGCCATGATTGCATGTGTTACCAGCTACAGTGTCCCCCTCTAGGTACATCCAGGTGGTCCAGCATGTGTGCTCTACCACAGCTTTGCACTAAGTGCCCCTTAACTTGCTGTTTTTCCATGATAGTCCTTTCTCTCTTCCTCTGAGTTGCTTGCAGCAGAAGTAGCAGCACCCACTCTCTGTACCATCAAGGTGTGTGATGCTGCATGTAGCTGTGTTTGAAATCAAGGTTTTCCAATAGATACCATTTTTTCAGAGGCCCAGCTTGCACCCCATTGCTCTATTCACTCCATTCTGTATTTTTGACGACTAGTTCCCTGAATTGACTCTATATTAATTCCTTTCTTTTCCTACTTGTCATGCCCAATTTCTTTCTTCTCCACTCTGATGTCACCTTCCAACACCTTGCTCACATTAGCCTTTTTTTGTGATAAGACACCTCCTAGCACCCTGTGATCAGCTTACTCACAGGCTGTTCCCCACTTGTTTGGAGGTTTTTTAAATTGCTTTCCTAAACGATGCCCACCAGTTCCAGCCACGTCTTGAACTCTGTGACCAGATTCTGGGGGTCACAAACCTCTTTTGGAGCAGTTGAAGCTCTCAGCATGGTCCCCAGGTCGCTGCCAGCCTTTCCCCATTGCAACCACTGCTTGCTATCCCTTGCTGACAAACTTCCTCTGCTTCCTGCAGTTCCCCTTTAAGGATGTTAACCAGATGAAGGTTGGATTTCTGATGGATTTCTCTGGCTCTCTCCCATCAGCCTTAGACTGCATTGCTGTCACTGCCCTAGAGGGACTCTTCAGTGACAACAGTGGGGTGCAGGTGTCACAGGCAACACAGGGCTAAGCTGAGGATGCTTTTTCACCCAGGTCTGAAGCCAGCAGCAGCCAGGGAGCAGCTATGTGTCTGGGAGCCCTGGTGTACCCCCTTTGGTTTCCTTCAGTTTTGTCTCTGATACAGCTGCTTCCACATATGAACTCTGGCACCCTGGTTCCAGCATCATGTTTTAGAGAAGCACAAGTATCTGCTCTTGCTCTGATTCCTTATTTTTATGTGCCTCCTTAAAGCAGTTCTTCACTGCTTCCCACGCAAATGTTGTCACCTCCCGTCCTAGTCTCTAGTGAAGACTCAGAGGTTTTATGATTCCAGCTCACAGATGAATCATCTTATCTTTAGCCGCACTGCTCGGTAGTGACCTCCAGCACCTCTGTCCTACCTCTGTCACATAGGTACCTCTGTGGTGTCCCACTCCCTCGGCACCTTCATGGACAGCAACCCCTTGAAGCCTGCAAGAGATTGCTCTGATAGCAAGTGAGAGCTGGTGCTTCTGCATCCAGTAGAAAAGAACTAGTTTTTTTCTGTGTCAGCTTGCCCTCTTGTGCCTCACAGAGCTCTCCACTGAGGTTGAGTTGCAAGGTTTCATTTTTGGAGGCAGGTTGTTTAGGCTGCTTTGTTTTCCTGCTCTTTCAGCCCTTCTGGGGATTGCTGCTTATTCTGGGGCTAGGAGAACGATCCCACAGCCAAGCTCTTTACCTTGTTGCACCTCTGTAAGGCAGAGCTCTGCTCCCTTCACAGAGGCCCTCCATCTGCCTGCATCAACTAGTCCACACTCACCATGGGACACGTGAGCTAAGGCTGGATGCTGGTCCAATGTCTCCATTTGCCATGGACACTGCAGATGGGATTCATATGTTCATGGTGCCACTCGAGATGCTCCAGGGCATCAGATACAACAAGGACCTATGGCTAACCTGTCAGGAACTTATGCAAGGTGGGCTGCATTTCCCCTGGCACTCTGTCACTTGCACTTGTCCTCGGTCTCAGGTCTATATCTGGTTTTGCTCTTAGCCCATCTCCAGAGATCCGAGAGCCTCCCCATCTTCCAAAAATACATATATTTACAATGAGCACTTTAAAGCCAGAAATACACTGCTAAACCTTCCCTGTGTAGCTAAGACCTAAATCACTTAGAAGCAAGTTCAGAGTTAAATGCAATAAGCTGCTTAGGCTGATAGAAGAGCATTTGCAGAGAGGTATATCCGCCAAGGTAAGGGAAACCTTTCGCCTTTCCTGGCTTGGTTTATCTGCACACAGGCCCCTGGCTGTGCCAAGCCCAGCTGTACCAGAGTCCTGAGGAACTGGAGCTCCCAGGATCCTGCAGACCAGCATAGCTGGGAGCCAGGTCACGGAGGTGCATGTGTTCCCCTGCCTCCTCCACCAGTGAGGCCCCAGCAAGGAGGGTTCCCGGCCCCAGTCCCTCCTGGAGGGCAGGCAGGACCCTTGTCAGCCCAGGCTTCCCTGTGCGACACAGGTTTTCCTGGGACCACTGCTGAGCTGCGGCCGTGAGTGGTCTGTGTCAGGCCGGGGCAGGGCAGGGCGGAGGGGCAGGAGGAGACCGTGGGGTGGGAGGTTGGCTGGAGGAGGGAGGGGGTGCAGGACGTGGCCCCAGGGCGGGAGCTGATGGGGACGGCAGGAGAGCGGGAGGGAACCCGCCGAGGGGCCCCAACGGCGGCGGGCAGAGAGGAGCAGCAGCAGAAGGAGCGGCGGGCGGTGCCGGGCCCGCCAGTGAGGCGGGGGCCGCCGCAGTCCCCGCCCGCCGCCCACCGGGAGGGGCCAAGCGCCGTCGCCGCAGAGCCACCGCCGCCGGGCCGCGCCGGGCGATGCCGCGCCGGGCCCGGGGCCGCCGCTGCCGCTGCCCTGAGCCCCGGGGAGCCGCCCGAGGTAAGCGGGACCCCGGGAGGCCTGCGGGCCGAGCTGCCGCGGCCGGCGGGCAGCGCCCGCCCCCGACGAGGCCCGGCCGGCGTGGGAAGGGGGCTCTGGACAGGCGGGGTCGGGAGCGCCCGGGCACCCAGAGGGGACATGGCCCGGCGGGGCGGCCCCACTCGGGCCCCGGGGTGGGCGTCTGTGCGGTGAGGCCGTGCTGAGCCGGGGCTTGGGATACCCCCAGTCTCTCCAGAGGCTCGGGAAGGCCGTGGAGTCACAGGCGGGTGAGCCCCAGCCGTGTGGCGCGCTCCAGATGTGCCACATTCATGAGCTCCCCCAAGCTCACCGGCCTCTGATCTCTTCCCCCTGAGAGTCACCTGTGTCTGGCAGCTTCAGGCTTCGCTGCCTCCCACAACATGCAAGGATGCTGCTGGGCCCAGGGATGCACGACTGTGCCGGACACCTGCTCCCTCAGCCAAAAAGCAGGAGTTCAGGTACCTTGTGCTCAGGGCCCTGTGCCATCAGTTTCAGCACCAGGAGCATCCGTGTGCAGAGCTGACCATTAGCTGTGCGGTCTCCATCCTGCTCTCAAGTGCTTGCTCCATGGTCAAATGCCACCCACACACTGCCCACTGGATGACCAGGATGGTGTCCCGGTGCCCCTGCATGGCCCAGGTGTGGCTGAGGCGAGCTCTGCGTGGGCAGCCATCGTGCAGCACTGTGCCACACAGTCATCAGCCCAGCTTCATCCTCCATTTCATCCGGGGGGCTGGCTCCCCTCCAGAGCAGCTGCTGAGTTGTGCCTGGCGAGGCCCCGACTCTGTCCTCCCTCTCTGCCTCTGACAGCAGCTGCCTGCAGCTGTGCTTGGTCAGGGGGAGGGAGTCTGACAGTCCTGGTGCCATACAAGGCACACAGGGTCCTTTTGGGGATGGTGCTTTGCTCCGCCCCAGCCCAGGAAAGCTGAGCATCCTGCCAAAATTGAGGGCCTGTTGCAGAGCTCCTTGTGTCCTGAAGCTGTGGGCTGGTGCTGCTTTTCCTTGCTTTCAGGTCATGGTGGTGGGGCAGGGTAGGCATGGGCAAACAGCTCTAGGCAAAGCTCTTGGGGACCATGAACCTGAAGGAAACTGAATATTGGGCTGATTTCTTCCCTCTCACCCCACAGGATAGCTAGGCTAAAAATAACCCTTCATCTTGTGCTGTGCATGAGAATAAGGAGACTAAAATAACAGTCCTGGATCATAGCAGTTAAGGGCCTGCTTGGGTTAAATGCATAGTTGTGGTCTTATATGCCTTGGGGAGAAAAATATAACCAGTGCCACTGGCGGGGAAGTCCCATGGAAAATAAGGCACATACCCTTCATGGTGGCAGAGACTAGCCAGTGTGATGAGCTACCAGAAGAGGCAGTGGCATTCCAAGTGCTTGAAGTGTGCCAAGTGTCCAGCCTGTCCCACTATGTGCAGCCTAGGACCTGGGCTTCAGACATCATGGGCCACCGGGATGGCCTGGTCAGGAGTCTCAGGAGCACTTTGGCTGGAAGTCTGCAGGTTTGGAACAAACCAGGCACATAGGATGGTTGAAATCTATGAACACCCCCCTCCCTTCTTTCAGCCATCCACAGCTGTTGGGGAGAGGGCAGCAGAAGGGGGCTCAAGGGTGGGGATAGGAAATCTCAGCAACTCCCTGACAACCCTGCTTGTTCCTCTGTGCAGGATGGTTCCCCCACCACCTGTCAGCAAGCCCCACGTGTGCCTCTCCACTGTGCTCATCATGACCAGCCTCGTCCTCATGGATGCCTACCTGGTGGAGCAGAGCCAGGGCTCCAGGAAGTTGGGCATCTGTGTCATGGTGGCAGTGGGTGACTTGTGCTTCCTGCTGGTCCTCCGCTATGTGGCCATCTGGGTCGGGGCAGAGGTAAAGACAGCTAAGCGGGGCTATGCCATGATCCTCTGGTTCCTGTATGTCTTCGTTCTGGAGATCAAAGTCTACTTTGTGTACCAGAATTATAAAGCTGACCGGAAAAGCTTGGACCTCATAGCTCGCAAAGCATTGACCTTGCTGCTCTCCATCTGCATCCCAGCCCTCTACGTGTTGTTGGTGGCCACGGAGCATATGGAGTATGTCAGAACATTCAAGAAGAAGGAAGATCTCCGCAACCGCCTCTTCTGGGTCATTGTGGACATGCTGGATGTGCTGGACATCCAGGCCAACCTGTGGGAGCCACAGAAGAAGGGGCTGCCGCTGTGGGCTGAGGGCATCATGTTCTTCTACTGCTACATCTTGCTCCTGGTCCTCCCCTGCGTGTCCCTGTGTGAGATCAGCATGCAGGGCATTGGCATCGTGCCACACCGGATGATGCTGTACCCCATGCTGAGCATGCTCACTGTAAACATCACCACCATCTTCATCCGAGGCAGCAACATGGTCTTCTTCAGGGACGCCCGGGTCTCCAGCATCTTCATGGGCAAAAACATGCTTGCCATTGGGATGAAGGTCTGTATGTTTGTGCAGTACCAGCGGCACCAGCACCACACGCCTTCGGGGCCAGACCTACAGCACAGTGACCCAGCCCAACTGCCCACAGTAGGGCTGCGCAAGTCCCGGGACCAGCCTGCCTGCCCCGAGGAGCTGGCCCGGGACAACACGTGACAAGCCAGCAGGAGCTACAGCCTGGGCACCACCATGCCTGGCAGTACCTACAAACCAGAGGCCACTGAGCTCCCCACCTGGACAGAGGGCAACGACCCTGCTCCCTCCCTCCCTGGGTGAAGCTGCTCAGGGCCCCAAGGGTCGCATGGTGAGGGCCCCCTGTAGTGGCCTCCATAAGGCTGCAGAGCAGTTTGAGACCTCAGCACCCCACCAAGTGAAACAGGCAGCAGCGTAGAGGAGGAGGCCAGGGTTGCCTGCCAGGTGTTGTGTCTGGCTGGGGCCAGGCAGCCCTATCTTGTGCCAGACTCCCCCACCAGTGCTCCCCATACAGCACTGCTCTCTGGCCAGGCAGGGCACCACACAGGGACACAGCAGGTCACCTGCTTTACTCTTGTGGATGGCCCTGGCTCCAGTGTGGTCCTTGGCAGCAACCTGCTCCCCACTGTGTAAGCCAAGGCCCCCATGCAGGAGGAGCAACGCCTGGACCTTCCCCTGCTGTCACCCCTCTCAGCCAGCTGCAGGCCTGGGGGGACCCAGAAAGGGGTGACTGTCCTTTTTTGTATTATCTCCCTCTTTGCAATAAAAGACCTGAGCCCTGCAGCCTTCTCCTGTCTGTGTCCCTGGCAGCAGGCAGATCCCCCCCACCACTCCTGTGTGTGCGTGTCCCTTGTGTGCCTGTAAGTCCACCTGCAGCGCATGTGCAGAGGCTTGCTCAGTGACTGCCTAGGCCTGGGGAGAGCATCCCAGATACCTGGGTCTGAACATCTGGGAGAGGAGAGGCGGGTCCTTGTGAGAGTCAGGTGGGCTCTGAGGGTGTCACTGGTGGGGTAGGTGTGGTGGCTTTGTCAGTCACCACTGCCTGTGCACAGCTGCAGTTACATCAACTGGTACCAGCCATGCTCAGGGACACCCATAGCAAGTCCCCACGCTTCACCTGCAGGGACACCAGTGCAGGTCTGGAAGGGACACACTGCCCAAATCACCTTAGAAACAAGGAAAATAACCCAACTGCTTGAGGCTGGGAGGCTACAGGAAAGAGCAGCTTCCTGGCAGTAGGAGGCTCCATGGAGATGGTGGAAGCATCTCCTCTTGGAGCTGGTGTTGCCATGCTGCCGCCTGCCCAAATACCCAGTGACACCTCACTACTGGCTGAGTTGGGCAACGCCCAAGGACTTCCCCTGCCGCGGGGTGCTGGGCCCAGGAGCTGGCACGTACAGAGGCCAGCAGGCTCACTCCTCACTACTAACATACTGAGCAGAAGCAGGTGACATCCCAGCGAGGATGCTCTCCTTGCAGGCTGTGCTGGTTTTAAAAACTCAGCGGGGAGAAAAAAAGTTAAGACTCCTCAAGCCACCCCTTCCTTTGGTGGAGGGGGAAAACAAAAAAAGACTGCGAGAGGTTAAAAAACGTTAGTCTCACAATTTTACTGAGGTGAAACTCAAAAATAACACAGCAATACAGAGGAAAAAGAATGGTTTACCCACAAAACCAACAAAGGTAAAAAATTGTTACGTTCCTCCCACACACCTAGGGCAAAACCAAAAGAAATGGTTCCCGTTCCCACTGCGCCGGCCCCACGTGGTCCAGGGGAACAAAGAAAACAATGTGGCAAACGAATCCCCGCGGCCCGACGCCCTCCCCAGCCAGGCAAAAACCACGGGGGAAACACGAACAAAACAGAAACCTGGAAGACGATTTAGTCTGGAAGGAGTTACGCTGCCGAGATGCTGGCGTGGGTCCCGGCGTAGCGGTGACGTGGGCGCAGGGGGGTCTTAGTTCCCTGCTGTGCGCCTGGAAAAAGCGGCGGTGGCAAAAACGCGTCGGCGGCAAAAACGCGTCGGCGGCTTTCAAAAGCGGGAAGCGGCGATCCGCTAAGGGATTGCGCAAACCCCGGGAGCGGCGTGCGGTCCAGGGCCGCCCCCCTCCTTTTGAAGGTGCAGAAACTCCGCTTTCAGTAGCCGCGGTGGCTTCTCTCTGTACTGAGCAGCCACACAGTCTTGGTACCCCCGATCTTACATCCTCTCTCCACAGCCGGGATGTACCCAGGTGGCGGCAGGCTGCAGGGTATCTCGGTGGCTGCGAAAATAGCTCCGGAGCGACTCCAGACCCGTCGGGACGGTGCCTTTCCCTCCCTGTGGAGGAGAAGCAGACGGCATTCCCGGTGGCACCGAGCAGCCATACGGTCTCTGGGATCCTAGACCTGCACCCTTTCTCCTCTGGAGCGCGCCACCACAGCCCTTACTCCTGCTTCCGACGTAGGACCATCTGAACTTAGCAACTGTCTCGGCGTGTTTATGGTGGAAACCACGCTCGCTCGCTGTGACGCGAGTATATTGAATATTCAACACTAAAGCTCCACCCCTTTGCTTTGTAAGCAAAGTAAGGCGTACAGGCCTCAGCAAGAAGATGCCCTTTGGCTCCAGAGGGGCAAGAGGGGAAAGCAAGACCACTTTGGGGGTCCACCAGACTTGCCACCTCCTGTACAGGACCTACAAGCGCCCTACATGGGGACACGTACTCAGAAATGCTGAGGAATGCCACATGGCCCCTCAGCAAGGCTGCGGCAGCAAGTCTCTAGCCAAGCTGGCACATCCCATTTCTACTGCCTTCCCCCATTTACACTAAGACCTGTCAGCACAGCATCACCCACAGGAACTGCAGTGGAGGCAGGTGCTTTAGCAACACCGTCAGGCCAATGAGCTGCTCATTGTTCCATGTTTTGCTTATAGCAATGCCTGTCCCCTGGCCCCACACAACTGTGGCCCACCTGCACACAGCACAGCTGTGCCCAGGCAATGTCCTGTTCTGCAGAGCCAAGGCACTCTCCCAGCACTAGCTCCAACCTGTAAGACAGGGATCATCCAAGTCACCCTCTTATCAGCACAACCACAGCAGACAGGGGTAACCACAGTAAGTAGAAACGAGAGCTGGTGTTCAAACATAATATTGGAGAGAGGCATTAACTCCCCTAAGTTCAAACACTTTTGACTGTAACAGCAACGACACTGGGAATAAAGGAAAACCAGTATTTTATTCATACAGGATCAGCTTCCCAGAAGCACTAACAGCCTTGTGTAACGATGAGAAGCCAAGGAGAGAGGCCAAGCTGCTCTGAAGGAGAGATGAGGAGCGGCAGTAGCTGAGCAGTCAGCAGCATGCCCTGTGAGAGAGGAAGGCCAGCCACAGCTGGGTCTGCATCACTAGGTGCAGCCCATGCAGAGCAGTGTGATCCTCTTCCCTTTACTCAGCCCTTGTGACGCTACATCCAGATACTGCATCCAGGCTGGGCCACCAAAAGACAGATGGTTGTCTGGGCTGACTCCAGTATGTGAAAGTCATCAGAGGCTGAAGCACTGCAAGGAAAGACTGAGGGAACAGGGTTTATTGACCCTTAAGAAGAACAGACTTTGCAGAGACCTTACAGCCCCTCTTCTCCACCCACCCCTCAGACCTGTGACAAGGCTACTGAAAGACAGCCAGGCACTTCAATGAGAACAAGACAATGATATGGATAGCACCAGGCAGATTTCCTGGATGAGGGAACAAAAAGTTCCATCTTGAGAACCTGAAGCAGTAGAGCAGAGGCCAGGAGAGGTGGTGGCATCTATCCTGGGACATTAACAGACCCCACCAATGCATCCCATGGCAACCTGGTCTGAAGTCAGTGCCAGCCCTGCTTTGAACAGGTCTTTTTCCACCTCAGTGGAAGTCTGAGAAAACCTGGAGTAGAGCCAGCAATGCAGGGCAGGACTCATGCTTTCCTTGCTAGAGTTAGAAATGAGCAGGTGCAAGGACAAAAACAGCTGTCAACACTGTAAGCATCTGCATGACACACTTGTCACCACCCATGGTCTAAACCACAAGAGGATATTTCAGCTACAAAAACCCCACTATTTCCTTCAGTTCAGCCTCTGTTCTACTGCCTTACAGCACCACTGTGCAGTGGAAGGCAGATATTGGGAAGAAGGATAGCCATCTTCCAGGTCTGGCCAAGGCAGAATGAGTCCCAGTGCCAGACAACAGCACATCTGTCCAACATCACAAGTTCTTCTGTGAGGGTAGACGGCGCTTGTCTTTGATGGCATTTCTCTTCCTCTTCTTGTTCAGGAAGCTCTCCAGCTTTCCACTCCTCTTCAGCTCTGCATACTTCTCAGCTAGCTCCAATTTCCGCTTCTCAGCTGTAGAGGAGAGGGAAGCACAGTTTTAAACCGAAGCCCAAAACACATCTACAGACTAGCCCGTCCTCAGCTCTCCCTCCCTGGCTCCCAGGCTTAGCTTGCCCATTGAGCACCAGTACTAGAAAAATCCCTCCATGGCTCTGTGGAATAGTATGGACACCTCACTTCAAGTGCTTGAATTCCTGACAGCAGTACTCCCTCTAGGTCTTCCTGCAGCATGTTCACACTGAATACTTACATTTCTTTAGGAAAAAGGGTTTCTTTCCCTGTTTGGCCAATTCCCTCTGTTGTCTCTTCAAAGACAGCTCTCTCTCCCTCAGCTTCTGCTGTTTTTTCTGTGCCTGTTCTTGCTGTGTCTGTACAAAAAAGATGGCCTGTGTCAGCATCGAGGCAGACCTCAGGTCACACATCCTCTCTTCCCGTGCCTCACAGAGGGATGCTGTGCTGAACTCACCATACGGTTCAGAAGCTGCTGAAGTTTCTCCTTCTGCTCCATGTTCCGGCATTTCTTCAGCTGCTTCTGAACCATCTAGAAGAGAGCAGAAAGCGGCATGACTGCCTGTCTGTCACCTCCACTGTGAAAAGCCTTGGAAGAAGTAGCCCCTGCCAAGCAAGGTTCTTCCAGACAAGGACAGGCACAGAGCATCACCTCCTTCTCCTGCTTCTTGATGCTGTCCAGGAAGCTGTATGTCTTCATAAATATTTCAGGCTTATACTCTCCAGACAAGTCATCAAATCGAGGGTCTCTGTGGACCTGATGGCAAGGAAGGCAAAGGCAAGAGCTGTAGCCAGGATTATCCTATTAATAGCCTGCTTACTCTCCTTTCACAAATCAGACCTTGCCATTTTTTTCACCAGCAATATTACACACCCACCATTGAAACATCTGCATTTGGCAAAGACTGACTGCGATGATTAAGGTGGCAGTCCCTCACAAAGTCAAGCCTGCATCCAGTCTACCAAACAACAGACATTTCCATATGCAAGTCTACACCCAGGAGTATCCAATTCAAGGAACAGGAGCAGGAGTGCTACCTCCAAACACTTGCAACTCCCAGACCAAGAGCTTACTTAATATGTGTTGTCAAGGTGATGGATTTGGGAACTCAAACCTATCTAGATTTTCACAGATTAACTGGGTCAGGTCATAAAAAAGGGAGAGATAAAAAGAGATCTCTAACTGCAGAAATCAACATATTCAGATGATCCAGCAATAACAAGTCAAAGTTACATTCAGATTAGAAAGTAGATGGACATTTGAACTTCTGGGATTAGTACTGAACAGTGACTGTGGCTTGCAGTGAAATTGTCATTGGTGGGAGTCATTACATCTTCTAGAAACACTTCGGACACAAACAGTGAAGTTAACCTGCAGCTGCTCCTGCACCCATCCCTTCTTCTCCCCAGGGAAACACTATCACTGTCTGCACTCACCAGTAGTCCAGCCCTGTTCTCTAGAAACAGCCTGTGCCATCTGCAGCAGCCCAATTACGAGCATTGCTATGGGAAGTCAGCTCCTGAACTGGGGAGGGGGAGCACCCACCTTCTTTCTAACGGAGACGACTTGTCGCAGAAAAGGCACAGGCTTCTTGGCAGACATCTCCAATGGCCTGAAAAAGAGAGAAATGTATTTAAGAGGAGCAGATGTCAGAATGAGGCCCAGGCTAATATTTCGGGAGTTAGTCAAACTCTCAGAAGAACATTACTGCACAACAGACTCTCCCAATTCAATCCTCCCTGTACCTGCAGAGAGCAAAGAGGTGACTCAGTTGAGCCACAGAAGGCTAAGGCAACCAAATGTATAAATGTGTAGTTAAAACAACCCTACACAGAACTTGTAACAGCCCCACTGTATCAAGTGAAAACCTACCACCTGCATCAGTAAATGTGCTGTACTCGATTATTTCTCTCATAGTCACAGAATAGTTGGGGGTGGAAGGGACCTTTGGTGATCACCTAGAGACCACCACTCTACTAAAGCAGGTTAACCTAGACAAGGTTACACAGGATTGCGTCCAGGTGGATTTTGAATATCTCCAGAGACAGAGACTCCACAACCTTACTGGGTAGCCTGTTCCAGTGCTCAGCCACTCTCACAGTAAAGTTTTCCCTCATACATGGAACTCCCTATGTTTCAAATTGTGCCTGTTACCCCTTGCCCTTGCTGGGCACCACTGAAAAGAGCTTAGCCCCATCCCCTCGACCCCTGACCTTAACATTGATAAGGTCCCCTCTCAGTCATCTCTTCTCGAGACTGAACAGGCCCATCTGCCTCAATCTGTCCTCAAAAGAAAGATGCTCCAGTCATTTTTTTTGCCCTCCGCTGGACCCACTCCAATAGCTCTGTTGTCTCCCCTGTCCTGAGGAGCCCAGAACTGGACACAGCACTCCTAATGTGGCCTGACCAGGGCTGACTAGCGGGGCAGGACCACCTCCTTTGTCCTGCTGGCAAGGCTTTTCCTGATGCACCCAGGATACCATTGGCCTTGCTGGTCACAAGGGCACACTGCTGGCTCATGGACAGCTTGTTGTCCACCAGGACCCCCCATTCCTTCTCCACAGAGCGGCATTCCAGCAGGACGGCCTCCAGCATCTACTAGTGCTTGGGCTTATTCCTCCCCAGGTGCAGGACCCTGCACTTGTCTTTGTTGAACTTCAGGCAGTTCTTCTCTGTCCGACTCTCCGGCCTGTCCAGTTCTTGCAGAATGGCAGCACAGCCCTCTGGTGTACCAGCCACTCCTCCCAGCTTTGTGTCGTCAGCAAGCTTGCTGAGGGACACTCCTCCCTTCATCCAGGTCACTGATGAATAAGTTGAACAATGCTGGACCCAATACTGACCCCCATGGACACCACTAGTGACAGGCCTCCAACTAGTCTATTGCGTCTCTGATCATGACTCTCTTGAGCTCTGCCATTCAGCTGGTTGTCAATCCACCTCACCATCCACTCATCTAATCCACACTTCCTGAGCTTGCCTATGAGGATGTTAGGGAAGACAGTGTCAAAAGTCTTGCTGAAGTCAAGGTAGACAACATCCACTGCTCTCACCTCAGCCACCCAGCCAGTCATGCCATCACAGAAGGATATTAGATTGGACAAGCAAGATTTCCCCTTGGTGATTTCATACAGACTACTCCCAGAAACCTTCCACATGCTTAGAGATGACCTCCAGAATGAGACTCTCCATCACGTTTCCAAGGATGGAGGTGAGGCTTACTGGTCTGTAGTTTTCCGAGTCCTCCCTTCTTGCCCTTTCTGACACTGGCTTTCCTTCAGACCGCTTGCACCTCTCCTGCTCTCCATGCCCTTTCAAAGATGATGGAGAGTGGGTGAGTGATAACATCTGCCAGCTCCCTCAGCACTCATGGATGCCAAAGGAGGGAATTTCTGCACTGACCTGGAAGTTATGAAGACAGGCCAGGCTCAGCAAGAAAGCACACTGTAACACCAGTAAGGAAAAGGTCAGCCTCAGGATAACGGGCTGCACAGCGTGTGGTACATATCCCAAAAGAGACTTCACAATGAATCAGGATCGTGAGGATTACAGTGACAATCAATTAAGGGAAAAAGTTTTCCTTGCAACACAGGCCTTAGAGCTTGATGCTTCAGGTATATGAGGGGGACGGTATAAGGTGGCAGAACAGGGTATTACTCTCCCTGTATTACTTGGATGCTGCATCCTGTGATTTGTCAGGTAAGGTACCAGAAACATGAAAAACCTGCTGAGAGCACCCACAGCGTGGGCATTGCACCCACAGTCAGCCACAAGTAACATTGGGGCAGGAACATAACCGCCCAGGAGTAAGTTTTCCAAATCCCTCTTAGAGCAGCATTCAGTGTATTTCGTGTCCGCTGATCTGGCTACACCCAGAGTACAATGCTCCGGAGTCACCTTGATACAGCACTGCTGAAGCCAGCTCAGTGCCAGGGGATTTCCTTGATATCCTTTCTTTAAGAAACTCACTTCCATAACAAAAACACAAGAGAAACACCATGTGGGATTTAACAGCAATACATCGCTTAAAGGATTAGGGGAATTAAATAAAAGCAGAATTATGCAAACTGTGTGGCAGAAATTAGAGACACTGTGTGAAGATGCTGCACTACACAAAATCCCCCAGAACCCTGGGTAAAAGGAAAAGCAGAAACATTATTCTAATCAACTGTTTATGGCAGGAGAAACATGTATTAAGCAGAGATTCAGAAACAAATTAGGGAGCACTAGTGTAACAGAGGAAGCCTGTTCAAATCACTTGGATGCAACTCTGAGGACTGAAAATTAGCTAAGTATTGCAAATAAAGGATAAGAGTATTGCTGTTACTAGTGGGGGTCTGTGGAGAACTGTAAAAAGATCTGATAGTTTTTGTTGTGCCAAATACAGGAAAAAGTCTGTGATGTTCTCCCTCTGTAGAGAGGGGAAAAAAGGAAAATGCACACAGACAAGCCACAGATAAGTCAACAGCAGGATGAATGAAATTGCCTGTGACTGTAACTCCAGCCAGTGGAGCCAGGCAGAAGATGCTGATAAGTTGGAAGGGGTTTAGAAACCAGCAGGGTAATTAATTCAGGTCACAGTGGACACTATCATACAGTTTGAAAAGCACACCATGCTGAGGGTTACAAGTGCTTTAACACAGAGGGTATAAAGGCATTGAGTGCCAATTTAACTATCAAGTAACAGGTGGCTGCTGGGGATTTGAACAGGATAGGACATTAAGAGCTCTGAAAACAGCACCAGACCATTCCTAAATGAAACACTATAGTAACAGGCATTATTGTCTAGTACATTAAAGGAGATCTATGCCAGCTCCAAGGCAACACCAGCACTGTGAGGAGTTCCCAGTGTAATTTCTGGAGGCAGAGAGCACACATGCATATTTTTCCGATCACAAAAATGCCTCTTACCCCTTTTTGCCTTGTTGCTGCTTCACCATAGCTTTGGTAGGTTTTGAAGTTTTCTTTCCACTGGTCATCTGTTTGCACACTCTTGTTCTTGCATCGCTCTGCATCTGCAGTAGTTCCTCAAAAGACATGTCAGACTGATCTGGAAGAGAGCACAGGACACACCTAAACTGAACAGCTTCTCAAGGCACTTCTCAATCCCAAATTCCACCAACAAGGATGTCTCAGAGCCTGAGACAGTGACACAAGCACAGTAGTGTCATCCCTGTACAACTGCGTGGCAGAAAGAAGCCTCTGCGTCTCAGCCTTTGATTCCTCTCTCATTAATCACTTCAGTCTTTACCACTGGAATAGTCTCCCCCTCACCCCAATGTGTCTTTGCTTCTCTCTCCACTCAATAGCACGGAAAAGAGCAGTACAAAGGTTCTACCTGGTACAAAGAGCAGTATGAGCTCTGCACTGGGTTATACTTCGGCTGCATTTCAAATTCTGGCCACCTCTCAGTCCCGACTCTCCCACTTCAACAGACTGTTGTTCCATTGCCTTTAAATGGGCATCATCACACCTTTCACAGCACAAAACCAGCCAAGAGGTGAAAGAAAACCACATGGGTTATTCAGTCTGTTAAGATTTGGAGACAAACTCCCCACTGCACATCTGCCATTGCTCTGCTCAGTCAGCGGTGGAGCAGCTCCCACAGTAGACCTTCCTCAACACACCAGGGGCCTGTGAACTACTGAAATCTACACATTCAATCTTCATCACTCACTGCCAACAGAAACAGTTTATAGCCTGATTCACTGGGGAAGAAAAAACCCCACAACACCAAAAAGCAGTTTCATATATTAACCTTGCTGGGAGCTCCCCGGAACATTATTTACATCCTGTGTTTCCTAAAATGTTCCTTCTCTTCTCTGACTGCTGACAGCACAGGAAACAGCAAAACTAATTCTACCCATGGTGGTAATGAATGCACAATATTCTGCTGGAATTGTCTGTTGATAAGTTTCTTTAATATCCCTCAGTGTCAGTAACCTTTAACACTTCTTATAACAGAATGTAAAAATGATTCTTTCTGGATTTACACCGCTGGGTGTTCAGAACTAACAACTGAAACACTTTTTAAGTCAGCACTTGGATACGCTCATTCTGTTCTCTCGTAGGGGCAAGAAGGGGTTTGTACTGGCTCACTTCTAAAAGGTAAAGTCTTGGCAAATTGACTTGAGTGGTGTTTGCCTGCTCAACACCTCTGAGCAGTGACAGGCACATGGCCTTTCTAAGCCTCTGTGATACTAATGCATTTGTCACAGAACACCCCAACCGTGGCCCAGCAGGAACAATCACATCCTGTCTGTGGTACATTGGCCTTGGCTGGGTGCCAAGTGCCCACCAAGCTGCTCTATCACTCCTGTCCTCTGCTAGATAGGGAAGAGAAAATACAACAAAGGCTCATGGGTTGACATAAAGCCAGGAGAGATCACTCACCAATTACTGTCACACGAGCAAAACAAACAGACTGGGACGCAGTTCTTCACGAACTGCTCCAGTGTGGGTCCCTTTCCACAGAGTGGAGTCCTTCAGGAACAGGCTGCTCCAGCGTGGGTCCCCCATGGGGTCACAAGTCCTGCCAGCAAACCTGCTCCAGCTTCTCATGGTGGCACATTCACTCACTTCAGTGTGGGGTCCTCCATGGGCTGCAGAGGCACAGCTGCCTCACCATGGGCTGCACCACAGGCTGCAGGGGTATCTCTGCCCAGCTGCCTGAAGCACCTCCTCCCTCTCCTTCTTCACTGATTTTGGTGTTTGCAGGGCTCTTTCTCTCACATATTCTCACTCCTTTCTACCAGTTGCTGATCAGCAGCAGGGCTTTTCCCCTTCTTAGATGTTACCACAGAGGTGCTACTGCTGTTGCTTATAAAAGCCCCCGGCCACAGCTGAGCTAATGGGACATGTGAGAAGCTTCTGGCATCCTTGTAGCCCACTCGCTACCAAACCCTTGCCACGCAAACCCAAAACACTGCCCCAAGAGCAAGGTTTCTGTGTGCTTTGCCAAATTCAGGAAGCAACATGAGGTCAGTCACATTGGCTCAGAGCATGGACTTACTATTTATTATCCCAGTCATTCTCATCCTGGCAATAACTAAGACCTTCTGTTTCAGAAACTACTCTCATCATTCAGAAAACCTAATGGGCACAGCCATGTGTTGCCTCAGGAAATGTTTTCTTTTTGCTTGTTCTGAACACTCATGAGCTCTGCTCTGTCGATGTCCTTAGTCCTCTGAAGTAGGCTAAGGGAACACTGTACAGCCAGTCTGCCACACAAGGGACAAAAGGAATGTGAATACAGAATGATTTTGTTACACTACTTCCCCAAAACACCCTTCCCCCTTATCTTACTGCAAGTTGACATCCTCTCTTGCTTGGACTCCTGCAAACACCCTTGCCCCTGCCTTCTTAGCGATGACAGCACCATTGCCCTTTCTGGTCTCCACCTTTTCCCTTGTCACTCATGTACAGTCACTTTCTGCCTGCCCAGAATGTGAAATCCCCTTCAGACCAATGAGCTGTGCCTGCACTCAGGCATGAGCAGAGTGCCATGCAGCTCAGCAATTTACATTAATCTCGCTATTGGGGTTCACAGAGACACAAGAAAACCAACAAATTAGTGGACAAGAGAATCTGCCACCACACTGCTCAAATTCAGGAAAAATCTGCGCTAATTATACGAGTTACTGGAGGACAAAGCAATTAACCTCTACATACGGCAATATTTAAGTATCACTCAAAGCATCACTGGGCACACAAATGAAAGACACTGAACAAGGACCAGTGAAAAGGGCAAAGAAAGCATTAAAGGAAAGGAAGAATCATAGAATCAGCTGGGTTGGAAAGGACCTCTGAGATCATCAAGTCCAACCTTTGATCCACTACCACCATGGTTACTAGACCAAGGCACTAAGTGCCACATCCAGTCTCATCTTAAAATCCTCCAGGGACGGAGAATCCACCACTTCCCTGGGCAGCCTGTTCCAATGCCTGATTACCCTCTCAGTAAAGAATTTCTCCCTAATATCTAACCTAAACCTCCCCTGGCAGAGCTTAAGACCATAATGATGTGGAAGATACTCTTAACAGAGGTTGAAGACAGACAAGACACCATCACTTGCACTACAATACTCCACTTAGCTGCAATTCCAAAACAATACTGTTTAAATAGCAAAGACTTACAAGATGTCACTAAAAACAAGACAAAGACACCAAGTAAAAGATACAAAGGATTAGAAAGAGATTTGTATAAACCAAAAAAAGCAAAGGCATGCAGAGCTTCCACTGATAAAATATTTCAATACTGGTACAGGTGACCAGACTTGACTACCCAAAACCTAATGGGGATGATTTCCACACAGTAGTATCAGTCCAAGAAATACACCCCATTTGTAGGAGATTGAATTAGCCACTCACATTCATCAAAACATCACTGGACATAATAAACATGTTTTGGGGTAGAAGTGAATGGTCCTAGCAGATGTTCACTGCTAGGCAGCAGAATTGGCAACTGTGTGTGTGAAAAGGCCCCAGTTAAAAAGACAGGATTAGTTTATTTCCCTTGTTTCTTGCATTCTTTCTTGAGGCCCTAATTCCCCCATTTTTTCATTCATTTTTCCCCCTAGAATATAACTTACCTTTTCTGTTCTGTCTCTGTAGTCAATTTCATTTTTCCCCTCCTACCATTTTTTCCCTTCATCCATTATTTTGTGGATTATTTCCTCTTTTTTGCACCTCTTGATACGCTACTGTTACCTACTGATAACAGGGACATTTCCTGCTCAGGAGCGCAGCCTCCTCGTGTTTCCTATCCTCCCACAGACTCCTGTGACACATGGACACCTTATGCCTTTCTCAGCCTGTAGAGGGCTATACGACCTGCTGAGCACATCAGAGCAAGAACAGATGGCCTAAGAAATGGCTGATATCTGCCCAATTGTTCCCTGCTGAAACAAAATTAGTGTTGGACTAAAATATAACTCCTGCTCCAGACATAAGATTACAGAGGCCTCCAACAGACGGCAAAAGTAAAACTACTGTTCCCATTCACATCCAGCTGTGGAAAGCAAAGGGTGCCTGTCAGTGGTCCTCTCTCTGAGCTTTGCTAAAGCTCACCATTTCCTCACCAGAGGAAACCAAAATGACTAAAACAGATAGTGGGGCACCTTGCCAGTCCCAAAAGTCCACCTTTAGAGGAGATGTGCCTCCCCCATGGCCCCACTCAGACACACCACGGAGACCCCTTTCACAAGGCAATCAGTGACTCCTCACACCTGTATCACGCCATGTGTTTGACACCTCAGTTTTAAGTGCCTTTGCTGTACTTTTCATAAGGTTTTCGTTCTCACCTGGATCATTTTGAGATGAGGAAACCACATTGTGCTCACCGCTGGTGGATGAGAACCACCACCTGCACACCCTGAACCTCAGCCCATGCCGTGCCCACAGCCATGCACCACCTGGTTCTCCCACTCCACCTGTCCTGGTGAGGAGCTCCTCCGCTTCTGAATTTGCAAAGAACAATTGTCCTGGAGATGTGTGAGATCTTCCACAGTAGAAGGTGTCCCTGCCCACGACAGGGGGGTTGGAAGTGGATGATCTTTAAGGTCCCTTCCAACCCAAACCACTCTATAGTTCTGTGATTCCACATACGGGGAAGGCGACTACGGGGAAGAGGCCCCTACACGGCTTTTGTTCCAGGGACCTCTCACGCATCTCCAGCGCACACCCTGCTGTGATCCCGAGCTCATCCTCTGAGCGGAGCAGGTGAGGGAGGGATGCAGGACTTGGAATACGAAATGTGACCAAGCCACTTGCCAACTCGTTTCCTACTGAGCGGGCGGCCGTGACCCCCTCGATGCGCGCTGAGGCCGCCGCCCGTACCGGAGGCGCTGCCGCCGGGACCCCTCTCACCTCTCCCGCCGGGCCCCGCCGCCTCCGCCTCCTCGTCCCCTGAGAGGCTACCGTCGTCGTCGCTGTCGCCATCGCCCTCCACTGCCTCCAGCCTCCCGAGCGGCTGCTCCGCGACCGCATCGTCCTCGCCCTCCGTGGCGGCGGCGGCGGTGACTCGTCCCCGTCCCACCCGCTCCCGGTGAGGCCTCATCGCCCCCGCCCGCGGCCCCGCCCTCCCGGAAGCGGAACCAGGGCACGCCAGAGAGTCACGTGGGGGAGCGGGTTTTATTGGCCTCATTTTTAAGCGAAAATCGTTCCTTTGTGAGGAACAGGTCACGTACGCACTCTGGTGATATCCAGCTAATTCGTCAATAAGTGGTAAAGTGCAAGATCGAGATCCCTCTGCACTGCCGAACTGAGTCATCTTGATGCTGGATTGTATCACAGCCTGACCAAGGTTTCTAACACGAGCACCAACTGTGTAAAATGAAGGTTTGCCATCGCCTTGAATAGCGTCAGCTGAAGGTCTTAGCAGTGACTGTCTGAACGGAGATGGAGTTACACACAGTGGCCTGCATTAGGAGAGATACAGTCAGCACACCAAGGGATGTCAGTGTCTCTGTAGACTTGAGACCTGTGAGGGCACACTTGGAACGTTGCATCCAATTTTCTCACCGCTCCCCAGTTAAAAGGAGAGGGGAGGAACTGGGGAGGGTTCAGTAGAGAGTTCCCAAGACAGTCAGAGGCATCGGCATCGCCTTCCTCGGGAAGGGGCGGGGGTCTTGGCGCGGGCGGGGCAGAGGCGGTCGGCGAGAGGCGGTCGGCGAGGGCGCGGAGCTGCGCGGCGAGACGGCTGAGCTCCGGGCCCGCCGGCGGGGCGGCGGCGCGGGGCTGCCGGGAGCGCAGGTGGGCCGCCTCCTCCTCCCTGCGGGGACAAGGGGTCAGGGGCGGCAGGTGATGCAGCGGTCCCCGCCACTCCCCCGGGGCCCCCTCACCTGAGGCAGGTGCAGGTGCAGGAGATGCAGCGGCCCCCGCCGTCCCGCCTCGCCCACACTCGCAGCCAGGCCCAGGCGCGGTCCCGGCGCAGCACCCGCAGCACCGCGGTCCCCGAGGCGGGCCCGGCGCCGGCCCCGAGCGCTGCGAGCAAGGGAAGAGACTGCGTTAGGCGGCGGCAGGCCGCCTGCACACCCCCTAGGCTGCCCCGATGAGGTCTGCTGGCAGTCACTGCTCTGGCCCCAGCGCCACAGAAGCCACACCGAGCAGAGTCAGGCCGTAGGACTCCTGCCCCCCGAAAGAGCTGGAGCTCAAGGGGGCCTGTCCCTCCTCTGTGCACTGTAGCAAAGCTTCCGAAGCTTGGAAGCTACCTGTGACCTTATAGACAGTGTGTGACCAATTCCCTGCCTCATCCTTTTGGAGCAGGGAGTCTCAGTGGGCAGGACTGAATTCGATTTGCGTCTGCTGTCCTCGATAGACATGTTTCAGGCACAGCCAGACCATGTAGCCAGAGGACAGTACACATGTTCCTGGGTCTGACACTCACCCACGGCCCTGTGCTGGGCAGCTGCCAGATCAGCATCCTCAGGGTGCAGGAGGCTGTACCAGGACTGACCGACTAGCTCCTCCCTGCGGTAGCCAAGGTGGTAGGTGACACTGGGGGAGACAAGGGGAGTGGGGACTGAGTGCCATACAGGGTCCGCACTCTGTCAGCAAGGAGCAGCAGCTGCTTGATGGAGGGGAGAGCAAAACAACAGAGGTACAGAAATAAGTTGTAAAGGAGGGAAGAAGTCTGGGAAGTGTCTGTGAGTCTCAGTGCTCACACAGTATCTAGCCTGCATCCCATACAAGGCTTGGTGAAGGGAAATGATTCTTGCTGCCTGAGATGTACAGCTGGGGCTCTGGTGCAAGCAGGCACACCTCACCTCTCCGTGACATCAATAAATGTCATGTCTAGGATGTGCGTGCTCTGGAATATGTCATCCTGGGAACCAGCTTCGCCATCTGCAGGCGACTGCATGACCGGTGAGCAGAGAGCCAGGAAGGCTGTGGTGGAGGGGGAGGGTGGCCAGCTCAGGGCCACAAAGCGCCCACACACTGTCACGACCCGATTCCCTCCATGCTTCAGCCGGAAGGCCTTGGACGTGCACATCTCACTGACAAAAGTGACTTCTGCAGAGAAACAAACCATTCCGAGTGGGTCAGAGGCTCCCCTGCTCTGCTCTCAGCAGGGCTGGCCCTGGATCTCTGATCACAGCCACTGAGGGCCAGAGCAAGGTGGCAACATCTGCAAGATGCCAGCAGAGGCCTCCCTTACCCCTGCCAGGCTCCGCCTGGGCGAGGAGGAGCTTCTTGTACACATCCTCACATGCTTGCCCATCCAGGATGTCAAAGACCGTGTCCCCCTGGGCGAGCAGCTCCACCTGACAAAAGAGGGGGCTTTCCACAAGAACTGTGCCTGTTTTGGTGAGCCTTGGCTGGCACCATGGGCACACAGACCACTGGAGCTACAACCCAGCATCTGCTGGGGCAGCGTGCTGTGCACACAATAAAGGCACCAGGACAGTGACTACAAATGCCTAGTGAGCAAGCCTTACCACGGAAAGGCCCAGGACCTGAGCCACGTTCTCCGAGATGTAGACCAGCTTTCCACTGGCCGACAGCACAAGCAGAAACCCCGGGAGCAGGGAGAGTAGCTCTGTGCCGAGGGCCGGTTCTGCAGGAAGAGCTGAGCCTGCGGGGGGATCAGGGTGAAGTGCTGTCTTGATGGAGCAGGAGCAGTGCCCCACACAGATGTAAGATAGTATGGGGTACAGCAGTGCCATGGGTACCTGGAGGGAACAGCTGAGCCCCCCGCAGCCGGAGGCACACCAGGGCCATGGTGTGGAGGTAGGAGAGCCGCTCCTTCTCCCGCATGGAAATGGGCAGCAGAGAACGCAATGCCTGCAGCTCTGCATTGATCTGGTCCCTGCGAGCCTTGGAGGCACTCTTGGTTGACCTGCAAAGCCAGCCATCTGGGGAGGTGCATCCGGGGAGGGAAAGGGACAGCATTCCCCGCCTGTCGCTATGAGGAGAATTATGAGCTTGGGGATATGGAGTGGAGATGCTCAGCACCCATGTCAGCTGCTGCCTCTAGGAGAGCAAACCTTGCGTAGCTGTTTCGGTGCAGTGGGTGCAGGCAGAGGTGCTCAAGGCTACCCAAGGGGACATACTGCTGGTGTGGCTGGTGTCTCTCCTGCTGGGGACCAGGTTGGACAATGACCTGTGCTTTGGTGAAGAAGCCCACGTGACACAACCTCGCCACCAAACCCCGCAAGGATGGAAATTGCATCCAGTGCCAGAACATGCACCCCAGTCCACCAGATATTGCCTTTCCTCTTCAACTACCCAAAATCCCTCTGGTCCCACCAAGCTCCTGCACTTCCTCCCCATGTGCCAGCTGACAGCCTCACTGTCTCAGGCTGGTGTAAGCCTCTTGCAAGGGCCATCAGACCTGTCCCAGGGCTCTCAGAGGCCATCACAGCCCTGAAAGTGGAGGTGGGGGGGAGCTCACCTGAATGGCCTTGAGGCCCTGGGCGCCTGCTTGCCCCTCCTGGGCAGGCAGCTCATCTCTGCCTGCAGGGGCTGGTGGCAGTGGCTGCAGAAGATGGTCATACTGCTGGTGCTGCGATGCCTGAAGCCGGCAGGCCTGAACTGCTGCCTCCTTCGCTTCTGGCTGTGGCTGAACCTGCTGACCCCTCTGCTCCTGGCCTCCTTTTGTATCCTCCTGGGGTGCAGAGGCCAAGCCACTCGTGGAGAGAGTTACCTCTTGTGACGCAACTCCAAACAGCTCAGAGCTATTTTTAGAAGGCGGGCTGCTAAAAATAGCCTTGCAGCCGGCTGCAATCTGAGAGGGGAAGTAATAAAAGGAAGCCAGGGTCTTTAAAGCAAACCTGCCACTCAGGAGGGGGCAGTGACGAAGACAGCAGGGATCCCCCTGCATGGCATACATCTGCCCAGCTCCTGGCCCACAGCTGCTGCCACCCCAGCAGAAGGTTCTGCGTCTAGTCTGCCTACCTGGCAGCTACTTCCAGCATCACTGGTGAGCTGGGTACTGTGAGAAGGAGCTAATAAGCCAAGAAAATGCACTGAAGACATCTGGACCAAGACAGTGAGAATTTCCCATGCTCAGGCCTGCAGCAGGGTCCTGACAGAGGGAGTCAGGGCCACAGCACCCCTGAACCCAAGAGAACCCTTCAAGGAGATTGAGGTGTTGGTGACCCCATTCTTTTCTTCCCAGAGAGACCTTTTCCCCACCAAAGGTTTGCTCTCCTAGAGGCAACTGACATGGGGTGCTGAGCCTTTCTAGGGCCTGTTGTCTCCACTTGATGGTGTAGAGATTGTGATTCTTCCCAGACAAGCCCCAGTGACAGCCATTCATGGACAGAATTGAGAGCACCTTGGGGAGCCTCTGCTCAGCACCACATTACCCAGCCCAGCAAGTCTGTGTGGTCTGTGGGTGTTTCCTGGTGCCTGGCATCCTGCAAGGAGAGTAAGCTTGGTGCTTCAGTGCTGGGAGAGGGGATGCCATGGCAAAAAAATCACTATTTCATTTCACAGCTTGAGAGAGAGCCTGTGGCTGAAGCAGTTGATTTGAGGAGTTAGAGCTGCTGCACAACAGAGGGTAGATGTCCACTCAGCCCTCACAAATAATCTGCAGGTGCCAAGGACCACAGAGGAGGAGCCGAGGCTAGGGCTGTTCTCCCTGAGCCAGATGTACTGTCAGCACACCTGTCTCCCTCCAGGCCCCAGGCTGCCACTGCTGCTAATCAACCACCACGGTGAGCTGCCAGTGCATGAAGAACAAGCTCTTGTCACACTTGAGGTGCCTTCTGTTCTCCTGCCACGGGGTTTTCACCACTCTTGTGCCACTCCAGACTGCTCCATTGTGCCCACATTGGCCACCCCCTGCAGGTCAAGGAGCCCAGGCACCCACGCAACCTTGTGCTGCTGGATGAGCAGCACTTGACTCTGGCTGTGTGCCAGCCCTCAGGGCAGGGCGGACAGCCTGAGCCCTCTGCCACCCGTTCCTGGCATGTGGCTGCAATCATCTCAGCTGCCCTGAAAAACATCCCAGGAAACACCCTGAGTGCTTCCCTAGGCTAATGCTGTCCCTGCATTAGCCTCACTACAGTTGCCATGGGAGCTCCTCTTCACATCAGGCACCGCACATCCACAGAAAGGGGCTTGAGCACAGTGCTCTGTGCCACCCGGGAAGACTGTCCCAGGCACCACTCCATCTCCAGCCCTGAAGCAGGAAGCAACAGGGTATCCACCTTTCTGAGGCAGCACAGCCCAGGAGACATACACCACTTTCTTCCCTGTCCTCTTGGCAAGGCAGCTCAGCCCTGGGCAGGAGGCAGGTACACCAGGGCAGTGCTGCTGTGGAGGACCCAGCTTCCCTTCTGCCACCCCAGCCAGGGCTCACACTAGCCACAGCCTGCTGCTGCCACAAGCCACTAGTGGCCTGCAGCTCTGGGGGAAAGCACCTGGTTCAGTCTCTCCTCTCTCACACCCTCTCTCCCCCAGTTCACCTGCTAGGACACACACAGCAGCAGAAACCATGTCTGCCTCAAAATTTATAAAACTGCCCCCGATTGCTGTTTTACAATTGGATCTGGGCAGAGAGTCCAGCTGGGCCCAGCCCTCCACATTGGGCTCAGCTTGGAGCTGGGGCCTGTCATCTAGTGCCAGGAAGTTGGTCAGTGCTGGCAGGAGCAGGTGTAGAGGTTCCTGCTCTCTTGAGGCAATGCAGGAACAGTTCATAGCCTGAGGTCAACCCCAGGGCCATGGCTGGTGGTAAAAGTTGATTCAGGCCCCTGGAAAGTGGCCGGGGACCAGACAGCACAGCTGCAGTTCCACAGGCAAAGGGAAGGAAGACGTTGGAGCCGTCAGCAAGGAGAGGGGTCACAGCTGTGCTGCTGGGGCCAGCCAGTTTTTTTCCCCAGTGGCCAGCTCTGCCTGTACACTCGTGCTGCCCAAAGCATGACAAGGGCAGAGGGAGGCCTGGCTAGGGCAAGACAAACTGAGCTCACACCTTCCTTGCTTGAAAGGGCTAAAAATTCATGCAGGCAGTGGAGCAAGAGGTCAATGTGTGGAGGGGCGAGGGCAGGGTGGTAGAGGGACGAGTCGGCATCAGCCCTGGTTGGAGACGATGGGGCGACTGATGGTGCTGTTTGTTGTCATGGCCGAGAGCTCCCATCTGTAACACACCAAAGGGACACACTAAGAGAAAGCACAAACACAGCGCCCAGGGCTGGAGCAGCTTTGCTTCATATCAGCCTCAGCTGTAGTCTCCAGCCCAGCCTGCCCCAAAGCTGCACAGTGCCAAGGAAGGCCCCAGGCAGACCTCAGCCAGGGCTGGAGCACCCTAAGGACAGAGATTACCCACAAGGTGACCTCCCAGCAAGGCACACCATACCTGATGTCATGGGGAAGGCAGGACTGGTCCAGGCTGTACTGAATCACTGCTAGCTTACAGAGCGTCTTTAGACTGGGGCCTGTGGAAAGAGGCAGTTAGCCACAGCAGTCCTCATCTGGACACCATGGGGGAGTCCAGCATCATGCAATCAGTGCCACAGGAAACAGGGCAGAGCACCCTGGCCATCCCTCTCAGGGACAAGGCAGAATGCATACCAGGGACCATCTGGAGCAGTTTTCTATGCTGCCACAAAGAAGTATGTGTGCAGGAGTGCATGACACACAGCTGCACCTCTGGCTGGTCTGCCTTAAGCCATGTACACTTGTCAGAGACAGCTGTTTGGCTCTGGGATACAGGCACCTGGAGCCACGTAGGGCACAGTATGGTGCTTCACAGCAGGGTCTGCTCACAGGGCACCTTGTGGCAAGAGGTACAGGCTGGGCAGGGAGTGCTCACGTACTGAAGTCGAGGATGTAGAGATCTGAGTGATCCATCAGGTCGAATTCATCACCCATTCCCTCCTCTGGAGATGGGCTGCAGAAACCAAGCACAGTGTGTCAATCAGTGCCAAATTTTTTTTTTTTTTTTACACCAGTTACAGTCCCTTGGGCTCCCCAAGGGCTGAGCAAGTCTCATCCCTCCTGCCCCTCTGATGCCCCCAGCAGCACTCAGTCATCACTTTCACAGTTCCTCACAGAGTAGTCAGAGCTGCACAGAGCCAGAGAGCAAAAACACACACCGTCTCCCCCACAAGCAAGGGATGGGGTTCCTGCCTCCTTCTCACAGATGACCATGATGATTCCAGCTGTGAACCTCCCCCTCACCTTGCCAGCCTCTGTTACTTTGCTGCACCTCCAAACACAGGTCCCACCCTGCAGGGAACAATCCTTTTCCCTTCTTGTACAATTGACCAGCCTCTAACTGGTTTCACTCTCTTCCTTCTCCATGTACCTCTCAAATTGCTCTCCAACAAGTGAGCAGCCCTGGGGCCTTCCCTGGAAAAGTGGCACCCACCCCACAAGACATGAGGAAAGTGATGGCAAACAGCTGCCTCCATAACTGAGGTATTTCAAGGCTCTATTTGCTCAGCAATTTCAGTAGATCCAACCCTCCAAAGAGCTCCACTCAGAGAGGCAGAGCCAATCCCCAAGACAAGGCTGAGAATGATACTGATCAGGCTGGAGAAAGGATGTCACAGCAGCTCCTGAAGGTAGGCACACATGCTTGTACAAGCCTCTGTCCCACTCTTTATGAGATAAACAGGCCCCATGGGCTGCTCCACAGCTGCCAGGGCCAGACAGGCTGGCATCACCTGGAGAATCAGTTCAGTGCTGGAGACTAACCAGCGTCTCAGCTGTGCTGTATCATGGAAGGCTGCCCTAGTAACATGTTAGGAGACACACACAGATCAAACTTTCCAAGCAGGCAGGGTCAGCCCATCCCCACCTGGTCCCAAACACCACATGGGGCAGCATGACACAGCCCACACTGTGCTTTCTACAGACCTCAGGCCAGCTTGGCCTCACAGCCAAGGGAAGGCATGGGAAGCAATGTGAAATACATGGGACAGGCATTTGATCTAGGAAGAATCTGACACTACATACTGACAAAGACCAAAAAGCTGTGCTGGTGTCCCTAATGAGGTAGGAGAGATAAGTTGGAGACCCAAGAGGACTTTCTGCCAAGATCTCTAGTTGCGCATCTGGGCCACAGATGACAGGAACCATGACCTATCCCCAGAGATGGTGACAGCCAGGAAAACATACTATTTTATTAGCTTGTGTTCCTAGGCCAGCCACTGGACTGGTTTTGGGTTCTGCTGCATGAGCTGAAGTTGTGTGGCCAAGCACAACAGCACAAGGTTTAAAACAGATTCTGCCCAGGCACACACTGTCCATCACTCCTCACATAGTTAAGATCTACTGCAAATATTTCAGCTTGGCCATTGAGATGCTGTAAGAAGAGTGTAGAGAAAGCAGATGGGAAACATCTGCATGGCAGGGCAAGCACAGACATTTCTCAGTCTGACTCAGGAATCACTTTGGGCTCCAGCCACAGCTCCCTGGTTGTGCCAAAATGGGGACAGCATTTCAGAGGACTGTAACTGAGCACTGAGCAGTGCAGCAGTCATTTTAAACCAATTCCAATTTGCCAATACTCCCATCTGATGCTGGTCCTGGAATGCTAATGAGAAACTATGACTTCAGGCATTTCTAGGGAACAGACAGTCTCACTTATAGTTTCCTGCCTCCATGGTCTTGATGGAATAGCCAAAGCACCTGAGAAAAAACTGAACATCCCTTAGCACAGAGAGACTGCCTGTGCTGGAACAGTAGCGCCTGGACCAGAGGAAAGCACTCCCGTGGCTGATGGTTGTTTGGAGAATTTAAAAGAAAGAAAAGGTGGTTTAAGTCCTGCTTTTGTTTGTGATGAACCAATTTAGGGTGCCCTCACTGCTTAGCTAGGAATGACCTCATGCAGTGACTTCTTGCCCCAGTGTCACCTGTCCATGACCCACTAAGCTTCACTTCCCACAGGACATGAGGCAGTACCTGCCTCCCCAGGTTCCCATAACCCCAGGCCAAACTGCAGCACACAGCTCCCTGCTGTCAGAGAAGACCTGCTGCTGATGGGACCCATCTGCCCGGATACAGGCAAGAGCCCCTTTAATTCCGCCCCTGTGTGCTTACCACACAACAATCTAATCTCACATCCACGTCACAGGAAACCCTAGACCATCCCTTATCTATCAAAGGAAAGCCAGCAGGCACCACATCTGTGGTTTTAATCACCAAAAGGCAAGTAGCAGGGTAAGCCTGGAGTTCAAGACCAGGAGAGCTGCAATTCCCAGGCAGCAGGGTGCAGGACACGCCTTTGTCAGCAAAATGGATTGTTCCAGCTGCAAAACAATGCTCCCTGCACTAAGCACTCAGTGAGAGCCCCTACTCCCTCACCAGAGCCAGGCATTTCTAAGCCTTGTCAGGGAAAACGCAGCCTCAAGACAAATCTGGATTGGCATCTCTCATCTGTTCAGCAAAACTCTGCTTTATAGCATTCCTTCTCCCTTGTAGATGGTCTCTGCATGCCAAAATGTTGGTGAGTTTGGGAGGAAACCAGACCAGGGCCACAACTGTGACACAGCTGATAGGAACACTTAGCTTCCTGGTCACTTAAACGGGACATAAGTGATAGATTGCTCCTGGGCACAGTGAGAGACCACAGCTGGGGCAAAAAGACCAGGCTCTGGGCAGGACTACAAAAGAAACAAAGCATTTGGATGCCATACGAGCAGGCAGCCTGCAGAAGTGCCTCTTCAACAGTCTACAGGACACGTGAATCCTGTTAAGAGCAGGCAGGACACAAAGGGGTTTTGGCTGCCTACCCCCCAGCATTGCCACCTAGGAAGCTGAGCCTGCGGGCTCACCCTCCAAGGAATCCTGCTGGATCTCCTGCAGTATGCGAGCCCCCTCCCCCTTCCCAGCCAGGAGAGCACAGGTCAGGAGGCAGACCACTGGGAGTTCTCCATTACAATCACTTCCTGGAAAAACTTCTTATCTTGCCAGGCAGCTTCAGAACACACCTGATAACTATTACAGGAAGCGAGCATGGTCCCCACCCCCATCTCCCACTTCCCCCAGACCCTCCCTCCAGTTCAAGCAGGCTGCATTCCTGGCTGCCTGCAGCTCTTCCTACCCCACACTAGTGCTGAGGAACATGCCTGTATTGGTTTTGAGCCTGAATTAAGAAACAAGTTGAATTCTGAAGTGATTCAGTGGAGAAGACAAGGCACTGATGCATTGCCTGGCGAGGGCGGACCAAACTTCAAAAAGCTGGTGTCAAATTCTTTGTGGTTTGCTCACATTTCCTAGGAGTGCCAAGGCTTAACATCAGAGTTCAGCTGGTGCTGTAACACAAATCTACATACACTGCAGCATCTGGGACCATCCAAAACTACCATAAAGTTCTACCAAGCCTTCTTCTGTACTGAGCAGCACCAGTATCACTTGAGGTAACTGGATAAACTCAGCACCTCTGCATACCTCACCTGCACTAAGCACTCCTTCACAGCCACATAGACATCCTACAACTAAGCACCACCCCCCCCCCCCGAATCCCTGGAAGCTGAAGGCCCTTCACCCTATCACACACTGCTATGGTCAGGCCATCAGCAGAACCTGCTCTGTATGGTCCTCTGCCCCAGTCTTCAGAACCATTCTCAAAAAGCTGCTGCCAGAGTCCCAGAGAAAGCCCTAAAGGTTTCTAAACCATGCAGAGGGTTGAAAGCACTTAAACTGTCTCTGCAGGGTGGATAGTGGGAAACAGGCCTGTGCTCTGGAGCTGCAATTTGTCATTCTAGAGGGCATAGAGTGTGTCCTGGTGATGGGCCACTTCCTTTCTTTTAGCAGCTGCTAAGGCTCTTGGCTACATCCAGCTGCCCTGCACCCTGACAGTATCACTTCCAGTGTTTGACAGCTAAATTCGTAACACCAGGTTCCTCTTGTGAATGGAAGTGTTGCTAAGGAACAATGGCAAAAGAAGAAACGTTGTCTTGTCATGTGTATAGGCTCCTCAAACAGCTCCCAGCTGAGCCAACATCCCACTGCAACTTAGCAAAACCCACACTTGCCAATGGAAGAAAGAAACTCTGGTGGGAGAATCAGGGCACCACATAGGCAAGGTTAAGTCAGTGTGAGGTCTGCTACAGCACAGCAGACTAAGACGTGTCCTTCTGATGGCAGGATCTCCTCCCTCATCCCCACTACCTTTTTCACAGAAAGCTTGACCACTGCACAACCCCACCGGAATAGCATGTTACACACTTCTGTCTCTGCGTGTACCAGACAGCTTGTCATCGGGTGCTTTACAAGCTACATGACACCTTCAGTCTCCTCCATGGCTTTTTTCCAGAGGAGCCCCGATGTACACGATTGCTTACACTTGTCAGGTAGACGGACAGTTGCCATGTAACTCTGAAGTCCATCTGACTTTGCATGTGGCAGAGTGTGGAGGGACACTGTGCTGAAGGGAACGGCAAAACCTCTCGCGGAGCCTCGCCACACAACTCACCTGGTGCCTCCAAACAGAATGATTTTGTCCCCCACTCTGCAGCAGCACTGCCGGCGTCGAGGACATGGGCCTTTCCCCTTGGGTTCAATCTTCCTCCAAGAAAGAGAAACTAACCAGAAGAACAGAGTGCACCACCTTGTCACAAGAGCCTGACCAAGATCATGTATATGCAGGTTATGGATTTAAACATCACAGGAAAACCTGTGGCCCACTACCCCCCCCACATCAACTAGCCAATATCCACCTTTTCCCCTTGACCTCCTCACTAGCGGCAAAATGATGCACTTCTATGAGGTTGTTACTAAAGTGTCATTTAAATGCCAGACAGAGTCCTGAAGTTCTGCCTGCTGAGACAGCACTTGCAGGACATGTCATAGAATGGTTTGGGTTGAAAGGGACCTTAAAGATCATTTCATTACAACCCCCCTGCCATGGGCAGGGACACCTCACATTAGACCAAGTTGCTCAAAGCCCAGTCAAGGCCTTTCAGTTGCAAAGGCTCAGCGCCAGGACCGACGGGCTGCCACGGCAGTGGGTCGGACTTCACGGGGAGCTGCACAGGGGTGAGCTGCAGGAGCAGTCAGGCAGCCTCCCTTACCCGGCACCCTGCTGCGGTCCGGATCTGGAGAAGGGAGACCCAGGAACGAGCTCCATCTGCTGGCAGTCTGCGATCACTGAGCATCCTGGCAGAGAGGAGGCTGCTGGGGACAGCTCGGCGGCGGGAGGAGGGAGTGGGGAACTGAATGAGGTGGAGACAGCAGCCTTTGCTGCTTTCTGTGGTAAGGATGCTGGGGGGGTGACTAATGCAGCACTGAAATCTTCACGAGCTCAGACACTAGCTCACGGATCAGTTTGGGGAGCAGCAAGTTGGCTGCTCTCAGTTAACTTTACTATGCAAAGCAATTAGCAAACAAAATCAGTCTAATGACTGCGAAAAGCGCCTGAGGACTGAAGACCCCAAAACAGCTCAGTCGATTGAGATATTCAGTGTGATATTCAGGGTTCTAGCTGAAGAACACCCCTTCTGCAGCACAGTTTGACCTGGTACCAAGAGAGTGTGGTATGATGATCCTGCAGCTCAAGTTGAACAGTTTGCCCAGCTCTCTCCCTCCCCTAACCCCATTGCTTCTTCCTATTTTCTCTTCTGCCAGTATTTCTGCATATTTAAGAACAAGACAAAGTTTTCCAATGAACTATGTCCTTCAGCAATACCCTCTCTTCCACTTTCTAACTGAGATTTGGAAACATCCTGAGGAGGAACAGGGGTCCCAAGCACAGTAGCAAGTTCCTGTCAGTGCTATCAGAAGAGAAATTTCCCCTCAAGCAGTACTCCTTGGAGAGTAAGCTCCTCTGAGCGCTCACTTGCCTAAGGGCCTGGAGCACTATCACTGCAACAAGTTAAAAGCATAAATACCTGGATTGAATTTCCAGAGGTCATGGAAGTGTCTGTTCAGGCGTGCATTGTAGCCACCAAATACATACAGTTCCCCATTGTAGCTGACTGTAGGGAATAAGCACAGACATCAGCATGCCACCCAGCAGGTCTCTGACCCAACATCAAACACAAAGCAAAGTGGTGCTGGTTGTTCACCTTCGCTTACATCACCTTCGTGTGCAGGGTTATGTGCAAGGCTTTTCAGGGGGCAGCAGCTTTCCACAGAAACAGGGCTTAGTGCACCCCTTGCTAACCCACATCTCCATCCAACAGACCAGACAGTTCTTCTAACGCAGGCAGAAATTTCCTTCCACCATCCTCCACCCTCAGCAGACCCACACTCACATGCTGAATGGCTCCGCCGGCCTTCAGGCAGTACAGGAGTTGGAGGAGAGTCCAGCCAGGAGTTTGTTTCTGTATCAAATACTTTAATGCGGTTACAGTAGATCTCATTGTTGGAGTGAAATGGCCCAAAACGATCAGCTCTGCCACCAAATACGTACATCTTTGTTCCAATGATTGTAGCTGAATGGAAGTCTCTCCAGCGAGCTGGAGTACCCTGAAGGGACAGAGTAAAACAGAACAAGAGAAAGAATGCAGATTACCCCAGCAGATGACACATCTTGATGGGGAAGCTGGGTGGCTGCCTTCTCCTGGAGAACTTCCTATCCTGCAGATTCCTGCCACACCAGACAGAAGCTGTGAGACAAGTGTGGGCAGCTACCCCAGAGAACAGCAAATGCAAGACTTCCTCCCCAAACCACAGTGAAAAGCAGACACTGACCTTGGCAGAGATTAAAGTCCACATCATATTTGTGGTGTCCAATTTATGGATATCGTTTGAAAAGCAGTCAGCCTGAAAGACAGCAGAGCAGCCTGGTCACAAAGGGACTGAGAAGTCTGGCCACATCTGGCCCCAGGAAGGATGCTGTTCTATAGACCTGGAACATCTCTTTGGAGTCAGTACCTCCTAAGAGACAAGGTGCTTGCTCCAAAATGTCAGGCAGCATACTTATCACTTAACAAGAGGAAGGCAAAGCCCATTTATTCTCAAAGGTGTCCTGTCTCTTCCTGCAGCTTTCCCATTTATTTGGTGATCAGTTCCTCCCCCAAAGACTGTCCTGCACACAATACATTCACAGCAGAAACCTGCCTCCTCTCCATGTAAGCAACAGAAGAAAAAGGCACTAACAGGACAGGCAAACCGGCTCTGGTAAGGCCACCCAATGAGAAGCAGAAGCTAAGATTACTTCTGGGTAGCTAAACATACAGGAACAAATATACTCTGGGTTCTGAGGTCCCACAAAAGCCATCTGCAGCTAGCTGCCCAGAAGAGACTGCACTCACACAAACAATGTGGACTCCTGCTCTTCCAGGTAGGGGAGAGAGCAGCAAGACAGTCAGAGGCTTATTTGGTCTTGGTTAAAAACAAGCCACATTTGAACTGCTCCTGCTGCTGTAATCAAGATCATGGATTTGGCATGCCACTGTCCTCAGAAAAGGACAAATAACCCAGAAACTGCTGTAACAGAGCCCCAGCTTTCTTCCAAATAAACAGATGTGACTTTGCACAGCTTTTCTGGAGCCTGGTGATAGGTTGAAATGATATTTTCCCATTTCTTAAGATCAGAGGATAAAGATTTGCTCGAAAGATCATTAGACACACTAACAGCTATTGCAGGATGACTCACTCAGGGTATGCTTAACAGGAGGGCAACCAGGTGTTTGCTGGAGGAGATCAACAAGATGCCAGAGCAGGTACGGACTACAGGGAACATGCACCAGACTAAGACAAATCTCACAGCAACACCACGGACACTGGAAAGTGATTTTTCTGGCTCATTTTTTCAGCCAGAAAATTGAAATAAATGTACATCAGTATACATTTATTAAAAATTGTGTATTTATCTATCAAAATTTGGCTGAGAAATGAGCCATAAATATTATATACAAAAATATTTATATTTTTACCTCTTTATGGTAAGTATGTTTTGTGAAAGAAAAAAAAAAATCACCATTTTTTTAGGCTTGCTTTTTTAACCATTTTCTCCACAAAACAATGAGCATAACCTGGGTATTAATGCCATGACTTTGCTAAGTTACAAAATGAAAGCAACTATGAACACAAATATGCCCCCATATCCTGCCTCTACCAGTGTCCTGGGTATCAACACCCTCTTTTCCCAAGGGCTCACCAATTAACAGTTACAGAGACTACTCACCAGCTGTTCATAGCCTCCAAAGATAAACATGCTCTTTGCCAGGACACAAGCTGAGTGCCCATCTCTTGCTCCTGGGACCATTCCAGACACCTTTGGCGTAAACCACTTGTGCGTGTCTGAAACAAAAAAAGAGGCTGAGAAAACACAGTAGGTGTTGGGATGGGATAGCTCTTTACTACTGTTCTTAATTTCTAAGACAGAAATCCTTCTCTCTTTCTCACACAGCATCTGCTCTGCTGGAGAAGCTGCAAGCTTCTTCAGCCAAGGCTACCTGTCTGAGTCTCCACAGAGAGGCACAGTGACAGAGGTCTCAGCCTCTGGGCATGGCCACCTACTGCCTGACCTGATAAAGAGCTCGCATTTTAACTGTGAGTAGTACAGCACTCCTTGAGCAACATTATTTTTACTGAATCTCTCGCAAAGCATACTTGTGAGTCACTTACCAGCTCTGCATTTACAGTTTCAATTACAATGAAGTAATAATAATGCTAAGTGGCTCAACTGAACTCATGGCATGGAGATGCTGACTAATTGACTCAGGAAAAATAGCTCTCAAATGCAGGCAGAAGTCACTTAGCCACAAATTGCTGTGCACATCCCCACCTCTGCAGTGCAGCTCTCCCTATCTTTTCTGCTCCACTTTTTACATTCTCATCCCCTCTCCAAGGGGAGGCTTCCTCACTTTCCACCCTTCACAGTCCTCCTTGTGAGCCTACACCAACCAGATTCAGCCCTTTAGCCTGCATACTCCAAGGGTTGGCTTGATTTAGGGCATGACTTTAAATCCAGCCAGAGCTGTTCTGCATGCCAGGACAATATGGAGCTAAGCCAGCGACAACAGGCACCTGTTCCAAGAGCCCTGAGAGGCACAGATAAGCCTCAAGACAGCAGGAGACATTCCCCCCATCCTCCCTAACTGCTGTTAGCTGTCAAAAGCAGTGCTTATTTCAGGAAGTCGTAACATTGGAGCCAAAGCAACATTCTTCATGAGGATAACTTCTCTGAACTTGGCCTGCAGACACAGCTATCCACCTATACTCCATTTGGAACTACACAAAGGGTCTTGCGAGGTCAACAGAACCCCTGGGCAGCCTCTACTGAGAAAGGTCCAGTGGCTATCAAGTTCCTTTCCTTCATGGAGCTGCTTCCAAGGCCAGTTGTATGATAACAGCAACAGCTCATCCAAGTGCAATATGTCAAATTAGAGATGGAAAAGACCTCGACTTGTGCTCAGCACCTGAGGGACAAAACTGCACTCAAATAGGACTTTATACAGCCCAATGTGACTTTTCAGTGGAACTTACACTACAGACATGGGACTGTGACTGCCACTCTCGCTCTCCAGGAATGGTAGGGCTCAGTGTGTACTGACAGCTGCAGAGGGTTTGGATTAGGACTGAAGTCTGGCCTGTTAATTTTCACATAATGCTAAAGTGCAGGAGTTGGCAGGGAGATCAGGCAGCTCCCACTACAATGCCTCTGTGTAGGCAGAGGTTTACTGATGGCTTCTCAGCTGCATGTGTCATGGGAAGAAGGAAACCCTGTGATCCAAGTTCTAAGATATTTCCTAGTAAAGAAGAGAGCCCATGACCAAGCACTACAGCAAGCAGTTTCCTTCCAAGTCCAGGAAGACATTTACTGGTCACTATTTAGATGGACTTGCCTCCAGAATCCTTTCCTGACACTTATGTCCACCCAGTTTCTGATGGTGCCTTTTCTTCAAAGATGCTCCAGCAATGCTATGGAGAAGCCAACCAGAAGGTTCAAGGAGTTTATTCTTCAGGTTTATCTAACTTGACTCATGCCTTCCCTTACTCTGCCATTCTGTCCCTCACTACTCCTATGTTTTATTCCTTACTCTCCTTCATGCTTTCAGAAAGAAGAACCACACTGGAGAGGAACTGCAATCCTCAAGAGCTCTAGCCCCTTCTTGCTGCAACCTTTGCCACAGTTAAGGAATCACACAGAGAGAACGTTTCAGTTATAGCTACTTTCAGAAAGTGCACACAAAGGTGATAGAAAAATTAAAACTATTTTGACTATTAGACAAGATCAGTAACCTCTGTTCAAAGGCTTTCACAGAGATTCAAGTATGCAGACACAATGGCCACACTGCTTCCCTTCCAGAACTGCTGAAACAGCCTGTGACACCATTTCCTCCAAACTGTCACTGAGGAATGGGAAAAAGCTGGGGAGCAGTGTGGTGTGGCAGAGAGAAGGTCTGATCAAGAACAGTTATGACAAGGAAGAGTGAGAAGCTGGAACTTACTGACATCAAAAGCATAGAGCACATTGCAGGCTCCTTCTGTGTCGTTGCGACCACCCCATATGTAGACAGTGTCATCGATGAGCACTGCTGAGTGCCCATACCTCATGTAGGGCACCTCTCTCACGTGGTCTCGGCTGTTTGTCCACACTGGAGGCAACTTGATCCAGCGCAGAGACACTGAAAACACAAGTTTGAGCCCATGTCAAATGCTAAGCCTGCTACATTGCTCTCAGGTCATAACCCATCCTCATGGAGCTTTTTTTCCCCATGACGAGATGCAGAAGTAGTCAAGTAAACAAGAGAAAGCTGTGTCTGACCCCAATAGTAGCTAATTAAGAAATATAGAAGGAGGTCCTCTGGAGGAGCAGAGGAGTCTATACAGAAATAGGCTCTGTTCTGCAGCACGTCATTGAAAAGGCTCTGGCTCATCCTAGACTGTGAGTGAAGAAACAGCACACACAAAAAAATAGGGAAAGGAAAAAGAAAAAGTGCAGAGATGACAGTGAATGCAGTCAATGCTCCAAGCTAGTGACATTGTTGAAGAGACTCAAAGCTGGAAGAACGAGCAGCACGGGAATAATTCACTGCAGTAACATGCAAGGGAACATACCTGAAGGTATTACTTGGACTTGCAGAAGCGCAGTTCAAGTAAAGCAAGACAGCAGCTTTGCAGGAACAGGGTTTGTTTGCTTTTGTTTTGTTTCTCAAGCTATAGATGAGATAGCTGTCTGTCTCCTATTATACTATATTCTACCTTCTTGTCTATCTATACCCAAGTTCTCCCTGCTAACTTTGTGTTACTAAATCGGACTTCCTTGTAATTACAGGTTCTCCTTACCGGCAGCCTGCGTGTTGTGTTCAGCAGTAGCCAGAGCAGTCAACAGGTATTTATAGGGTTTAATGACAGTGCAGGAGTGACAGCAAGTGTTACGTGGCCATTACATAAGAGCATCAAACATTCTACCTCGCATACAGCCTCTAGGTTTGTTCTCTACGTGGAGCTAACATAAAATATAGTGGAAAATTATAGTTCCTCTGAAATACTAACACAAGGAAAGCCATCTTAAAAGGTAGGCATTTACTCCACTGGCAGAAAGGGCACTGAGGAAGCACATCCAATGCTAAAGTCAAGCTACACGGGATGCTTCCTACCTAAAATACAGTCTTCATCTTTGGAAGACTGAAAGAGACCAATCAAAATCTGGTATTTTGGCTTTAGCACTGGAACCTGACAATGCTAACTGAGCAAGGGCTTGGGAAGCCACTGCCACCTCCCACATGGTGGCTGCAGCATCATGACACTTTAATATTTGGGAGTGGTAAGAAGAGAAAACAATGCAAGAGCATTCCTTTGGACACAGTAATTATGCTTCCCCATAAGAATGATGCTCTATTGGCACATTCTACAAGAAACAACATTCAACTCTGTTGAGTGTGAAAGTCCAGTCTCTCTGGATAGAGAAGAATGTCTTTGTTTACAGGATCCTGAGCTACACTCTCCTCTTGAGCAGGTTACCTTGGCAGCTCTGTGTAACCAATGCCTTTATCCCTGCTGCACACATCAGTTCTAAAGAAGTGAATTCATTGCAAACTACCTTTATCTACACGTGACATGGGTGTTAGCAGAGAATTCAGCATGCTGTTCAGTCTGCAAAACTGGTCATTGGTTCTCTGTTCTTGGCTCTGTTTAGCTGGACCCATCCAAGCACCTCTGCAGTTTTTCAACCACCTGCCTAATTACAGGGAAATATTTCATGGACCATCTCAGTAACCTTTTCAGTTCAAAAAGCACTGAATCAACAAATACAGCCTCTGCCAGGACAGCCATGACTCCAACTCAGCCTCATGACAGGTACTGGCTACCCTACACAAATGCCTCTAGTTCCAGATGCTTTTCTAAGCTATGTTGTGAATCTGCGTGATAGCTGCTACCAAAATGGGAAGGCCTCCATCCCAGCCACGTGCCCCTATGGACTCCGTCATGTTGGCAGCAGTTGTCAGATGCCCCCACAGGGAAACAGCTCAAGAGTCTAAACCTGGAGTCTTAACTGAGTGCACTGGCTCCCACCCTACTCCTTCCACATGAGCTGAGCATGGACCTGGAGGGGGAACCTGAACCAGCTAGATATCACTTCTTTGCACCTGGCATTCACAGAGAACAAGGACAAAACATGGCTATGTGGCTACTTCTAGTGAGTCCTTACCCCAGCAGTCTGCTGAACTACAGCACCTCTGTGCCCTGCCTCTGAAGCAGAAAATACAAGGCTGCACAAGGAAAGAGGCTCCCATCTACTCTGATAATTTTTTTTGAAATTACAGTCAGACAGCATGTTACAGTGTAACACCTTAGGCAGCAGCAGGCAAGAAAACTAATAATTGAGCCCAGCAAGCCAACTCCTTTGCACACCACAAGGACACATTTACCTGCGTTAAAAACGTGGACGTCGATCTGCCGCAGAGTCTCATAGTCTTCTCCAGAACAATATCCGCCAAAGGAATAGACCTTGTGTCCGACAGCCACGGCTGCGTGGTTCACCCTCCGTGGCCCACCTTCCAAGTGCACTGCCCACCGTAGCATTCCTCCCTGCAAGCCAGACGGTCTTCAGGGCCCCCAGTGCCACAGCCACATGCTTCCTGGGCCACCACTATGTCACCTGGCTCTGAGAGAGAATGATAAAATAACGTGATCCATCTTGCTGATTCCTTGAATCCAGCTACAAAGGTTACATTGCTGTATACTCATTCATCTGCATCCCAGCTGGAGACAGTTCTACTCTCACCTCAGAAAGGGGATACAGGGCAGGTATCATAACCTGAGCAAGGCTCAGAGGAGCAGGCAGAGATGCCCTCACATACAAAAAACCCTCAGGGTGGCTGTACAGGCAGCCCAAGCCAAACACCTTGGGTGAAGGCAGCCAAGTGCAGCACGCCTGGCCGTGCTCTGGCCACATCATGTACATGTCAGAACCATTCGTCCGCATGAATGAAAACACACAGCGAGAGCCAACTGTGAAGGTGAAAAGAACAGAGCCAGAGGGAAGAGAGCATGCTCTTTGGATCAGTTGTAAGAAACAACAGAGGAAAATATTAAAACAAAACACCCAACAAAAAACCGTCAAAGAATCACCTCCACATAAAGCAAGCAACTTGCCATTATGGGGGTGGATGATGACATCACCATTTGGCCTCACTGATTGGAGCCCTAGGGTCCAATCTAATCAGACACGAGAGAGCAGAAACCCCCTAATCTAGGTAGAAAGCTCTTTGCTAATGCTCAGAAAAGGCCTTTTTCTCCCACAGCAAATCCAGGCATAACTATGAAAATTCTGTAACATCATATCTCTGTTAAGCAACTGATATGCTTCATTCCTCAAACAGATGGCTTAGATCATATCTTAGAAAAGTCACCACAGTTCATTCTTGCAGAGATTCTCCTTTGGATCTTAGAATCTAGAGCAGAGCCTGGGTGCTTCTGAAAAAGCAGGTCAGTTTGATTTTTAACAGTTTTCTCCCAACTGAAAAACAGCCATTAGAAGATATGTCAGTGTTTCAAACAGCATAAATAAAACTGTCTTTTCTTATTTCTTGGTTCTAGGTTATTGAAAGATGCAGTCAGCACACTCCCACTCCACATCCAGTTTTTGCATTTGCAGAATCCAAAGAAATTTGGGGATGCTTCTGAATAAGTTCTAAAATTCCTACACGTACATAAAATTCCTAAACTCTGCCCCTTTTCTTTTTGGAAAGCAGTGAGCTTTCACAAGGAGAAGTTTCCTCTTTCAAGTTTTCTGAAGTAGCTGAAGGGCAGCAAAAGGGGCAGCGCCCCCAGCCCTTCAGTCAAGTGTAACCACTGCTCACAACCAGGCCCATCAACAGTCTGACCACCACAGCGCCTGGCCCACTCACACACTCCCATTTTATCCCCACCCATGTAAAGAGTCAGAGATGCCACCAACAGGGAGCTCCTGGCATGGGGCAGAGCTCAGGCTTCCAGCTTCATCCACTCATTGTACAGACAGTTCAAAACCACCCAGTAATCAGTCACCTCATTCCAGAACTCGCAAATCTCATAAAAAATTGAGTAGCTTCTTTTTAAAGTTGTTTTCAAAATAGAGACTGCCAGCCAGAGCATGCTCTGTACCTGAAAGTTACAACAAAAGGACATGTGCAAAGCCCAACAGAGAGCATCCTGAAGCCTTCCTGTAACAGATGAGCGCAGACCAAGGAGTCCCTCCCGCAAACCTGCAAACTTCTTCGTGCAGCACCTACCCTAAGCTAAATTGCAGTTAATAACCCAGAAAGTCACATCAAGCTTTTCTCCAGCAGAGGTGCTCCAGAAGGGCCCAGGAACAGCCCTTGTCTCCTACAGGCCGTGCTTCAATTTCAGATCTAGCCAGTTTGGGTTTTGTTTTTCAAGTTACTACTTTTTTAAAGCCAGGCAGCACGCTTGTGTAAGTCCTCTGCAAAGCTACAGAATAGACAAGTTTCCATGGAGCCCACCAAAGTCACCTTTCAAGCTATTCCAAAGGCTTCACATTTCTATATCTGTTTTCTGCCTCAGTCAAAAGTTACTCCTGAAAAATCTAACCAATGTTTTCCTCAAAATCTCTTCTTGGTTAAGTGATTCTGCAAAGGAGCTTAAGTGGACTTTATCACCAGCATCAATATTTTCAACACCCTTCAGACTGAGCTTGATCCAGGAAGACCAAGAGGATGAATCTTACTTCTAAGTTCTCTGCTTCGTTCCTTGTGTGGAGAAGCACAGCTGCCTGGCACAGCAAGCAGGCATCATACCAAGCCCCCTGCTTTTTTTGTCAGAAGGGCTGGGAAAACTCTTCCTCACCCTTGGGAGTTCACTCAAGTCAGGTGAAAGGAGCTCACTGCTGCCAGAGCAGGACGCTGGTCCTGTCACTGCCACAGGAGCCGGCCACCCTCCCCCAACAGTTTCATCACTCAGAGCAGAAGGCAGCACACCCAAGATGGACCACTGAGAAACAGCTCCAGGCCCTGCCTGTGGCACTGCAGGAAAGATGCTGAGCTTATAGCAGTAATGTTGAAACGTTGTTTCCTACAACTACTGAGAAAGTTGTTCCCAAGATAAGCCCTTCCCAGGTGACAGGCAGGTCCAGGGTGGTGGCGAGGCTAACGGGGTTGAAGTTGGCTGTGCTTCTCCTTGGCTTGGGCCAGGGATACCCCTTCAGAGCAAACACAGAGCTCTGCTAGCACAGCCTCCTGCTGCACCTCCTCAGAGCCACGGAATGCAAACACTCATTTGAACACTTCATGAAAAGAGAACAACCAGAAGTGTAAAGCGATCTTTACAGCAGTATATTAAAAGGCATGGGAAAACACAGGATTTAACAAGCTGCCACGGTTTTTCCAAACCCAAGTGCTCTCCTCCACACTGTAATAAAAGCATCAATTCAGACTCCCATCTTCCTCTTCTGCCACTAGCCACAGCCCTACCCCGAAACCGTTGCTCACCCCTTTCCAGCCAGCACAGGTCCTTCTCCCTCTCCTCCCTGCACAGCCCTGTCTTCTAAGGATACCCCCCTACACTCCTACCCATGCTTTCTGCAGCCAACTCCAGACTCTCCGATCCTGCCTTTTTTGGAATTCTTTCATTAGACCAGTCTTCTGCCCAAAGCCAGTTTTCCTCCTGCTAGTCCCCACTGTGCACGATCTGCAAATATGATACACATATTTTGAGAAAAAACTGTTTCCTGTCCTACAATCATGCACACTGTTAAGTTCCATTTCAAGTTTTGATTTCCAATGATAATTTATATGATATAAGTGATGACATAAATATACCACTTTTCAACCTCATTCCTATAAGGACTTCTTAATAGGAGGCATTAATACACTTGACATTAAGCTGTGCATTAGGTTTCTTTAAAGATCACATAGGACACAGCCAGGGAAAGAGGAAAACAGAAAAACTAATAGGAAATAATTTACTAACAATTTCCCCCATTTCTACAACATTACATCATGCAAAATACATCCCGTGATTTCTCATCTAGGACACTAATAACAGGTATGTAGGCTACAAAACACAGAAATATTGGTAAGACAGTGGCAAATTGTATTAGAGAACTGGGAGGGCACTGGCTGCAGGAGGTGGCACGCAGAATCACAGAATGGTTTGGGTTTGGATGGGACCCTAAAGATATCCAGTTCCGACCCCATCGCCATAGGCAGGGATACCTTCCACTAGACCAGGTTGCTCAAAGCCCTATCCAAGCTGGCCTTGAACACTTCCAGGGACAGGGCATCCACAACTTCTTTGGGCAACCTGTTCCAGTGCCTCACCACTCTCACACTAAAGAATCTCTTCCTAACATCTAATCTAAAGCCCTCTTTCAGTTTAAAGCCATTCCCCTCCTTTTTCTGTCACTACATGCCCTTGTGCAAAGTCCCTCTCCAGCTTTCCTATAGGCCCCTTTTAGTCACTGAAAGGCCACCATAAAGGTCACCCTGGAGCCTTCTCTTCTCCAGGATGAACAACCCCAGCTCTCTCAGCCTTTTCCTCACAGGAGAGGTGCTCCAGCCCTCTGATCATTTTCACAGCCCTCCTCTGGACCTGCTCCAACAGTTCCATGCCTTTCTTGTACTGGGGCCTTCAGAGCTGGGTGCAGCACTCCAGGTGGGGTCTCACCAGAGCAGAGCAGAGGGGCAGAATCACCTCCCCTCGACCTGCTGGACACATTGCTTTTGATGCAGCCCAGGGTGTCATTGGCTTTCTGGGCTGTGAGTGCACATTGCTGGGTCATGTCCAGCTTTTCATCTACCAGTTCTGCTAAGTCCTTCTCAGAGCCGCTTTCAATTCCTTCACCCCACAGCCTGTATCAGTACCAGGGGTTGCCCTGGTTTAGCACCTTGCCCTTGACCTTGTTGAACCTCATGAGGTTCCCCAGGGCCCACTTCTTGAGCTTGTTCAGGTCCACCTCAGGCAAACCGGGTGCTTTTTCAAACAAAGCAAAGACACAGTTAGTGACACTAACATGTACCATGGATCAGAGAAAGGGCTTTTGCACCATAGAAAAATTAAGCTGGAATCATTTAAATCACAGAAGTCAGCAGTGAAAGAGAAGGATTGCCTTCTACATGGATTTGTGCAGACACTGAACTAAGCATGTGTCCCTTTTCTGGATCCTGCTGAGCCACTTCTCTCCTCCCCAGAGCTGCACCTCTTTTAGAGCAGCCACCACACTTCATCTCTGCCCACAGTAGAGGCTGGTTGAAGGCCTGAGGCATCTCCTTTGACTGATTCAGCATGACCAGGTGGAATCATGCCCCAATACCCCCAGGAACTGACCATAAATGGAGACCAAAAAGCTCCATCAAAACAAGCACGTGTTTGTTATACAATGAGAGAAGTTTCATTTTCTAGGTGAAACAAAACACAGGAAAGTGCACTCCCACATGCTTTGCTAGCTCAGCATACACTTGCTCACCTTAGGTGAGGAAGCTCCAGCTGCCTCTGTTCCACCAATCTCAACTGGAAAAAGCAACGTACACACACACTCAGGGTCTCCTTCGCAGAAGGGCACACATGCTTCTTTTCAAGCCACTGCTTGCTTCCACTGATACACATCAGCTCCTCACTTCACCTCTCCAAAAACTCTTTGATTTTTGCAGTCATACAGGCAGCAATCATGCAATGTTCACAACTCCTCATTTCCCTGGTCTGCTGTAACCTATCCAGAGATACAGTCAAGCACAGAGAATTTTGAAACCCTGGTAGGTCCTGTCATTAACTCCCAGGAAGAAGAGCATTTTAAAAACGAGGATACACTTCACCTACTGTTGAAGTACCTGATGATGATGGAAATTAAGTGAGCCCAGCAATGAGTTGTTCCTCTACCACAAAGCACATGGAGGCTAAAATTAAAAAGCGGTCAAAATAACCAGGTGTGGTCCCACAGAAATGCCTGGATCCCACCACTGACTATGCACAGCACCACAAGCCCAGGTACACACTTCCAGAGTAAGTGGTGCAACAACAGTCATGGGGTGACCTCAGACTGGCTCTGTTGCTGCAGTCAGGCTGGCACCTGAGCACAAGTAGAAGCTCACACATCCTTAACAGAGAAATGGCTACGGATGTCCTTTAGCATCTCCCTTGTTCCTTGTCAGTGCTGACTTCCGCCATAGGGAGCACAGCAATTCACCTGGAGCACTTCACTGCTAAGCGAGAGAAAAATCAGATTTAAGGCAGCTCTGCATCCTTTGAATACAGCACCTATAGACAACATTCCTAAATCTCTGGCTGTGCTGGTGTCTGAAGATACACTTAATGCCTGAAACAACCTTCATCCCAACTGCTCCAGCTTACACCTCACAAAAGCCTACCAGCACAGCATATAGATGTCTGAGATCACCAGAAAAATCACTCACTAGCTAATTTCTCACTAGCATATCTTCAAAACTGTTGTGGTGACTTGAGCACAGTGGCATAGATAGGAAAAAACTCCAAACAAACGAACAAAAAAACCCAACAAAACCCCAATCCAGTAATCATAGTTTTTAGTCAGATTTTTCACCTGTTTATTCTATTGGCTTTAGACTCACTATTTTCAATACCTACAATCAGTTATGAAAACACTGCATTCAAGATAAAAAGCTACTGAGCATCTCCACAGACAGTAGCCAGGTGATAATTTTAGAACAAAACCATATATGCATGGATCCACTTCTTTGCACAAAGGGAGTTCACATTCCTCTACGCACACAGGAAGAAACCTAGAGCCATTTCTAAAAGCTGCTCAGATTAGCCTTGCTGCTGTCAATTCCCATAGCAAGGGGGGGAAACCCAGCAGAAAGTGGGCTGGATTTTCAAGGACTCGTTCTGTCACCCCCAGAATTACAGCTGCACCCCAAGCAGAGCAGCATACTGACCCTGCAAAGCCACTCCAGAGAGCAAATCCTACCGTGTGGCTGCCTCAGTCCCGTCTCCCAAAAGACACCACCAGCCACAAGGTTTAGTAACACTTAAAATAGCCTAGCCAGCTCACAGCAGTCCATATAGACAGTTCTATTTCAAGCACATCCAACATACTGTTAGAGATAGCACGGGAACAACCCGCTTTCTTCACTCATGCTTGACATTTATCTGATGCTTTGACTATTTATGCTAAGGCAGTGTGAAACTGCAAGCTTGCACATTCAGCAGCTTGGACAGTCACAATGCAATTCCAGCACCAGTAAACTAGACGGTGCTAGAACAGCCCCTGAGCTCGTTAACTGAGACTGATCTGGAAGCTCATGTTAGCCACGGGAATCCCAGACTATGCTGTTCAGGCAGAAACTTATTCCAATGTCCCTCCCTGCAGACAGCCTCATCACTTCCTTATTTCTGACCAAATATTTTGCCCACTGCTGACTTACTTTTGGCCAAAGCCCAGGTGAGATTCTGCACCTATTGAGCTGACTTCTCTTCTTCACCTTGCCTCCCAAAACCCACCGCTGCTTCTCTATGGAGCACGCCTAAACGCCGGAGATATTGCTTGACCCCCTCTCCCCCAGGAATTTGTCTCAGCATGTCAAGCCGTTTCTGCCATGCCAAGGGCAGCCCTTGGGAAGAAGCAGGCTCAGGAAAGCTGAGCTAATAGCTAGTGTGGCATTTTTTGCTTTATGCAGGGCTGCACTCGTTTCCTCCTCTGCACCTGCTGTTCCATCGACACGGATGCCCAGGCAGTGTTCCGCTAGGCTTGGACACACACATGGCAGGCTCACAGGTGACAGCCTTCCGTCTGCCTGGTGCACAGGGCTGGGGAGGACCAGGCACACAGCCCCACACCTGCCAACATGGCCAAGATTGGGTGAAAGGGTAAACAGGCTGAAACCAGATGAGCCCATAGAGATGGAGAGAGAAGGCACTGTGGAGGTTACGCCAGGATGAGAAGCAGAAGGGCAGCCTCCCTGACACGCCAGGGGAGGAGAGGGATGGGTAAGGTCACAGAATCCTTTAAGGTTGGAGAGGACCACCAAGATCACTGAGTCCAGCCATTAAGTCAACATTACCAAGCCCACCACTAAGCCATGTCCTGAAAATGCCACATCTACATGGTTTTTGAACACGTAGAGACGGTGATTCAACTACTTCCCTGGGTAGCCTGTTCCAATGCCTGGCCTTTTCCATGAAGAATTTTGTAAAATATCCAATGTAAGACTTCCCTGGTGCAGCTTGAAGCCATTTCCTCTTGACCTGTCACTTGTTACCTGGGAGATCGTCCCTCACCTGGCTACAACCTCCTTTCAGGGAGTTGTACAGATTGAGAAGGTCTCCCCTGAGCCTCCTTTTCTCCAGGCTGAACGCCCCCAGCTCCCTCAGCCGCTCCTCATAGGACTTACTCTCTAGACCATTCAGCAGCTCCGCTGCCCTTCCCTGGACACGCTCCAGCACCGTTGGCCGCCCCCGCCCGCCCGAGCCCCTCGGGGCCGCCCCGCGCCCCCATGCGCCGCCCGCGGGCCCGGCCGAGGATACCCAGGCAGAGTGGTGGCCCCGCGCCCCCAGCCCTCACAGAGGGGCTCGGCGGCGCCTCTGGCCTCACCCTCACCCGCCCCCAACTCCAGCACAGCCCCACCGCCTCCCTCCGCCTCCGGTCCCGCTCAGCCCCAGCCCCGTACCTGTACCCGTACAAGGCGCCTCGATAGCCCCGCTCCGACGGCTGCGCCCGCCGCTCTCTGGGACTTGTAGTGCGGCGCGGCCCCGCCCGGGACGGCGGGCGCCCTCCCCCGCCGGGGCGGTGCTGCCCCGAGAGGCCCTTCCGCGAGTGCCGGGCCCCGGCTCCGCCGCGCTGCTCCAGCCCCGTCCCGAGCCGAGATGGCGGCGCCCGAAGGCACCGGCGACGCGTGTCCACGGCACAACCCGCCCCGCCCGGGGCACGCGCCGGGACTACAGCGCCCACAGTGCCCCGCGGCGGCCGCGGCGGTTCCGGGCGGTGGCGGCGGCTCCGCGGCGCCGCGCCCTGTGCATGGCCGTGGCGCCGAGCATGGGCCCGGAGCGTGTCTGTCCCCGGGAGCCCGGGCTGCCGGAGGGCCCTGACGGTGCGGCGGGGTGGAGCGGCGACGAGGAGGAGGAGGAGGAGGAGGAGGAGGAAGGTGGCGGAGGGTACTTTTACCAGCCACTGAGCCAGGAACCGGAGCAGGGCCCCGGCGAGGCGGGCCCCGGCCTGCAGGAGCGGCTGCAGGTACCGCCCAGCGCCTCCCGCCGAGACGGGTTTGGGGGCACCCGTGGTCCCGACCCCCGCTGCCCGCTTTTCTCCGCAGATGCTGAGGCTGCACCTGCCCGACCCGCCGACGGACAGCGAGGAGGAGGAGGAGGAGGTGGCGGAAGGCGCCGCGGCTCAGAGCAGCCGCAGTTCCATCCCCATGGATGCAGGTAACGGCGTGTTCGGCAGAGCCCTTTCGGGGCTCCGCCGCGGTCTCACGCCCTCTCTGTTCCCAGAGCATGTCGAGCTGGTGAAGAGGACAATGGCCAGCGTGAAGCTGCCTACCCTGGGCATCCCCGCCTGGGCCAGCCAGATCTCGGAGGAGCAGTGGAAGGACGTGGTGCAGCGCACACTGCAGGCCCGGCAGAGCCTCGGCGGTCCCCGGCCCGACTGGAAGTGAGAGCTGAGCTGCAGCACAGGAGCTGCAAACCCGAGCCCTCCCTCCACCCTGCAGGCACCCGCTGCCTCCAAGCCAGGTGCTGACAGGACTTGCCAGTATCGACCTTCCAGTTTCTCCCACTGACATTGTCTGATTTACCTTCCCACTCCTCTTTCCTGGTTCTGGCTGGTGAATAAGTCAATGTGATGTCCTTGTGTTGGCTTCCTCTGCCTCTGAGGAGCCTGACTGGTTTCTATACCTGTGTGCCTGTGGGGCGAGGGGACTTAGCTGGCTTTGCCCAGATTCCCTCAGGACAAACACTGGACTTGTCCCTGTGCTGACATACCTGAGAAGTCCCTCTCCAGGCTTGGGCCCCTTCTCCCAGGACAGGGTCTGTGTTGGAATATCAGAGGCAGAGCCAGATGTGTCATTCCAAGAGATTGGTTTTATTTAGTTCTGTACATACAGGGACATCTGTACAAAATCCAACACTTTCATACTATGTAATGCTCTACTGAAAATAAAGTACACCATATGTACATATGAACTGTAAGCAGCTTAATACTTGTGTCCAGGGGGTGAATGCAGTAGTTTTGCTTGTTCCCTTGGGAGGAGGGAGCCAGGTGAAGTGGAAGAGGCAGCTCCAGTTCTGTCCATTTGGCTGACATGGGGAAAGGCATAGGCAGAAATGAGCAGCACTGATGCTAGAAACCAAGTATTGAGCAAGGGGCAGCTGTAGTGTGGCAGATACAGATCTGCCTATGAGCAATACATGTGGTGAGAGGGTGAGCACACTCCCCCCTTTCTCACATGGTCCCCTTCTGAGGTGTCCAGGACACTGGAATGAATAGGCAGCAAACAAAGGGTGAAGGTACTAAGCCTAAGTTCCCTGACCCAGAACAAGACACACAAAGCTATGGGAACACTGAAGCTGTACAGCACGTAGTCATGATGCGTTAGAGTCCTATCCCTGCACATGGCAAGACTCCAGCAGCATTCCTCTGGCCAGGCTCAGGGGCTGCCAACAGAGACAGACCATCTGCAGGACAGCGTCAGCCTCTGCACACCACAAGTCTGTTCCTTCTGCAGGCAGAGCAGCCTGCAGCAGGGAAAGGCTGCCCAGCAGCAAGCAGGCTTGAGTGAGGGCACACCATGCTGTAGCAATCTAAAAAATGAGGTGTTGGCTTATAGCACAATGCTAAGAGCCAGTTGGAAAGCCTGCACTGAAAGGAAGAAGCATCCCGCCCAGCCTGAGCCCAGCAGTCCTCATCTCCACTGTGCCACTCCAGTGCACCATCTGGCATCACCTGGTGCACGTCTACATGCTGTGCCAGGCATGAGGTAATTGATTGGCAGCTGATCATAAGCTCGGAGTAATGTTCAGTGTAAGCAATAACCTCCCTGAGGTGTTCTAAAGTCTCCTGATGAACTGGCCTGTTGCGGAGGGGAGGTGGGGTCCTGCATGACTGGGGGGATCTCACACACGCGCTCACCAGCTGCTCCGAAGAGATGGTGGCATCCCTTGTGAGAGCTGAGCTGAGAGAGACCTACACAGGGCAAGGAAGCAGAATACAGAGGTAAAAACAGCCTGGTTGGGGTTGGAGGAAAGATGTGCTGCACACCAACAGCACATATTAGAGAGGATAAACCTCTGACCTGGGAATGGTTTACTACTGAGGACAAGCAGACACACCAGAACCTTCTACAACATTCCACGATGCTGCAAACAGTGTCAGGCTAGCACCGATGCCATAAGCTCCCTGCACTACTGCAAACCCACTTAAGCTTATGTGTCAAGAAAGCAGGTACAGCAGATAAGAAGCAAGGAGGACTCCCTTTTCTATCACAAGCCAGCCTCTGAGGTGGCACCTTGGCCTGGCACTGAATCTGCACCACAAAAAATAGAGGTGAAAGCTGGATCACAGTAGCACCCAAGTGCTGCGCAAGCCCCTGGGCTATCAGCAAGTGTGCTCTAAATGCTAATTTAGCAGAGTCCCTGATGCACCAGTCATAACTAACAAGGGCCTCAGCTCAAGGGCCTCAGCAGGTGCCAAAGTAACAGGGCAAGGTGAACTTTGGTCAGAGCACCCATGGAAGCAATTCAGCAGTAACACTTGGCCATTGATCATGACAAGGAGACAACTAAACACTCAAACTCAGCCACGCCCCATAAGGTGTATCCATTGCTTCTGCTAGCTTGCAGAAATGACTTTAGCAGCACAAGCTTCCTAGAAACCCTGGCCACTGCAGAGCTAAAGGTGGGATACAGAGACAAAGGGAGAGCTGCAGGAGTATTTTAATTGAGCAGGTAGAAGAAGAAAGCAGAATTCAGTGGCTGACACCTGTTACAAAGCGGGAAGTTAATTCTGGGCCCACAATTAACCCAAGACATCAGAATGGAGATGAGTCAGCACAGACCAACACAAATAGCTGAAGGAATCACTTTCCCACAAGAGAGCTTCTAAGGATGTCTGAAAGGGAGGGTAACAGTATGTAGTGCTTGCACCCAGCTTTACTGGGGGTGGTGAAGCGCTGAACCCCCCACTCCACTGACAGAGGAACAAAACAAGAGGCTTGGAAAAAAAGGGTGGAAGCAAACATCTCCTCCACTGTACGTAAGACCCTTCAGCTGTGGAGCTGCACACCAAGGCAGCAAAGCCTCCACAAGCTCTGCTCCTGCCTCAAGCTCAGCCTGACCTCTGAGCACCACAGGGCTCAGCTGCACAAGCAGCACAGGGGCAGGCATGGCAGAGATGGGCACTTGGGGCTTGGAGCAGTATGCTGAGCCACGTATGGTTGTCTCTGGCCAACAGAGAGCCTGAGCAAGTCTCTGGCTTCCAGGCAGAGTAAGAAGAGGTGGCAGCTTGCAATGAAGTGAGTCCTGCCTGGACTGATACAATCAGAGGTCAGGCAGGCTCCCTTCATGCATGCACAGCCAAGGTGAAAAAGCAGGAGGACATGACAGTGGTGAGATACAAGTTATAACGTAAAACCAGATCTACCCTGGAGGTATGCAGATGGAGTGGAGGACAGGCACAGCTCACCATGTTCATTCCTTACTTATACATGAGAACCGAGTGCATTTCCATGACCCCTGGAGAAAAGGGATGGGGCAGAGCTTCTCAGGCCAGCCCCTGAGCCCGTCAGAGAGCCTCCTGGCTTGAGGTGAGAAACTCTTCTGCTCTCTTGTGGGCCTCCAGGGCTTTTATAGTGTAGACGTCCTGTGGAAGCTCAGATTTCCGGCGCAGCAAAACTTTGTCCTTCTTAATGTCTTTCAGCATCTACAGACAAACCGAAGGAGTCAGGGATCAGTAGCAAACCCCTTCACCTCTTCAGCCTCTGACTCCAACCACTCTAGAATATGCTGGGTGACACTGCAGCATGCTGCAGAACAGTCTAAGAGCCAAACACAGACTAAAAGGACAGAGAAAAGTCCCACTCACACTTTTTCCAGAGTGGGAAGGTTAGAGGGAAGATTAGATAAACTCTACTCTTCAGACTACAGGCTGATCTTTTAATGATCAGGGATGAGAGTAGAGTCATTTACCCTCAGAACACTTGGAAAGAGCCAGTTCTGGATGTTGGACCCTGGACTGAGAGCAATTCTGGAAGGACTCTAGTCACCTACGCACCTGCACAGCCTCTGTCTCCACTGTTTTCTTCAGCAGCTGTATATCCTCTGCAGTCGGGGTCTCTGTTTCCATACAGCACACAGAAGGCAAGGGTAGAGGTGCATAATACATGGGGTACTGCAGACAACACAGATAACTGGAGAGTCAGCACTCCATACAACACCAAGCCTTCTCCCTCAGCATCCTAACATGACATGGCACACTTCTAGCTGCCCTCTCTGGCCCCCACAAAGGTAGTAGTAGGTACACAGACAGGAAAGGAGCATCCTCTCCTACCCATTCCTCCAATGCCGTCTGAGTCACAGCACACTGCATGCACAGCTGCAGCTGAGAGCACGGCCCATAAACATGTATGTGCATTACTTAGAGGTCAGCGCTACAGAAGGCCAGGCTGATAAAACACTGTCAACATTCCCAAGACACTGGGTTTTGGGAGGGACAGACCACTGCTGCAGCAGTGTGCACAGGACTGGGATCAGGCGCTAAAGCCTGCTCTCGTGGTCTGAGAAAGCAGGTTAAGACCTCCAGCACATTCTTGTCTCATTCATCCTAGGTTCTGTTGTCACAGAGTCACAGATTACGCTGAGTTGGAAGGGATCCACAAGGATCATTGAGTCCAACTCCTGGCCCTGACAGGACCATCCCCAAGAGTCACATCATGTGCCTGAGAGCATCGTCCAAGTGCTTCTTGAACTCTGGCAGGCTTGGTGCTGTGACCACTTCCCCGGGGAGCCTGTTCCAGCACCCAACCACCCTCTGGGTGAAAGACCTTTTCCTAATATCTAACCTAAACCTTCCCTGACACAGCTTCAGACCATTCCTTCAGGTTCTGTCACTGGTCATCACAGAGAAGAGATCAGTGTCTACCCCTCTTCTTTCCCTCATGAGGAAGTTTTAACTGCAATGAGGTCTCCCCTCAGTCCCCTCTTCTCCAGGCTGAACAGACCAAGTGACCTCAGCTGCTCCTCGTACAGCTTCCACTCAAGGCCTCTCACCATCTTCATTGCCCTCCTTCAGACACTCTAATAGCTTAATATCTTTCTTATATTGCAGTAACAAAAATGCACACAATATTCAGGTGAGGCTGCCCCAGTGCAGAGCAGAGCGGGACAATCACCTCACTTGACCAGCTGGCAATGCCTGATACCCCCAGGACATGGTTGGCCCTCCTGGCTGCCAGGGCACTGCTGACTCATATTCAACTTGCTGTCAAGCAGGACCCCCAGGTCCCTTTCCATGGCACCGCTTTCCAGCATCTCATTCCCCAGTCTGTACCTACATCCCGGGTTGCCCCATCCCAGGTGCAGAATCTGGCACTTTCCCTTAAACTTTTTATGGTTGGTGATTGCCCAGTTGTCACCCACCTGAGGGTTCAGCCGGGCCAGTTCCTCTATTTTCTGCACATTTCTTCTCGTTCCTTCATCCTGAACCTTCCCCTGCAGAGAGAGAGAGAAATCAGGTGTGAACTCCTGGGGAAAGTGCAGCTTTCACTCACTGGATGACAAAAGCAAGAGACAGCAGAAAAATGCAGGCAAGGGGAAGAGCTGCCCTGTCCTTCAGAGACCCCTAATTCTACCTACAGGTGACATGAGGCAAGAAGAAGGGACAAACTGCAATTAGCAGAAGATAGGCAGGCACACTCCTCACTCACCTCAGAGCACATGGTGGCAATAGTGGGCTGCACAGGTACTTTTTCCCTGGCTTGTGCTGCAGGAGTGGACCAGAGTGTCTGGTTTCTGGGGTAAAGCATGACACTAGTCTGGATTTCAAAGACACATTTTCCTGGTGCCCCACAGATGCAGAGGGACAAAATGACATTTACAATAGAGCTGGAGTTCCACTGCCACTGTTACCTCTGTCTCTAGCCATAACACAACCAGAGAGCTGCCCAAACCCTCCAGGCACAGCTCTTGACCTTGGTACAGACTTTGGCACACATTTTAAGTGACCGTTCAGCAAGGCCATTTATAAATCCCAGGGCAGTGAATGTTCCCAGCAAACAGAGGTAAGCATCCACCACCCCTTATTCTCTTCTACATTTTAAACATCTGCACTAAAATCTCAACTTTATTTCTGATTTTAACTATCCAGCTTTCATCCCAGCTAGAAGTCTCTTTAGTGCCCTATCTATCCATGCTAAGGAAGTTCTTTTATTCTGTAATAACATCACAACATTAATACAGAGTTGAGCCTTCTTGTTCTCACCCAGAAAGGCCTTCTTATCTGGATCCCTGTGGCAGGGAAATCCAACTTAGCTGAGGAATTGTATCATGCTCACCACAGTATAACCTCAAATTATGCTGCTGAAAGACATTTTCACATCCTGCACACCAAGCTTTCAATTGATGTTTTACCAGTTTTGGTTATGCAGAACTGCCAAAGGTATATCCTTGATAAAAATCCAACACAAGGTTTTCTGAAGCCTAATTAGGCACAGAGGCACACTAGACCAAAAAAAAAAAAAATCATCTTAACATGAGCAGAAAACAGTGCAGCTCTACCCATCCATTTATTGGACAGCTCTGAGCTGCTTGTTGAGCTTTTCCAGAGCAATCCTCCATCAGCCACACACCAGGGCAGAGAACAGTCACTCTCAGCAGGTCAGCATGAGTAGAAGCTAAACAGGGAGAAAAAGCTCCTAATGGAACCACCAGATAGATCTTGTAGGAAATGTGCTGTCACTGACTGAAAATATATATGCAGATATTTGTGGTCTTCACAAATGCCCTAAAATGGGAAAAAAGAAATCTTGCTTGCTCCCATTTTACATGTTAACAAAATCTTAATTTCTCCATAAGCGGGTTACCCATCCAAAGCTCTGATTCAAAAATTAACTTCATTATTTACTACTATTCCACAAAACAACGAAATGTACCCCAGAGCTCCCCACTCCCAGCAAGGATTAGCCCACCACCAGCTTTGGCTCATTCGGGAATGAGATGCACTATTTTCTGTCACTAAGTCAGAAAAAGACCGTCAAGAAAAGAAAAAATCAGCAAAGTTCCTTCTAGCTTACTGGACTGACTCAGCTCACCAAGGCAGCTATACAAGTACCAAAACCAGCAGAAGGAAGCAGAAAAGTGAAGTTCTTTTCCTCTTTACAGCACCATGGCACAGGTAACTTGCTGAGCTCAGATTTTATCTCCACCATCTGCTCTTTGAAATTGCAGGAATTATTCCATCTTTATCACTGGAAAATTGAAAGCATCCTCTGGTATGAAAGATGCATTATGCCCATTGCTGCAAAACTCTTTAGAGTTTTTTAAAGCAGTAGGATTCCACTGGTATCACTACCACATTTGTGAGCCGGTAAATATTTCCATGGCAGAGCATAAGCATCTCTGCAAAGCTGAGTATCCTCTACATTGCAATCTATTTCCTTATGACTCTGTCACTCTTTTCTAAGCTACCTGGTTCAGCAGGACTGAAAGAATTTCTATCAGGGCACACATTTTATCTCTTCTCATCTCTACTCATAGTTACTGCTGAGGAATCCTACTTTTATACAAAATTACTTGTATCACCTTTCCATTCCCCTCTGCCAACTGGCATCTACCATCTGTTACTGTACCCCAGGAGACTTCAGGATGAGCTCAAGTAACTTGACAAAACCTGTACTCACTTCTGCTTCTCTGCCTTGTATTGCTGCGTGCAGTCATCAAAAAGCTTTTGGTTCATCTCCATGAAGAGCTTCAGTGCATTGTAGATCAGCCCGTGGATTGTTCTGCAAAGAAATGAGGAAAGAACAAGTCATGGTGGGCAGATTCTGAGCCCTGAGTTAGCAGCAACAGCACAGACAAGAGGTAACAGCAGCAGCAGCAACTCATTCTATATCTGTGTGACAAAAGATTTTTACGCATTTCCAGCTCCTACCACAGGAAAACCCCTTCCACAAACAGAGCAGAAACTACACCACAGGGAGAAAGAGATGGAGAAGAAAGAGAAGACCACTGGGGCAGGTCTGCTCTACCACAGTCAGAGTAATGAGTGCAAGACTATGCATTCCTGTATTCATTTCTTGTAGTTAAAAGTGGGAAAGGAAGGATGCTAGGAGCCTGTTCAGGGCTGTTCTCAAGGGGGCTTTAGTGCCTCACACAGTTCACCTCACATATACAAAATTACTTTTTTGGGCTGCCCAGTATTTGGTCATGAGCTTTGTCACTGAGCTGCCCAAAACACAGACAGACAGCAGCCCTGTAGAGATGGGAACTAGCACAAAGAATACCACAGAAGAAAAGTCAACTTTGTGCCAGCGATTTATGGATAGGTTGCACTGTGTGTGAGCTCCCTACAGGACAAAGACTCTCCTGGGGAATAAAAACAAGTGTTGAAGCTGTCTCTGAAAGACCTGACCCAGAGGCTAAAGATGAGACTCAGAAGATTGAGCTCTGTGCCTCCACCAGCTCTACAAATGGAATAAGGAAGAGAGATGTAGCCATGCTGGACTTAAGCAAGCTGTCTGACCAAGGAGATGAACTATGGGAAGGAAGACAGGTATCTGACATACTCAACCTGCCCTGTTTTAGCTATTGCTAAAACAAAGACAAGGAGAAATAAGAAGAAAACACTTTCAGGACTTCTGCCATACCACTGGGAAGCAGACAAGAAGAAAAGACAGAAACAGCAGAATCATGAATCTTGACTGCTGCAAGGACACAGAACTGGTGAAGGGTTTCAGACAAGAACATAAAGTCCTTTTCTGAACTTTGATCAGGAGGGGCAGTAACACTGAATGAGAGAGTGTCTGAGCACATCTGTCTGCATGCACATGTGCACATACATCACACATATGTGTGCATGTATGTGCCTGTCTGCACATGTGTGTGCCTGTTGGTGTCTCTGGGTGTTTGCGTGTGGTCATGTCTGCACATTTGTGCCTATTCCAGACTTTAGAGCACCCTTGACTGGTGGCTCTAGTCTGTGCTTTCTGATAGAATGGAGAGCAGACTAGTGGGGAGCTCTCTGCAAACAAGCTCTACCTCACAACTTTGTCATTGCTACCACAGCATACTACTGAGCTCTGGACTTGCCTAGCCTCCCTAAAATTAATTATTTTGCTTTTTTCCACCCTCTAGAATAGAGGAAGATGGCTTTTTTTTTTTGGCCTTCTTGTGGTTTTTGCTGAAAGACTTTAGGATCTCAGCTGTGGACGAAGTATTTTTAGCTGATTCATTAAAAGGAAGTGTGTTAGATTAATTAGCCAAACTTGAATTAACCAGGTAAGGAATCAAGTGAAGGAGAAGTCAGTAAAAAAGAAGTTAATAAAAGAACCATAAAAACAGAGTAGTATCTAGGAATCAGACACAGGGAGCAATATTTGACATGGACAGCTGCCCACTTAGTTCTGCTTCCTCTGTTCTTCTTGTACTCAAGAAGTCAGGCACCGCATTAGCCAAAGGTCTCTGCTCATGGAGAACATATGGGCTGGACATTAGCTAAAAAGCAGACAGAAGTCAGTGGGAAAACCTACAGCACACCTCGGAGAGACCGGCAACATTACTGACAAGCAGGTATCAAAAGCTACGACTCGATGGCCCCCAAGGCTGGTAATTGCAGGTGCCTCAACTTGTGCAGAAGCAGGCCTCTGTGGTCTGCCGTGGCACTTTTCCATGCTGATATTACTAACAACCCCCCTGCTCAGCACCTGGTGCCACTGAGCGCCATGCAATGTTGCACTGCAGCAGCATGCCCCAAGATTGCCAGTGGGTCAAGCAATCTGGCATGCACAGCAAGTGCCAGGGCATGTGGGAAGACCTACTTGTTCCAGTGACTCTTGGAGTTCTTGTAGAGCGCTGGAAACATGATCGGGAGAATTTTGGCTGCATTATCGCTGATCAGGCTCATGATATATTCGTTGTTCCAATAGTACAGCGCTCGCTCTGCCACCTGCAGTGGGAGAGAAAGCCATCCTTGAAAAGGCTCCTTCCAGTAACACCTGTTGTGCACAGGGAAGCCACCCCCTAGTCGAGGAGCCCACATGCTTCCCCACAGCACAGGCAGCAGGGTTGACCTTCACAGACTTCTACAAGGCCATTCATCCCTGCTTCCCAGCCTTCCTTCTCTGACCCTCCGTCAGACACTTCTCACCTTCCTGGGAAAAACATAATGTTCTTGAATAGACAAGCCTACTGTCGATATACTGATGATCCTAACACCCTTTACACAACACTTGAGGACAGTAATGTCATCTGCTCCAGGTCCCAGTTCAGACTAGCACCAAACCTCCTCCATTTCTTCAAACTGTCTTCTGTAAAGTTCCACTCCTTCCTGGCTTTTCCCACAACAGACTCTCTCAGGGCTTTGAAGCATGCTTCAGTCACTAGTCCCACAATTCAACCCCCTGATTTAGTAAGGGTGAAAATATGGAAAATCTTGGGGCAGCCATCCTGCTCTAACAAGACAAACAAGTTTAACAAGTTTCCACACAGTGACAGACTCAACCACAATTCTTCATATTTACCACAAATCTGGGCAACGCAAGCTAATTTTTGCATTTAGCACTAGCTTGAGAATGGCTTAAAAAACCTAGGAATAGAAACATCCAGAGCTCAGTTTTATATTTCAGATGGAGAACTAACTATATGCCCTTAACATATTGTTCTACATGAGTAAATGAAGGGAAACTCACCTTGCGTTCACTTATCTAGTGTTTGGTTTTCCAAACACTAGATAAGCTTTTGTCTGCTAGATTAACAGACAACCCACTCAGAGAAAACTCACTCACAACAAAGTGTTCAGACTTACTAAGAATTCAGTTCCTAATTTTGCTCTCAGACAAGCTGCAGACATAGAGACTGTTCAGCCTGACTGTATGGGACACCTTTGGGGTAAATTTTCCTAGGCTGTAACGTGTTTGCAACTTCTCCAGGCTTTTCAGTCTTGTTTTTCAAAGAGTTTGGCAGCAGATGATGGCTGCTATCAAGTACAGGATGTCTCTCCCGCAGCCTTTACCTGACTTTATTCAATTTCCTTAGTTTCCTTTGGTAGCTCACTCCATGCCCAAAGGTCACATTAGTCCTTTGGTTCCCATCACCACACCAGTAAGCCATGTCCAGCTGATTTCCTTTACAGGAAATTATCTTTTACATACACATGACCTAGACTGATTTTATTGTTGGGTTGTAAACACATGACTTTGGACCTCCCTATACCAAAAGACAGATTGAAGCCAGTCTGCCTTACTATGCAGTCACATTCATTTGGGAGATGGCTATGTCACTATTTCTTTAACACCCCACCTATACCAGGGTCAACAAGCAAGCTATCTTCTTCCTGGGCGCTCTTCATGGCAATCTAAAACACTGAGCCAAAAACACCTGCTAGGAGCTACTAGCGGGTCCTACCACCCTGTACATTTTAAACCTTAAGACTACTATCCACAGAGATTGTTTCAGCTTCCCTTCAGTGAGAACAAGGAAGAAGCAGACTCCAGCACTTTTTTAGTATACCTCATGCTTTACCACCTATGCCAGAAGAAAACAAAGTACCTTCTCCGCACAGTCTCTTTGGTTGGCCTCCCTCCAATACTGCAGAATGCTTCATTTACTGCAACAGGGGGACACAGGATGGATCTCCTGTCTTTGCTAGCCAAAACAGGAGGTGGTAGAGCACCTGTGCTCCAGCTCCAGCCTGCTGCAATACACAGTGCTGAACAGCACAGAGCAGCAGGAGGGGCTCCACTGATATGCTTTGTTTTCTCTTTGGATGAGCTTGCTCTGTGGTTGTGGTGAGGATTCTCACCACATCACCCCAATACTCACCCTGGTCACACCTCCACGTGCCACTGATCCACAAACACAATACTAAAAGCTGTGGTGTCACCCTCACATGCCAAGTGGCTTACATGTCAGTGCTCTATCCCCTCCCTGCACCGCAACCCACCTGGAAGTGTGGGCTGGAGACACACTTGGCCAACTGCCTGAACAAGGGTTCCATAACTTTCACAAACTCAGATGGCTCAATCACGTCCAGGATCTCCTCCAGCTCATTTAAAAACATCACCTCCTTGGGACTGTGAGTTTTCGGCCAGAACTTCAGCAAGCCCACAATCACCTGAGTGGGGAGGGTACAGAGACAGCGTTAGAGGATGAAAGTTAACACCATCTGCAAAATAAATTTTTAAGGATCCGGTCACAACAGCAGAGGGCAGGAAGTAACAGAACAGATTTTCTCAGAAAGTCAGGGTGGGTTACCGGGGAAGAAAGAAGACAAAAGCCCAAACTCTGCCCAGTGACATTCATGACAGCAGCTCTGCCTAGGCTGATACAATTCCGTACTACAAGCACAAAACTTATAACCACTTTCTTTCCCCAAACACAGCTTAACACAGAAGGCTGAAACTGGATTGGGTAGCAGCTGGCCGACAGTGCAGAGTAACCACAGAAGACCAACTAATAAAATGGGAAATGCTACAGAGAAGGTCTCTGAAGAGTCATTATTCAAAACACCTCAGACCTTGAACACTGGGGAGTAACAAATAAATAATGCAATGGATGGGTTTGGGACAAGGAAAGGAAGTTCTACTTCACACAAAAGTAACCGGATTACGGAACTCATTCTTGCAAAACTTTGTGGAGACTCAAAGTCCAGAAAGACTCAAGAATGTAGCAGACAAGTTTGTGGAGTTTACAACTAATGGTTTTAATTAAATATGACAATGCAATATGACAATACTTCTGGCTAAGTAAACTATTGCTTACAAGATACAAGAAGAACATACTAGAGCAGGGTTAAATTTTATTTATTTTTAATACCGCTTCCTGTCCTACCCATCTGCTTCTAGACACTGTCAAAGGCAGGATCCAAAATCCTGCAGACCTTCACTATGTAGGAGAAAAAATGCTAACTCTGTGGACACTAGAGTCACATGCAGCTGGTAGTAGGAGTTAGTTGCTCTTTCAAACCTGTGTGCTTCAGCTACCTGATCCCAAAGCCAGCACTTGAAAAGAAGTTCACAGCAGCAGAGGAACAGTAGTGGGCAATGCAACAGCAAGATTAGAGACACCTAAGCGTTGTGTTTCTGCCAACACAAGGCTTGAGAAGCCAGCAGTTTGTTATGCTCAGTGTTTGTCATTAGTCATGTCTGCCATTCAGGCAAGAGTTACCTTCAGTGACTCAGAAGTAACTTCTCCTACAGCTAAGGCGGTCTGAGGTGTGTCGATTCCGTCTTTGCTATTACTGAGCACATCTGAGGCTTTGCTCACCTGGCAGTCTTGCAGACTGCTGTTAACACAAGAGCTACTATGTTAAGCCTTGCTGAGCAAGCTTCTGGGAGGCCAACTTGAGATGAGTGTGGACCCAATGAGTAATCTGGCCTCCTTTCAGCACTGCCGATAACATCTCCTAGTGCATTCAGACCCTTGCTGATGCACAAGCCCTGTAATTCTTCCAGACTTCAGCAACCCTAGTCATCTCAGGGGTCTATTCAAAACCTTCACAAGCAGGATGCTTTAACAGGACACAACCTGTGGCAATTTGGCCTTGGTATGTCTGGTTGAGACACAATGCAACACTCACCGAAGGTAATGAAATTGGGTCATCCCACTGCTTTCCACAAGCACCAAACCAGAACTGGGTCTGTAAGCCAAGGGCCACTAACCCGTTATTCAGGAACTAGTGATGAGCTATGGAGCTTTACTATTTGAATAAGCTGCAAAATGAATCCTGGAAATACTGACAGATTTCTATTTCTCTCTTTTCCCTCACCCTAAGAGGTGCATTGGCAGAAGACTGTTGGACTGGATGTCAGCCACAGGAAGTACTCATCATGATCAGGAAGCTACTTTACACAGTTTGTTTCAGGGCAGGCTTTTGGGAACACAGGAAATGGAGGACCCACGTTTAAAGGAAAAGCTAAGAGGTCTGCTTCAGCACTGCTGGTGTCAGAGCTGTGGAGCCAGAAAACTGACAACAGCTGACCAACTTCTATCAAGCACAGTCAGGCTCACCATGAACGCACACATTTAAGCCAGAGAACAGAACGACCTCAGCCAGCCCTACTCATTAAAACGCTCACACTTTCTGGTGCTCCCTGCTACAGTGACACAAGCACACGTTCTTTGCCCATCTGCTGTTTTGAGTCTGTGAAGCTCAGCTCTGTAGAAGACATTTCCTGACCTGAAGTGGGTGGAGAAACATTTGTCTCCTTCTTGCACCCTCTGCCAAGCTGGCATATAGCCTGGTTAGCACTGCAGGTCTGTGCAGCCAGTGACTAGAATATGGGAGGTCTCCACTGCTCACACATTTTAGAACCTGCTGTTTCCCAGCCCTATATCCTGAAGGCAAATGTGTCTAAAAGGTGACTTAACACTATGAAGGTAGCAAACTGATGCTAAAGCTGGAAGGAGAATACTTTCATGAAGGAACAGTGGCTTGCCTAAGTAGATCTTTGTGTCCCAGGTTCCTAACCTCATCTCCACAGTTTTGAAACCAACTCCAACAGTCTGGAGGGGTCTCCACTATTTCACGGCCCCCACAAGCTCACACTGGTTCCATCAGATGGTCATGTGTTTTGTCTCTGCAGCATCTGTCACTAGCTGAGAGCTCTACCCTGAAAGAACAGCTTGGTATAGTGTTCCTTCTGCTACACCAAGATCTGAAGCACTATAAGCATCAAAGACATCAAATAACCTACCTTCATGAAGCTTTCAGGAGAGAATACTAAAGGCTTGTGCATGAGCAGTACAGCCCCTTCTGCCCACAGGGAACCAGGCAAACCCAGTAAACAATACCACTCACTGACTCCCAGCCTCTTTACAGCAAGGGTTAAAAAAAGGGTACTCTAAGGAAGCTGTGAAGCTTTTTGGGGCTTGACTGTCACACAGAAGTTAAGTAAGATTACTCACTGGCTCTGTCAAACTGCTGTCTTTCTCCAAGAACTGTACAACACAGTACGCCAACTGTAGGAAAAAAACATGGCAAGATTAGAGCTTCCTCAAGTGTACCTGAGATTAAAGTGCCACCATCCCCCTAAGCTGGAAGTAACACCATGGCCATTCTGTTGCAGCTCTAAACAAATTCAGTTTTCTTATGGCAAGCAAAGGCTTTAAGCCCAAGCAGGCAGGGCCTGAGCTCCAGATATTCATGCAACATATAGGATAAAACTTGAGCCACCTAGAGCATCCACAGCCAATAGATTCAGATGCAAGCACAGCTGGACACACAGGGAGGAACAAACCGGACTGTCACAAAGTCCTGCCCCATAAAAACAGGGCTGGGAGAACAGATATCACTACTTAGTACCCATACTTCTTGACTTCCTAGCCCAAGTTCTGATCTTCTATATTCTTCTATTATGTCCTCAAAGTCTGAAGAAATTGTTCATTATACCAGTCTAGCAGACCAGCACACCGATTTCTCCACATATCTCAGCAGTGACTAACAGCTGACACACCACATGCACAGCTGGGAATTTTACCTCTCTGGTTCCAGCAGGGCCCAAGTATTTCACAAGCTTCCAGCACAGAAAGACAAAGCAGGCCACAGCATTAAGTCAGCAGGAAATGCCAATGCCTATCAGCCAATGGCACAGGCCCAGGCACCACAAGGAGGGGACAACCACTGCAGTAAGGGACTAGTGCAGAGCCCAAAACACATCACAGCAAGAACTTCGTACAATGCAGCAATGTGGCCTGGTGAATAGCTATAAACAATGATTTTATAAGCTAATATATATATGTATAGTTTATAATAGCTATAAGCTCTTGCAATAATCCCAATCTGCCCTGGGAACTTGAAGTACTTCTCACCTGTGGATGGTAGACACTGAGAGACTTCACTTTGTGCAGTGGTAACAAGACTCTGATGAGGAACATCTTGTGCTCTTCCTTCAGAGGCAAAGCAAACCCATTGATTATACTGAGAAGAAACAAGAGTCTTGTTAGCATCCTTACCCAGGAGAAATACAGTATCTCTCACCTCAAAGACTTGCCCTAGCTCTCAGTCCCTTGAGAAAGCACCCACCAAAAGTGTGGTCACTGTGGCCCTGCCTGCACACCATGCTCAGCGAGAGTCCTTGGCAGGCACCACAGGGAAACACCTCTGATGGGGCTTGGGCTCTGCTCCTTTCTGTGCCAGGCTGAGCCCACACACACTTAGGCAGAACCTCTGGGGAAGGCCAGCACAGAGGCAGATCAGTGCTTGAGCCTCATGCTTTACAGAACAGGAGGATGGTGGCACAAGAGGGCTGCAAACAGAAGGGCAGTTAAGCCACGGTGAAGGCTGCCCACTGGTAAGGCTGCTAAGGCTTCCCACTGCTTCAGGGGAACTATTCTCTTTTACTGCCTGCTGAAGCAAGTGTGACTGGACTCAAACTCAAACAACAGGAGAAAAATCTGGGGAGGAGAAGGCTACCACTGCACTTATCAGCAGGCTGGAGAGTACTTTAACTCTGTGCTCCATCAGATTGAGATTCTCTGGAAGAGAAGCCTCCTGCAAGGACTGCTGAAGGAAGGCACTGCCAGCTCACATAGCACACTGTGCTAATGTCTCACTGAGTCTCACTCGCTGTGGACCCTCTGGGATTTCCAAAAGTGGCCTTACCTTCCTAGGATCTCCAGTAGCTCTGCAATCCCATTGTGGTGTTCTGTTTCATAGATGAACCTAAAGAGAAGGATGAGAGGTCATTGCCAAATGCTGGATATAGTCTGATAAACAAAAGGAAGGAAAAACACTGGAGACAGGGACTCTAAGTGGTACTAAGAAACACCTCACCTGTAAAATATATTATTGATCTGCCTCCTCACATATGCTCGCAGACCCAGGAACTTCCCGTAGATCCTGTGCAGAATAGTCTTTAGGAAGTCTCGTTCTCTGGGGTCTTCACTGTCAAAGAGATCCAGAAGCTGCGGGGAGAGAAATTCTGTCAGACCTGCATACTGCCTGTCTGAAAAAAGCTACCAGCAATGCTGGGCACTGCTCACACGGCAAAAGTGGCACTTTCAGCTGGGTGATGCCCTCAGCACCCTGAGCACAGTGGTCATTTCCCTGAAACATGCAGCCTCCTAGTCACAAGCTGGAACCATCTTCTTTCATCTTCAGGAACACAGTGATGGCCCGCACTTTCTACAAAGCTGCACATCCCCAGATTTCCCCTGCAAGGCTCCTGCACCCCTCTCCACCTGTACAACAAGTTATGAGTTCCAGAGACTACAGCTTGCACACTGTTTTGCCCAGCACAGAAAACTCTGTCTGCTCATCCAAGACAAAGGAATAAAGAAAAGTCACATCATCAAGCACTGCTGTCAAAGCTGGATTGTTTATGTAAAACCTTGACCCAAATCTGCTGCATGTCCTTCATAAAAGTGGTGCACAGTGGCAGGGGAAATAATTACTTACAGACAGTACAAACTTCTGGTCAATGTATTTCTTGGCTACATTTGGTTGGAAGTCAGGCGATTCCAGGAACCGGAGGAAGAACTCATACACCAGCTACGGAGGGAGAAGGAGAGATTACTTAGAAATCCCTCTGTCCTCTCACCAGTGTTTACTTCATATTTTAAAGGTTTTCCTTCTCCTTAAGGATTCAGGGAAAGGCTGGAAAGCCTGAACAGGAGCACAAAACCCAGTGTTTCCCCACTCAATGGGATCAACGCAGCTGCCCTTGCTCTAATGGGCAGGGGTCTGGTGGCACGTAACTGCCCAATCATGAGATCTCCTCGCTTCAGGTCCCCCCAAAGACAACATCCACCTACTCAGATTAAGACACTAGGCCTGGGAAACTCTTCTCACATCTTCAGCACACATCTCTACAGAGAACAGAAACCTTCAGAGATGGCAAAGGCTGAGGCTTCATTGGAAGTCCTTGAGACATGCCAAGGAAGAACAGAAAAGCAGAGAAATGAAACAGACTCCAGGAAAACATGCCGTGTCCTCTGCCTCCTGGGGACTGACTCCAGGTTGGCTTGGCCCCACTAAGCCATGTGAGCTGCATGCTGTGTCCCACTTGGACAACAAAGAGCAGCTTGTTTTAAGAAGGCTGTCAGTGCTGAACTTCTGGTCTCGCTGTCCTCTTAGAGGGATGAGTCCATTCCAGGGCTGACCCTGCCTAGCGCTTCTGAGGGGCCACTAGGCCAAATGACAGTGATACATTCCAAAGGTCTGATTCTGGAGTTGAAGGAATTATAGGGCCATGCATCCAAAGGCAGGGCCCAGCCGCAAAGGACACCGGCACAGAAAAAACTGAGATGATGACCAACAAGCTCAGCACTCAGTTGCCACAAATCCATGCTGGCTGCTGCTGGCTCAATTCTGAGAAACAAATGGTTCCTAGCATCCATTGCACATGATGAGGACACGCTATTTCTATCGACGCTCACGCCCCTACGTCAACTGCAGCAGTGAGAAGCGACTAGCCACTGCTGCAGAACTGCACCTTATTTCTTTGTATTTTCTGCTTCATTCTGCAGTACCTGGCTCATTGTCTGCCTTTGTCTGCTTGACAACACGTCCCTGTGCAAGTGCCTGGGCTTACCTCCTGACTTCCATTGCTGAGCTCTGCTAAACCATACTCACTGTCGCTTTCATAACCTAGTTTGTCTTAAAAGTCTGTTTCCCAGGGAACACAGCCTAATGAAAAGGTCTTTGGTTCCCTTCCCCTCTTCCTCACCCTCCAGCTCCCTATCTTTTCTTGTCAAACATTTGCTCACAGCAAATGCAACTGAATTACATCCAGCCTACAGGAGGCACATTAGCAGGTACCAGCACAGGCTTTGCTTTGGCACCAAGCAGCCCTCTTCTTCCATGTACCTCCCAGGTAGCTGGGCAAGGTGAGGAGCACTGAAGCAGAAGGGGTGCTGTTTCCAATGCTGCTGAAGCCCAGAAGATGCAGGCTCTCAAGTCTTTGTAAGGGACAGTAACACTGCTGGGAACTGCTTCTTACATAGGTAATACAGCACAACTCCTTCACTCCTAGCAAAGTGTTCACTCCCAGCCTACCTGAGGGCCACGTGGGACTACAGGCATCTGCAGGTGAATGTTGCACACAGCCTTCAGCCAGTTCCCAAGACACCCTTGCTGTCTGTACTGCCTAAGAGCCACCTCTGACCCCTGGGTGGCAGGCTTTGTCCTTCCCCAGGAACCCTTGCAGGCTGGTGAAGCAGCCAGTGGCAGGACTGGCAGGCTCCAGCCCTACATGGACTCTTGACTTCCTGGAGATAAATTCACCAGATCTATATTTCCCCTTCCTCCTCACCTGAAGGTGTGGCCAGGCAGCCTCTAATGTAGGCTCATCTTCCTCAGGGTCAAACTCTGCTCCTGTGGGATTGGATGATGGTGGGAGTGTCCGGAAGAGGTTCACTGAAAACTAAGGTGAGTGAAAAGGTGCATGAATGACATCCCCACACCTCATGATGGTCCTCCACATAGCAAATCCTTCACTGCAGAGCAACATATCGTGATTTGCCACAGCTGTACCCACAAACCAATCCCTTCCTGCAGGCTGTAGGGTAATAGTCTGCATAGAAACTCCACAAGTGCAGTCTATGCCCGAAACAAGAGCTTCCACCTCTCCCTACAGCAGGCACTGTCACCATGACATCCCCCCTGCTCCCACTTCTCTTTCTGGAGGTGGGCAGATAATAAGGAATAGGTAGCACTGGGGTCACATTCCTCTCTGATAAATCCCTATCCCCTCCTCCTCCGCACACTTCTGAACAGTCTCTATTTCTTTGGCACGCAAGCACATACTGGCCCCATGCCCTACCATGATAACAGCTTCAGGATAGATAGCCTCAGTGACGACATCACGGTTGTGTGTGATATACTCCACCATCTCATTGAGGCCTGCTCTCTTCACCTCCTTGAACTTCAAGTCGCTGAGAGGGTCAGAGATGAAGTCAAAAAGCACACAACACTGCCGCAGCTTCTGGATGAAAAGCTCTTCTCGTTCGTGTGGAGGAGCATCTGTGAGAGAAAGCAGGGACATCTGTCTTTGAAGATAGGCAGAACATCTTCCTGGTTTCCCCAGATATCATTGTGGTTCGCTCCCAGCGGTTTCCCTCTCCCCTGTCACATCCTCTTTGAACTCATGGGTGGGGAAGATGGAGAGGCAGCATTGCCCCTGCTATGGACATGAGACAGTGGAGGCAGAGGGACTGCAAGGCCTCTGAAGCAACTATCCCATGAGGGGATCTCAAACACAGTAGCAGTTTCTAATCTGATAAGCACTGATCTCTTCCCTGTGCAGCCTCTCCCCCAGCCTGGAAAAGAAACTCAACCAGCTCCCATCACAGACCAGTAACACCCGCGCTCTGAACCGCACAGACACAAAGGGAGCTGGACAGTGCACACTGTAGCCTAACCTTCCGCCCAGAGAGTAGTGCAGAAGAGAGGGGCCAAGGTGGCAGTTCTATATTAACAGAGTCTCTTTTTTTATTCCATACGACTGGAAACTATGCACTGTCTTGGCCAATGACACAAATTTACCTCTTGCTTGCAGAATGCTACTGAGCTGCAAAGCAGCTGCCTTTCCTAAAAGGGCTGCCTGTGTCTGTGACCCACGTCAGCAATGGGTCTGGCTGAGTGACTGCTGAAAACACTTTCTTCTTGTCCACACTTAAATCATATTTAATTGCAACATTATGTTCACTAAGTGTCAATACCAAGTAATTGCCCTAAGGTGGAGAGCTTCAATAGCAGGGCTACAATTTGCAATGGAAACACAATGAGGAGGAGGCCTAGTCCTCCAACAGGAAGAGGTGGCTGTAGGAATCAAGGGCAGTCTGCATCAAGGTCTCTCTGCACTTCATCCTTTCCTGCATAATCTGCTGAAGAATCTGAAGCAGTCTTCAGTACATAAAATCATGAGGGTTTAAACAGTTCAAATGGGAAGGTAAGTACTGAAGTTTGCATTGAGAATCCTCTGATTTTTTTAGGCCATCCATCAATTCTCTACCTGCTGACAAGCCAAGCACTTTTCCCAGAATATCCCTGCTGCACCGCCCGCAAGACTAGCCATACACTGTCAGAGTTCCTTTGGGAAGAGCCCTTACACCACCACACTCTGCCTGGAGAAGGTACAGCTTGTCATGCAGGTCACTCCCATCCCACAGCTTCTTTACCTTTAAGGGCTGGGAGTTTTTGCAGTTCCCGGTTTTTGCTCAGATTGAAGCGAGAAGAGCTGTGCCGGCGCTCCTTCTTTACAATCTGGGGTCCCCCTGAGTACTTGATTTTATTCAGCTGGGTTGGTGGGGGAGCACTGTTACTGGGCCGCTTATTTGATGTTGGCTGCTGCTGTGGTTGCTGTGGCTGCTGCTGAGGCTGCTGGGCCTGACGAGAGACAAAAGAGTAAAACGACTCAGAAGTCTTTTACCTACAGACCTCAGCATCTTCTTAGATTGAAGAAACTGGGCAGGTTTTTCACTGTTGCACTTGCAATTAAGTGCACCTCACCCGTTCCTGCCAGCTCTAGATCTGCTGGTTGCATCTGCAGCAGACCTGCAAAGTAGGCAACAGTTTTACTCATATCTGTGAGGCACCACAAAGACACCATAGCCTCTTGGCACAGCAAGTGCTATGGATATGGAAAGCAAAGTCACATCTTTCAACAGGTTACAGAAGTCTGTTGACAGAAGAAAAAAGCAGAAATAAAAACTTCCTGTGGTCCAAACAGAAATCTCAGTGTGCTGCTGTCACCAATTACATCACTCTGTACAATTTACAGCAAGCAAGTATAGAAAACTAGCAATTTGCTTCTTTGTCCTTGCGCAGGAAAAAAGCAAAAAAAAACAAAAAACAAACAAAAACTGGGGAAAAGCAAAGCAGTGCGTAGTACAGAGCAGACACAATGGCCCTGGAAAGGCAACAGCGAAGACCACTAAAATCATAGACCAGGAGCATCGAGTCTACGAACCACATGGACTGTACATACATACATACATACACAACCTTAGGTTGCAGGTTGTGAGCTCTCTCAACCGACCCTGGTTGCTCCATCCTTTCAAGCTGTCTCCACCTCACTGCTGTCTGAACTTCTGTAGATGTGCTTTTATCACATCGCCCCTTTTAGCCACACAAACTCTGTGACTGCACTTTCCTCTCCCACTTCACGCTTGCTAAACTGCACTTACAGAGGCACTTTCTCATTTTTAATACATAACCAGAAACCGAAGCTGGTTTTTGCTCAGTTCAGCTCTATTCTGACCTTGCTGAAGCTCTGCTGGTTCAAGTCCCACTTGGGTCATAATGACTCAATAACTGACCCTTTCATTTCACACTGACCCAACCTGTGGAAAACTTGACAGAGGAGAGGGCAACATCTTGTCAGCAAGCCTATAGCAGAGGATTCAGCTGGAGACAGCACCCAGCCTACTGCACTGCTGGTACATGAAGCCAAGGATCTGCAGAATTAACCTGTTTAGGATACAAAAGGGATAGCACAATGGATGGGGGGACAGAGGTGGGTGACATCTTTGGACATCACTCCCTTCTTCCCCCATAAACTCCCAACAGCCACTCCCTGTGGAAAACAGCACCCAATACAAAACACCAATTGTTTTGCCAAGCCATTACTTTTTAAAGAGAAATCAGAAATATTGTTGTTCTGGTCTAGCTCTGTTTGAAGGAAATCTTGAGTGGTTCTGTTTCAAGCTCAGCTCCAAGCCAAAGTGGGGGGGGACAACAAGATTTGAACTCTCTTCAATTTACATTTGATCTGATTCCTTTCATGGAGCAGCATTGTCCCATGATGAGAGAAGGAGCGAGATGAGCTCTTGCTTTGTGATGAAAACAGCAGCGGCTGCCAAACAAAGCAGGCCTAGACTACAAACTGGAGGTAACTTATCCTAAACAGTGTTCTCTCCTCAGTTACGTCAGGATAAATCCTTGCTGGCAACCTTCCAAGACTGAGAAGTTCATTCCTCACTCTGAATATTTGGTGAGCCACTCAGATGTTGTCCAGATGCCTTTGGGAAGGCTAGACCTCTACTCTACATCACTCTCCTTCCACAGGGAAGAAGGGCAAAACCCGAATGCTGAGCCATCACAGAGAAAAGATCATACAGAGAGAAATAGAAGATGCATTGGTGGCCTCACAGGTAACACTGAAGGAAGCAAGACACATGGGCCCTCCTATCTGACGAGACATGCCTGTGCACTCCTCACCCACCCAGAAATGCCACAGGCAAATGTTCTGAACATGGCATGTGCACTGCATGTGAACAGGCTGGATCAGGGGGCTAGAAAAGTCCTTGTCACTAGTCTTCAGTAGTCTACAGTCTGCAACAGCTTGCATGAAGAGAGACAAAACATAGCTTCAGGTTTACCTGCTAATTATTTAAGAAACAGTCATACAGGCACAAAAGTCACACGACCAAGATTGCTAGAGAAAACCTAATGATTGGGGAGGTCAAATATACTCCTATGCTGCAATGCTCAGAGGGTTTAGGATGGATTGCTTCTATATGGACTTCCTGGTATCAAGTTGAATACCTGCTTTCAGGAGGTGCTTCCTGTGGCAGGCTTGCTGTTCTGCTGCCTTCAACACCTCCTACGTTGGTCACATGAATCAGAAGCAGCTTATTTTAATTTTCCTAACAATTTCTTCTTTGAAGTTTCCATCCCTGAAAACACAGCAGGCTGCTGAACCTGAAAGCTTTTCTCTTCGTGCACAGGTATCAACCTCACAGACTGTTTCCCCGACACCAACACCAGCTGACATGGCTGCAGGTGCACATCTACCTGATCAGGCTCAGCCCCTCCTGACAGGCAGGGCTCACACCACCACGGCAAAGCTGACAGCCTAGGAGACACTGTTTTGCAGCGGCTGTTACACTGCACATACTGCAGTGACCAGAGAACAGCATAAAGTTGTTCACCCAAGTGTGGTGTGGCAGCCCCACCTTTCCCACTGTGTGGAGCAGCTACTCGTGCCAACAGGACAGGCCAGCCCAACTCCCCCAAGCACAGGTTCCCTGGCTCCATAGCACTTCCTCCCCACCACCTCTCCTCCTTGCTAGGAACTTGTCTACACAAGTCAGTGAGCCCCAGGCCCTAAGCTTGCTCTTCACCCCAGGCTCCCAGGGACAGACATCCTCTTCCCCCAGCCACCCTGAGCTGTGCAAGCTTCTCCTCCACTCCCCCACCCATGCATGACCTCACCTCTGCAGGCACTCCTACTGCAGCTGGGTGCATAGCCACTCGGAAAGCCCTTCTGCCTCACTGGTCCCTTGAGCATCCCCTGCTTGCTAAGCTTCTCAGCCCAGATCTGCTCTCAGCTCCTCCTCCTGTGATGACTCTTTCCTTCCCATCCCTCAAGTCAGTACCTGCTCTCTTTGTCTGCTGTTACACAGCTTCCCTATTAAAATCAGGCTCTCTGCCTCAGAAGTATCATCAGCACACTGTAATGCCTGTCTCTGAATAATGAACTCCAGGTACTGCAGTAACAAGCCCCATGGAGATATCTGCAAAACACGAAAATACAGCAGATCAGTGAAAAGGAGCACCCTCTCCCAGAGCTGCAAATCTCATCAGCAAGACTCCAAGCTGCCCTCAAGGCTGCAGAGCAACTCCTCTCTTTACTGCTGCTGCTGCTAATCCCTGCTCCCACTTCCAGGTCATTAACTCTCTTCCCCACCCAGCTGCCTCTCCCAGTCTTTCTGGCCAGGAGGAGTAACTCTTTCTCATCCTCTCATCCAATGCTACCTTGGTCTCTGACATTATTTCTTTTTTCTCTTTAAATAGCTATGTAGAAATTCTCTGCATTCATATATTCATCATGTTCCAGAGGGAATGAACTAAACAAATCTTTCATTTCCCACTCCTTGCTCTCGTGTTTTACTCCACTGTTTTACTCCTTATCTCTCCCTAAGCAAATTGCCCCCTCCAAAGCCAGGGCCTGGCAAAGCTCTGCTGGCTCTTCACATCAGATAGCTTCATCCCAAGATGAGCATCTAACCCTGTACTTAAAAGGGAACTCAAACACTTGCCTTCCCTTGTGGGGATGCGTCTGCTTTTGAACATATCTGCCTTTCCAGATCAGCTCCACTAAAAGCTCCTTCGCTGCAGAGAACAAAGCACTGCGCTTAGGGGTTATGGACTGACTCCTACCCTCTTTGTCTCCGTCCACAGAGATCCCCATAGGAGCTCCTCTTCCACTGCATTTGCTCAGATCTGTCAAAACAGAGCTGCTCTTCAGCAAGCTTTACTCACTCCACCAGCCAGACAACTTGCCTCCAAAACAAGTCACAACTTTCTGGTACCAGGATAAATTAAAGTTGAGTCCTCCCCTGCTCCATGGTGTGAGAAAGGAAAGCACATACAGGAAGAGAGCTGCCCAAGTGCCGCTCCCCCACCGCAAACCCATTAAGCATCTATTGAGGTACGAAGAAAAAGGAAAAATCTCTCTGGTGCACCCAATTTTCACCCTAGAAAAGGCAACCAATCAACTGTAACTCCATGGATGAATTCACAGGGCATGAAACTCTCCCAATGGCAGCAGAGGTATCCAGGCTGGGCTCAGCCCATCAACCCCACTAGACAATATCACTCCCAGCATTTCACAAGTCAAACCACCTCCTGCTTCTGACACAAGGAAGGAGTCTTGCTCCCAGCACGTTATCTAATTCCTCACAGTCCCCCAGTATGAAAGTCAAAATACCTTTCTGTGCTTCCTGAAGAGCAAGAAATCGCATTCAAGTGGTATACATTTCTTCACATCAAGCAAAGAGTGCTCTTCCATTCTGCAGCAGAGCAGTCCAGAGACAGACAGGAAAGCACCAAGAGAGAACAAACTTCACTGCAGAACCAACAGGGAAAGGGAGAAGAGACCTGTGGCCCTGCACACTGCAGAGGTGTCTCCTTTCTGCTCTGCTCTCTGTTCTTATGATCAAAGGAAACTCAGCTTTCCATCTTAAAGAAGGGCTGGATTATGTCTGGAGTATGAGGAAGTGGCTGGGTATGTTTTGTGGGAGGGGAGGTTAGACGCATCACTTCTAAGTTTCTTCTGCACCCAGGCAGACATTACATGCCATTTCAGGTCACAGAAGAAAGCTTGTAGCCTGTGACATTCTTCTCTCCTTACTGCAACACTTGTAACCAGGAGAGCAGTGCCACAGTCCACTGCTGATTTGGACGGGCACGTCAGAGCGCTCTGCTTTCATGGCTATCCATTACCCTTGCATTGCAAGACCTAGGCTTTCCTTCCTCTTTCCAGAGCTGTGAACGCAGCAAAGAGTGCCAAATAAATAAAAGGTAAGTCTGACCCCATGATGCCAACGCAGGAGTTCTTTCAATTCCTTGGAGTCTTCAGGAATCTCTCCCAGCAAACCGTTTTCAGCTATATACGCAAAATAAAATGGGCAGAGGCAAAGGCCAGGATGAAGGATCTACAAAACTTTGCTACCTGCTCCAAGGCAAACAAAGTCACATTCTGATTCCTTGCTGGCCACACGGTAGGTTAGTCATGAGCACAGCTTAGACCCTGAAACTGAGTGCCTAACAGTGAGGCTCTGCAACACAGATCTATGCCCTGAAGGAGACTCTAAAATCACATTATTTTGACTACAACCACGCCACCGAACTACACATTTCTTCCTAGTCTTCATTAGCCTTACATGCCTCCTATGCCCAGCCCTCCAAATTACAAACGCAACATGTTCCAGACAAGACTTGAGCACACAGGCTTCTACAGATATAGAAGTGGCACAGCTTGCTTGCCAAACTGCAGTATTAAAAAAAAAAAAACCAAAACACACATATACACATGCTTCCTTGGACATGCATACAACACTTTTCTGAGCCAGCCCTTAAACTCCACAACTGCACTAAGTGCCAGACAAATTCAAGACTATCAGAAAAGTTCCAGCGTACACAAATTTCTACTGATTCTAAGCCCACCTTATCATAACATCATATTCTGCTAAGGCCATTCTAACACATCTAACTTGGCAACATCAAAACTGAGAGTGAAAGAGACACTGCACATCTGGGATACAGACTGTGCTTTCTTGTGAGGAATGCTGTGCTCAGGCAACATGGCTGTTATACCAAAGGAGAATCATTTAATCTGTAGCAATTTATCCTTTCAAGTGTTCCTATCCATAACTTCCTAATCTCACTCCTCCAGAAAATGCCTCAGAAGAACAGGTCCTTTTCTATAGCTTCTCAGTACTCTCCCACTCCAACACGAAGTGACAACAGTTTATTGCGCTTTGCTCTGACAGGAGCACGGCAGCTGCTCCCATCTGTCAGACTTCTCCTCCTTGATAACGTGGCTTGTCTGTTTCTGCAGCCACTCTGCCATGCCCTGCCCACCTCTGCGAGCAGCGCTTGCCCTCAGCTTCATGCCAAATCTCTTTTTCCAGGTCTGTAGGGTATGAGACTCATGTCTCTTCCATAGTCATTGTTCCCTTTGGGTCAACTTTCAAGGGGAACTAACTACCACCTTCTCTGATTTCTTAAGATCTTGGTGACATGTTATCTGGAAGAACAGCTTGAAGCAGATAGAATGAAAGATTTCATTCCTCCCCAAAGATGAGCTGTACATGCACACTGCTGTACCGAAGGTGAAAGCCTTACCTCTTCTGAATTCTCTGCCCCCACCATCCTTCCCGCTACTGCTGCTGCCAGGCTTTGTGGTGCTTTTGGTAGACTTCGGAGACTCCTGAAAGGATGAGAACATATTCAGAGAAAATCTCACCTTGTTCAGAGTTTTACCATCTCTCTGCAGAATTCAGGTGTGCACTGACACAGACTACCCCACCTCCACCCCTGCAGTATGCCCCGTTTCAGGCATTTACTCTCAGCCCTCTTCCGCTGGGAAAGGCACCCTGAACGGCCTCCCCTGGTAGCGGACGCCTGGGCGGAGGCCACGGACGCAAGCACAGGAGCGCTGCTGGCACATCCCGTCCCGGTCACCGCAGGCTGACCCCGGCCGGGCACCTGCGGGTGACAGGGCCCCGCGCCCACCCAGCCCGGGCCAGCCCTTCACCGGGGCGCGGCCGCATCTGAGACACAAGGTGTCAGGGCACCCACAGCCTCGGCCCGGTCGCCCCGGGCGGCAGGATCCGGGCCCTCACCCCCGCCAGCGGGCAGCGTAGCGGGGCCAGGACGAGGGTGCGGCCGTACCTCCCCTACCGGGAGCATCCCCGCGGCCCTCGGAGCGCGCGGGGCGGGGCGGACCGGGCCGGGCTCGTGGGGGGGCACCGGCGGCCGCCCCTCCCGCCTTCCCTCACTTTCTCGCTCTCCTGGCCCGGCGCGCGCCCCCGCCGCCCTCCTGCGCCACCCGCCCCGCCCGCTGCGGGCGCGCGCCCCCGCCCCCTGCCGGCCGCAGCCCCGCGCGCGCCCCCGCCCGAGGGCCGCGCCAAGGGAAGGCCGCGGCGGGGAGGGGCGGCGGGAGCGAGCGGCCGGTCACCGCGCCGCGCGCAGGGGCTCCCCCGGCGCCGTCGCTGCTCCGGGGCCGCACCTTCTCCTTCTTCAGCTTGTAGGGCATGGTGAGCGCTGCGCCCCAGCCGCTCCGCGCCCGCCACCGCCGCCGCCGCCTGTGCCCGGGCCCGGCCGCAGCGCCCCGCTCCCATTGGGCCAGCCGCGCCGGCCTGCCTAGCAACAGCCTCCGCCGCCGCCGCGAGCCGCTGACGCAGGGCGGCCGAATTTTCTCATTGGCCACAAGGCGTGTGGGCGCCGGGCACGCCCCCGGAGGCGGGGCGGGGCGGGGCCGGGCGCGAGCGGCTCTTCCGGGGCAGCGGCGCCCGCCGCGCCAGGAGGCGGGCTGGGCTGGGCTGGGCTGGGCTGGGCGGGGCTGGGCTCGGCTCGGCTCGGCTCGGCTCGGCTCGGCTCGGCTCGGCTCGGCTCGGCTCGGCTCGGCTCGGCTCGGCTCGGCTCGGCCGGGCTCGGCTCGGCTCCGCTCCCCTCCTCTCCCCTCCCTTCCCCTCCCCTAGCGGTCTACCCACGGGAGCGACTTCAGGGGCGTGCGAGCAGTAGCAGATCCCCACGGGACACTATAGGCGCCCGGCCACGGCGGGGTGACGCCGAGCTGCCGTGCGGGGCTCCCAGATCTTCGCTGCGTGCAGGTTGTCCCCGCAGAGCGCGGGGAAGAGGAAGCCCAATAGCCTGAGCTGGCTCCACGGGCTGCATCCCCCTTTGCGGGGAAGGTCCTTATTGATAGTCCGAGGCGCAGCTTTGGGGAGGCTACTGGGGGATATAATGGGGTCAATGAAGCTGGTGGATGGATGGGTGGATCCAAGGATGGGTGGAAATGTGTGTGTGTAAGCACTGCGAGGCCCAGCACAGCCAGAGCTTTGCCCCTGCTGATAATGGAAAAGGCCGTTCCTGCGTCATGGGTCCCAGGACACTTCCCTACTCACATGGGGCAGCTTGAACAGCTCATTGGCAGGTGGTCCTGCATCCTTACAGTAGGAAGATGGCCTCCAGCAGCCTGCACACATTTCCCTCACGGTGATGTTCAAGGTGGGGAAAAGCAGCCAGCTGGTAGCAAGCTGTCCTTGAGTTCATGGATCTGAACTGAGCAGGACCTGCTGGCAAAGGGCCACCTCATTAGGGCTAATGATGTCTAGAGTGTCTAAGGTCAGTCCTTATTGTCCTTAAGGTAGTGGCTGCTGCTGTTGAAAGAGGTGCAAGAGCTCCCATTCACTTTAGCCAAGCCAGTGGTAAGGATCTCATGGAATGTGGCACATCAGTGGGGAGAGAAGCAGGGGACTGGGTGATGTCAGTGGTGCTTCAGCAGGAGCACAGTCTTTTCAGTCATCAGGTGAACAAACTTGATGTGGCAGGTGGGGAAAAAAATTCCCTAAGACTGTTGTGAAAGTATCAGTCCATCATTTTATTATTAGCATGCTTATCATCTTTATTGACTGGACAGCCATTGGCACTCAACAAGTTCCCCAGGAGCAGAGCAAGGTCCTTGTTGTTGTTCCCCTCCTGTGTCATGCTCAAATGACCCTGGCCAGAGCACCAGCACAACTATCTGGGTGCTTGCGAGCAGGAAACTGTGCCAGTGTGAGCAGGTAAAAGCCACTTGCTTGAAGAGTTCATGGCTATCACCATTCCCTCTCATCAGCTGTCACATGGAATTTTAGATTGGCTTTCCTTGGTCCTGAAGGAGCTCAGCTTCACCAAACTGGTATTTGGCCCCTGACTTTGTCCTAGTGGCAAGTGGCTGGTGTTTGGGCCTAATTTCCTGACCCTGCCAGCATTCTGCTGCCTCAGCTGCCCCAGCTGCCCAGAAGCTGCCTTTTCCAGCAGGACCCCTGCACAAGCACATGAGCAGTGAGGCCTGCCCTCTGCCAGTCTCGGTTTCCATCCTTCTCTTGATCGTGAAGGATGTGGTTGCCAGACCAGGGAGCATTGCAAAGAGCAAAACTGTAGTTTTCCAAGCTTGCCCAAGAGCTCTTGGAAGGGATTTTACCAGAAAGCCCTTTGCTGGCTCAGCCCAGGACACCTGCAGGGTCCAGCCCCTGCAGCAAAACTGCAATAAGTAAGCTCTGCATCCCCCCTGCCAGTTGGGGCTGCTGGCACCGCTCCCCCCACACCCAGACTGGGAATTCCCTCCTAGTTGCCATCTCCATGGCAGGAGGTCAGTGACAAGGCAAGGGACTGTGATGGTTCCAGGGTGTGGGATCCTCAGCCCAGAGTGGGCAATGTGAAGGCTTGTGCACTGGGGGCTTGCATCTGCTTCTGTGAGAGTGCTCAGCTGCTGTCCTCTCTCGCTGCCTGGGTAATGCTCAGCTGGGGACTTTGGCTCTGCTGCTGCTCCAAGGGCTCTTCTAGGCCATCCCAGATACTTCAGGGGGCCAAACCCTGAGCAGGAGTAGAGGGAGCAGCCAGAGGAGGGCAAGGGTTGCTGGAGGGTGGGAGGAGACAGAGGTCTGAGGGTGCCTGATTCCAGCTGGGGTCCCCCCAGCCTTGTTTGACCATCCCCCAAGCTGTGCCATCCACAGGCATGATGGAGGCACCCCTCCTTCCCCATAGACTGTGCTGGGGAAAATGGGCCTCCCACTGGGGCTGCCGCTAACTCATGGTGTCTACTGGGAGGTATTTGAGGCTGCAGCATCCACTGTAGCACAAGGTGGCCACCAAGGCTGCCCCCAAAAAGAAGGCACTGGAGAAGACCTCAGGAAATTCCTGCCCCATCGGATGCAGGCAGGGTGAACAAGTGGCATTGGCAGGGGGCAGTGGGACGGGCCCCTGAGCATCATGAAGTGCTTCAGGGGAAGGGAGGCACTGAAGGGTCCCTGGGTTTCAGGGGCTAAGGACGGAAGTGGAAGCACCCTTTGGGGAGCGTCATGGGCAGCAGTGCTACTGGATGACTCAGTGGGGCGGGGGCTTTTTTGGGTTCAAATGGTTGGGAGGCAATGGGCAGGGATTCAGAGCGGCAGAGAGCTATTGGAAGCTCCGGGTGGATGGCAGCCCCACTTTGTAGAGAGCTGCCAGGGGTTAGGGAAACAGTGGTGGAAAAAGGGGCAGGGGGTGCAAGGCAAAGGAAAGCCAGTGGAGGGCAGGGCTGTCCCATGCCAAGCCCCTGCGTCCACGGGTCCCGAGGGGCTTGTGCCGCAAGTGCCTCATTACGCTGAACTAAAGCGTGGAGCCGGCTTTTACCTCCCCGTGGAGCCGGCCCCTTCCGGGCGCATCCTGGAGCGGGTGCTTGGCGGATCATGTTCCCCAGCCCAGGTACTGAAGGGCTTCCTAGAAGGCTCTCTTTGTCTCCACATCACTGACTGTCGCACTGCACCCTTACTCTCCCTCCACACCTCTGCTTGCTCCACATCTCCCAGTCCAAGCTCTCCTCCTCCTAGAGGAGCCCTTGGCCCCTCATCTACCCACAGCTCCTTCCTCGACCCCGACCTTCCCTGCCCCACACCTGCCATCTGCCCCTGCCTGCCCACAGCACATGCTGCCACTCCTCTGCAGGACTTAAGCCTGAAAAACATTCTCCTGGACAGTGAGGACAACATGAAGGTCTCCATCTCCAGATTTTTCTAGAAGGGTGGTCCTGCAGGATGTCAGTGGGGAGTCTCTTGGGACCTCTGCACATCCAAAGCTGCCCACCGAGGCAGTGCTGAGCCAGACCTTCTGCCAATCCTATCCTTATGCCTGTCCTGCGATCCTGCAGGAGAAGCCCTGTGACCTCTTCCTGGAAAACACGTGGAGTGCTGAAATCATCCTCTGCACCTTGCTCCAGGACTACATATCTTGTGATGCCACCAACCTGTGGCACGTCCTGCACCAGACCCAGACGTCTCCTGTCTTCCCTCAAAGGTAGTCCTTGCTGCAGACTGGGGCAAGTGGTAAGGGGGCTGGGAGCAGCTGGGGCGGGAGGCATTGGAGAGGCATTGGGGAGCATTGAGGGCATTGGGAGAGGGAGAGCAAAAGATGGAGGTCAGGGGAATGGGCTTTTGGGGGGCACCTAGGAAGCGTCAAGGGGGAGCTAGGGCCATAGAGAGCTTTGAGGGCCATGGGGAGGGGGTCAGAGGGCATTGGGAGGTTGTCTGGGGAGAGCTGGAGGGCACTGCAGGAGTTGCGGGCGCATTAGAGGAGCTAGGGGAGATTGAAGGCAGCTGGGGCACCAGAGGCCAGGGCCAGTAGGGTGGGAGTGTGTAGGGGTCTCCCAGATGATGGGTTTCCCCCAGGCCCCACCTTGCTCCCTGTGTCCTCCCCCACCAGCACCTCTCAGCTGCTGAGCTGCTCCAGATCCACTGGGTCTCTTGGTTCCTGCTCCCAGAGCACCTGCCTTTGGGCACCTAGGCTGCTAAGCAACCATTTTGGTTTTTGGAAGGGATTTTACCAGAAAGCAGTTTTGAGGCCCCCTCAGCTTCAGGGGGCTGCTAATAAAAGCCTTGAACCTTCTCTCGGCTCCTGTTGTCCTGGCAACCCTCCCACAGAAAGCCCCTGCAAGAGACCTCGCCAAATCCATGGTAGCATCACCCTCCAGCCCACAAAGGAGCCTCCCCATCTGGGGACATCTCTCCATTCAAAACTTCTCTGTGACTGCAGGACCTGCCAGGCCCCAGGAATCTGGAGGTTCCTACCAGAAGTAGAGCCACCCCCAGGCCTCTCAGGAGTGTTTCTCCAGTCCCTTCATCATCTTTGCGGTCTTTTGCAGCACTTGCTCCAGTGTGTCCACATCTCTCCTTTGCTGGGCAGCCCAGACCTGGACACGGCACTCTGGGGGTGACCTTGCCAGGGGGGAGGAGAGGGGAAGGATCACCTCCATCCAACTACTGACAACACTCCCACTGATGTAGCCAGGAGGCTTGTGGCCTTGGGTATCCCAAGGGTGCACTGATGCCTCATGTCCAACTTGGTGTTCAACAGGAGGCCTTCAGGGCCTTCTTCCAGTTGGTCAGTCAGACTTCTGCATGTACTGTACCAGATTGTTTCAGCATTATCTCCACTTCATTAAGCCAAACTACTACTCCTGATGGCTGTCTTATCCTCCTTGTGTCTGGAATGGTTTCCAGGATTACTTGCTCACCTTCTCAAGGATAAAGGTGAGGATGGCTGGTCTGTATTCTCCTGCTTGCCCTTCTTGAAGGTGGCAGCAACACCGGCTTTTTATCAGTCCTCAAGAACCTCTCTGCATCACCATGGCTGTATTTACACATGTGATGGGCAGTGGTCTTGGAAGGACTTGAGCCATCTTCTTCTGCACTGCAGGGGCATTGCATCCGCTCCCAGGAACTTGTGTCTGTCCTATTAGTTTAAGTGTTCCTCAAACCAGTCTCTTTTCTGAGTGGAACTCTTCCTCACCCCAGGCACTCCTTCTGGCCTCATGGAGCTGTGATTCCTGAAGGCAATAAAGGCCAAAAAGTTTTGAGGCCATGGCTGGCCAGCTGCCATACCTCCAGCATGTACTGGTGGCTGAGGTTTACCTTCCCCATGAGCAGGACTTTGCATGTCCCTTTGTTTAACTTCATGAGACTCATTTCTCCAGCCTGGGCAGTCACCTCTGAATAGCAACACAACCCTCTTGTCTATCAGTTGCTCCTCCCAGTTTCTGACCATCTGCAAACTCACTGAGCGTGCACTCTGACCCATCATTCAGGTCCTTAATGAAGAGTAGTGATCCACAGAGCAAGTTGCCCAGAAAAACTGTGGGTGCTCCATCATTGGAAGTGTTCCAAGTCAGTCTGGACAAGGCTTAGAGCAACCAGATCAAGTGAAAGATGTTCCATGGCAGAGCAGTCAGACTAGATGATCTTTAAGTCCTTGCCAACCCAAACCACTCTGGGATGCTGTGATTCTGCATGGACTCTTGAAATCCTGGAGATAAGCCACCAGATCTGCAGCATCTGGAGGAAGTTCACAGAAAACTCACATGAGCACAAAAGGATTTGAATGACATACCTCTATCCCATGACCGCCCATCACTGACCACTTCCACAGGTAGGAAAGATAGTCAGCATGGAGAAAACTGTGGAGAGACACCTTTTGGCCACCTTCAGACACACTGGTGAAGAATCACCCAAGCAGTCAGGTGAGTAGAAATGCTTCCCAGATGCTTTACTTCTAACTGACAGTGCTGTACTCTAAAAACCTCATTTCAATATTGGACTTTCAGAAACTGGCTTAGGTACAGTGAAGGGTGAATCGGGAGAGTGGTAGAAGCACCCTAACTTTGCTTGGTTCAGGCCCTGCACGGCAGACTGGAGGACAGCCACAGACTGAGTCTCTGTCCAGTTCTGCTGGCTTCAGTCAGCTCTGTTTACTGTCAACTAGGAAAATCAGCAGGTAGCAGACACAGGGTTGTGATGACTTGGGAACACCAACAAGTGACAACTCCTTGAGCCACTAGGAACATTACATGACAGACCCTTCCAAAGCTGGCTCTACCCTCAGTAGTGTGGATTCTCCTGCCTTCAGGAAGGATGCCTCCAGCATGGAAGGATGGCTCCACAGACCCCTCCATCTGAACTCTCCTCTATATTGTATAAGAAGGGGACAATTGGGTAAGCAGATGAAGAAGCCCATGGTATTGAGGAACAGAAAGCTGTCCTCCTAGCAGGCCTCTCTGCACTTCCAGAGGCTGCCTTTCTCAGCAGGCTGCAGTATCTGCTCTGCTTCGATTTACCTCTCCTTGGCTTTTGTCACCCTTTCAAGTACCATCTCAAGGGAGGTGGCTCTGCCCCTTTTCTGACTTCTCTGCTGCTTTCAATGTCCTTGTGCTCTCCAGAGACTTCTGTCACAGTAGTTTCCTAGCCAGTACTTTCTCCTGGCCTTTCAGGCTTCCTTCAGTGTCTCCTGCTCTGGATTCTGTCCTTTTTGGAGGCTTGTTTGAGCTCAACCACAGCCAAAAACATCTCTCGTTCCTTCTCTTGATAATGTTACTGAGGATCAGTAACAGCAGTGCAGTCCAGCAGGCTGCGTCCTTGCCCCATGGTCTGTTTCCAGACCTCTTCCAGACCATTCCACACATTCCTTGCCCACAGTAATAGTTTCTATTACTGCTCTATTGTAATCTTTGTTCATGCCTTGAGCTAAGAAATCTCAAATTCTTTCCCAATCTTTACTCTGTCTGGATTTTCCTGTTTTTCCTATACATACTTTGTAGAACTATATGGAGTTATTGGCTGCTAAGAAATCCTGTGGCAGCACATTCCCCCAGCTGTTTTTTTGTTCCTCCACTTGTTCAGATGCCATATTTGGTGACCACAGATGGGAGAATTTCACCCTGGTTTGCCCATAACAGCAGCAGAAGTAAGGTTTGTAGCAGACTCTTGCCTCAACAATCTCTCAGGTCCTCCAGAATTCAACCATGGCATTTGGGGTTAATTTGGAATTCAGAATGGATGTTGTACATTGATTTCTGTGTGTGGGTTAATTTCTGAGGCCCACTCACAGAAAGGCCCACTTGTCTCTTTCAGTAGATAAGAAGGGCAAGTACTGATTCCAAATGGGAGAACCTCATCATCTTGGTGGGATGACTCATACAACTGGAGTACTGCAATGAATGTCTATAAACCCTTCAGAAGGGATAGGCAAGGAAGGAGAAGGGGTGGAACAGAAGTCTGATGAGAAGCGGCTGAAGGAGCTGGAGCTGTTTAGCCTGGAGAAAAAGAGGCTCTCTACAGATATCTAAGAGGAGGTCGTAGCGAGGTGAGGGTTGGTCTCTTCTCTCAGGTAACAAGCAATTGGACAAGAGGAAAGAGCCTGAAGTGCCACTGTGCCAGAGGATGTTTAGATTAGGAAAAATTCTTCACTGGAAGAGAGGTCAGGCATTGGAACGGGCTGCCCAGGAAAAGTGGTGGAGTCACCATCCTGGAGTGTTCAAAGAATGTCTAAATGTGGCACTTGGGTTTAGTGGTGAATATAGCAGCACTAGGCTAACAGTTGGACTCAGTGGTCTTGGGGGTCTTTTCCAACCCTAATGATTGTATGATTCTACAGTTCAACATCCTATAAATTACATACCAGCAGCACAGAGGACACTACACTAAAAAAAAAAAAAAAGAATTAAAAAAAGTGGTGATTCCTGAATCTTATAAATTTGATATTATGGGAGAGACCAAACAAGCACCTGTTTATACACCTACATAGTTAAGGAAGCGAAATGTTTAGATATGCTGAGAATAGCTTAAGGCCTCCACAAGAAAATACTTGATTGACTACTTTCTAGCACAGAGAAAAAGCCAACTGGTATTAAGACTTATGCCTTAGTTGTCCTCAGTAATAAACTTCACTTAGAGGCATCTGAGAGGATTTATGGTACTTGAGTATCCCCCTGTATCAAAGCCTGTGGAGCAGCTTCCTCACAGGACTACACTGACACTCCCAAGCAGCCCCACACAGCTTTTGCAGAGCCTGCTTTTGGAGTGACCACCACTCATTACATGTTGTCACCAGACAAAGCTCCTAACAAATCCCCAGTTGCAGAATTTGGTCTTCCAATGAGACGCAGAAAACAAAGAAAATCAGAGGGACAAGAACACTCTCCTTTGCTGTTCAAAGCATGCAACAGTACAACCAGTGCTTCCAAAAGCCTGGATGAAAATTTTAGCAACTGTGATCTGGTCAAGAGAAAATCTCTAAAACAACCCAAATTTTAGAAGAGGCTTCTAGAAACAGGAGAAAGCACATATCAGCTCATTACGCAGTACTTTTTGCTAGCTATCCATAACCATTGAGATAGTTGAGGCTGGTATTTTAACAATTGCCTCCTCTTTTTTGGTTTAGTGCCTTTTCTTTGCTCCTGAGATTAATTAATTCAAGTGTTTCTCTGGAATCTCAGTGTTTCATCAGGTACGGGATCACTCAGCAACAAGTCAGGGAAAATGGATGCAAGACAGGTGAGATCACTTGTCCAAAGAGCCATTTTCCAGAAATTGCTTCACTATTTCACTTCACAGGAATACAGAAGGTATCCCAAGGGGCCAACTCAGCAGCAGCAGTGGGACACAGAACACATGAGCATGGCTCAGTCACCAGCTAGCACTGATACTGGAAGGGATATTTTGTTTTTATTTGCCACGACTGGTTTTGAGTGATTTTTTACAAGAGTGAGTAGTGCTAGGACAAGGGTGAATGGCTTTAAACTGAAAGAGGGCAGGTTTAGATGTTAGGAAGCAATTCTTTACCATGAGGGTGGCAAGGTACTGCCACAGGTTGCCCAGGGCAGCTGTGGTTGCCCCATTCCTGGAAGTGTTCAAGGCCAGACTGGATGGGGCTTTGAGTAACCTGGTCTAGTGGAAGGTGTCCCTGCCCATGGCAGCAGGGTTGGAACTGAATGATCTTTAAGGTCCTTTGCAACCCAAACCATTCTGTGATTCTACAAATGCAGGATCCCCACGTTGTCCATGAAAATTGGATTTGTTACCTGGTGTGCAACAAGCACATAATTACACACTTGAGAGAGATACCGATTATTTATTTCAGAGTTGTGCAAGCCTGGGTACTCAGTGGTATTCCTCAAATCAAGCACACCAACTATGAAAACTTTTTACTACTTACACATTTGGACAAAGAAAGGAAGAGTTCATGGGCTACAAGTTACCTAGTTCTCTTATTAATTAATATTCAATCTACTATTCGTAACGATTGTCTTGCTTCTCATGCTGATTAGTCCACATGCTCAGTCTTTCTCTTCTTTTGGGTTGGTGAGTTTCTTAGGTCAGTGGTCTCCAAGTCAGTGGTTGCGCTCTCCCCTGACAGAATTACCTTTTACCCAGTTGAAGCTGATTTCAGTACAATTGATGAGTTGGTTTTATAGTTTCTTCCTTATCTTGGGAGTTCTACCAGATGTCTTTGTGGCTTATAAATTCTGTGTCCACTACCGGTGGGAATCCTTTTCCAAAGCTTTGTTAACCTCCCCCTAGGTCTGAGATCATTGAAGCATGTCAAGCCCTCAGCTTTAATAAGGCAATGAATTTGTTTTTCTAACATCTTAGAGCTTGCTTGTTAGCTGCCTATCTCTTTCATGGATTAAATCTCCTTTCTTGTTGATTAGGCTTGAAAGTATACAAATATCAAACATCAAAGAACATCCTTTCTTAACAAAATTTGTACATATTCCATATTTTGCAACACCCACACTGGTAGGGGAGGTCTGTAAGTTCCTTGCCTTGCCTATATGCCTCTGTAGGCATAAAGCAGATGAGGACGTGCTTTCCAATGTGGTATGATAACCCCCCACCTTTCTGCTCCGAAAGCTACAGAGCAAATGGGAGTTGGAAATCACACCTGCAAGTTTGATGCTGCTGCCTTCCGCTTCACGGAAAGTTTTAGAAGACAAAACAGTGGAAGGCGATGATCTCTGACAGTTCAGGGACCAAGGCTATGATTATCTGTGTCATCGCGGAGCTTCGTTCCTGCTCCCACTGCCGACCCTAACAACGGGGGCTACGGCTTGCTCTGCCTCTCCGGGCATCCTTGTGTCAGCCGTGCCGTTTCTCCGTGTCCAGGTGCGTACTGCCGCTTGACTCCGAGCCCTGGGTAGGGTCTCACAGCCCCTCCAGGCCCCTGCGGACCAAGTGTAGGGGGATCTTTCACTAGCAGACGCAAGCTCCCGGTGCGAGCAGTGCCGCCCCGCCCCGAGCGGCCTCAGGGGCAGCGGGGCCTGCACCGGCCGACAACGAAATGGCGGCCGGCGCTTTTGCCCGCAGTAGAGATGGCGCCGCGCTCGCTCCGAGGTGGCTGGCAGGCGAGCCCGCGCCGGAGGCGGGGATTGGCGGGGCCGCCGGTGGGGCGTGGCTCGGGGCGCGGCCGGAGGCGGGGATTGGCGGGGCCGCAGGCGGGGGCGTGGCGCGGGGCGTGGCCGCAGGGCCAGGCTGGGCGCGCGGCGCGTGTGCGCGGCACCGGTCCGCTCCCGCCGTCTCCGCCGCCCCGGCTGCCGCCCCCGCCCCGGCATGAGGAAACGCAACGAGTCGGTCACGGTGGAGCATGAGCGCGCCGCCGCCGCCGCTGCTGCTGTGCCCGGGACCCTCGACAAGGGGTGCAGCCTAAGGCACAGCCTGCGCCTGCCTGCCGCCGCCGCCGAGGGCATGAAGCGACCGCTGGGCAGGTGAGCGCCGCCGCCGCCGCCGCGATCCGTCCGCGGGCTTTGTTATCCTCGCGTCACCGTCTGCCCGCTGCCGGCGGGCGCACCGGGAACCTGCCGGGGAGCGGGGCCGCAGCGGGGCTGTGTTTTGTGAAGAGAGTGGAAGGGCTACTGCCCCCCGCCCTCCCGGCCGAGGGGCCCTGCCTGGCGGACAGGTACATGGGCGATCAGGATGTCCCCCACCTCGGTCCGCCTTCCCTGACTGTCGTGTGCCAGGGGAGCAGGTGTCGGCCCCCCGATGCCTTCCAGTTCTCGGTGCAAAGAACTGATCAGAGAGTGGGGCGGCAGCGGGACCTGCGGACCCAGCTCTAGCCAGCAAAGGATGGAAGGGTTTAGTGTTCATACCTGAGCGCTGCTTCGTCCGGCCCCCTTAGGTACAGGCAGGCGTTTTCCTGAAAAAATGGCTAGCACTGAATCCTCTCCCATCAGAGAGCGTATGTGGAACAGCAGGGCCCTGCAGGTAGGATGTCTGTGTTTTTGGAAGAAGCTGGTGGCTGTCAAAGTGATCTCTTTCCTATAAATGAGTCAGATTTAGAGGTCCGTAGGAAAAGCTTATATGGGTGACACCGTTGAAAAGAGTGGCTTTTTGCTAGCTGTGTTAACGTTTTAAACGTTTTGTACGTATTTATGCTGGGAAAATGTTTGTGCACCTCTCTAAAAATTTTGTAACAATAGAAGGTGGTTATCACCTGGAACCTTCATTGTGAAAGATTTTGGGGGGATGCAATACACCATGAAGACCGACCCACATTTGCAGAGGGCTCGTGAGGAAAAGACACAACCGTCTTACTTTCACCTACACCAGTACAGTGCTGATCTTTGTGTTTTGAAAGTGTGAAGAATATATAATGATCAAAATAGCTGTGTGGTTTGGATAGCTGAAGCCAAATTGCTGTGCTTCAGCAATACGGCAGCCTGATTAAAAAAAAAAAGGCGCTTATGGCTAGGTTCTAGGAATAAGGCATTGTGGGTATTTTTCTGGTAAATTTTCTGAGAATTTTTCTGTTCTCTTAGACAAAATTAATGCTTGAAAAGAACTCTTTCCTGTTTGTGACATGGATATTTGTTGTGTCAAAGTCAGAGGCTTTTAAAATGTGATTTCTTTTATTGGGTGATAGCTATTCAATTTTATGCCCTGGAGGTAAACCTTTGGGGTGCTGTCAGCACTCTGTTCATGTTATGACAAGCTTTGGTAATTGAAAATGGTGCTGGGTTGATCTCAGTTTTCATGACTGTGCAATGGATCAGAGTGTGTCAGTGCTCTTTGCTTTTATAACATTAAAATTTAGCATATCTATTCCATTTGTCCAAGTGGATGATTTCTAGACCAGTGGCAATCAAATGATGGCTTGCTAATTTCTTCAGCATTCTGAATGGTATCAAGTACTTTTTACTCAAGTGGAAGTACTGTGTCGGTAAAAAGCATTGAGCAAGCCCTAAGAGAACACAGCGCAGGCTGTCGGCTTGGACTAACGGCAGGTGCCTTGTGGTTACCAGACACAGCGCAGCTGTATTGTGAAGGCCAAGCTAAAAGCAGGGAAAGCGCATCCTATCTGTGAAAAATTTTCTTGTATTTATTTCTCCATTTACGCATTTGAAAGTGGTCAACAGGCAAGTTCTCTTCGTTTTTCTCCATGTTCAGCCTTTGATGCCTGTTTCAGAAATTCCTGCAGTCCTAAATGGGTTTTTCATGGGTTTTGGCCTTTTTTTTTTTTTTTTTAATTATTCTTTCTGGGTCAGATACTTTATTCCACACAAGAGTGTTTCTCAAACTTGCAACATTGCAGGAAAACCTTATTTGTTTGAAACTTGCTTCTCCTTTTGCTTTTCCACATTTTTCTTTCATACTGTCCTGTGTTGTCTCCCTTTCTTACTGACTTTCAGTGGCCTTTTTTGACTTCCTCACTTTGTGAGCCTTCAGAGAGTGGTTTGCAGGCAAGGTGTCTATATCTGCCAATACCTTCCAGTTATGTTTTACAGGATGATAAATGCACTGCTGGACTGGAATCTGAGCATGTAGGGATGTCCAGGCAGAAGAAGGTATGATGCCCAGAGAGAAGGTTCTTGTCCAGAACAACCACCCTGAGTCAGGTCAGACAGCTTTCTAGCTCTGTATCCTACCTTTGGCAGCAGACTGCAGTGAGTGTTAAAGGAAGAACATGAGGAGAGTACAAATACAGTGGGACCTCCCTTGGGGGCTGTCCTGGCTGTGGTCACTTTTATGTGGCCAAGAAGTTACTGTACAACCATCTAGCTCTTCGTATTTTAATATGCAAAGTCATGCTGTTATTGCAGTGTTCCTTATACCGCTGGATATAGACGTAGTGTTTGTTGTTGCTTTCAGTGTGTTACACCAGTTTACTCCCCAGCTTGCAGGAGCTGTAAGGAGGTGAAAACTCTGCTGTGAGGTTGCTGGGATGGTGGAGGTGGCATAATATCTAGCAGACTATTCTTAGCAGCATGCTCCTTGGTGAAATAGTTAAAATCAACACTTCTGGTGGCTGTGAATTCTGTGTTAAAGGGGAATTGGGGCTGTCTACATTTCATGTTGCTGTTCTTTAGTCTCTGCAGACTTGGGGAAAACAGCGCATATATTTGGCTTCAGCATGTGTGTTTCCATCTTTTATTTGTAAGTGATACAAACCACTGGTTAGAAAAGCAAACCGACCCCACAGTAGCGTGAAGTGGCTGTGTAGTTCTGCAGCCAAGGGCTGATCATGTGGCAGATCCCTGAGTTGGAAGCACGGGGGCTGCAGAGGCAGCTGTGTCTGTAACTGCAGCAGTGACCACGGCTGTGGAGCAGCAGCAGAGCTAGAGTCTGCACTTTCCCAGTATGGCTCTTCCTGTTCACATCCAGCTTCTCAACAAAGGCTGAATAGCACCATAACTGTAAACGTAAGTGATGTTTACAGAATACACTATTGGTTTACCAACAGCAGCAGCTTATTCTTGCAAAGTATTTTTGAATTTACCAGCACTGTGTTTGCCCCTCAGTTTCAGTTCGGTCATACCATCACAATGTGCTCATTCATCCAGGAGCTGAAACTCATTCTGAAGAGGTGGCTGTGCGTTGTGACTGGCAACGACTCTGTAACAGAAAGTGTGTGCGCGTGCGCTTCTAAGTGTAATCTGATAAATAACATTTATGGGCTTTGGCTAGTGCATACTGTAGTCAATGTGGCTTTTCTTAAGTGGTTTACAAAAAGAAAGGAAAAATATAGGTATTTCCATTTTTCTTCCATAGATAGCAGTAAAATCTAATATGATGGTTAACTAAGCACTTTACTAGTAGCTCCTTTAAAAGTCTGTGAATGATTTTTTTTTTTTTAAAGGAGCTGTTTTATCTGAAGTTATAAATGCAATAATGCAGCACTAAAGAAGCACCAGGCAGTGCCTGCTGTTCCTGCTATGTGTGTTTTATGTGGATGGCATCCTCTAATATCTTTGTTATGAGGCATTTCCAGGTGGCAGTGTTTAGGTGTTAGATGGTTATTAAGGTGTTTTGGGTACTGCTGTGACTCATTTTTGTGGTTAGTGGCTGTGATGATCTGGGGAAATGTGTTTGAGCAGCTGTAGATATAGAAACCTTTATGTGGGAGCTCAGAGAATAATGGAAATAAGTGAACTTAGTATTGGCATTGATACCAAAGCAAATTCTTCTATCTCATTTCTGCTGAACCCTGATCCTGGTGATAAATGGTCACATGCACGTTACCCTTCATTTCTGTGACCTAGGCCTTATGTGATCCTCATTAATCCCAGTCAATAGTCAAACTATAGATCTGAAGTATGAATTTTGCCATTCCCTATTCTCCTACAAATGCTTGCTACAGATGTTAAAACTTGTTTCTGTCTCTCTCCATGCTGTGAAGAAGTGGAGCGCTGCAAATCTCGTGTATAAGCTGTGTTACTTGATACTTCTGTCTTCTACCTTGCTAGAGAAGCCTGCTGTCCCTCAGGCTCTCTTCAGTTATCCCTGCTACCTTTGCTTCTAGAGGCCTCATGTTGCTGGCACAGGCCCCTGCAAGATGTGTTTTTGGGACCCTTCTGTTGGCTGTCCAGCCTGTATATCCCACAAGCTAGATACTTTTTGACTGACAGTACAATTTGGTGTAGTTTCAGTTACACCATAGTCATCCTTGTTCTTTGTTGTGTGCAGCTTTCTCAGTGCTTTCTCTTGAAAGGCAGAAGGTTGCTTTTACAGTACTGTTTCCTGGGTATTTTATGAAAATACAGGAGGTGCTGAAGACAAGAAGCTGCAGCATCATGCTTGTGTCTCTCCCTCTGATGCAGCTGAATTTTACTGGAACAGTGAGTTGTGCCCAGGCACGTCAAATGCAATGTGTGATGACCCTTGGTGCCATCCTGCCCAGCAGCCAAAGTGCTTCAGTTTTCCCATGTCTCTTTGGCTTTAACTAGCAGTATCTTTCCTCTGACAGGGAACTCAACCATCTCTGTTATGTGTCCCTGTGTCCCCCTGCCACCTTTGCCTTATATCTCCAGGCCTAGCTTTGTTTTTCTGATATTACTTTGTTAGAAGCATTTGCTAGTCTTTATGATTATTCCAGTCTGGTCATTGTAGCAGAGATGACAAATATTTGAACTGATCTCCTGCAAATTTTCATCAATATGTTTCTTAAAGTTTTCTTTTTCTAAGTGAGTTTTGTGCTATTGTCTCTTTGATTGCCGTCTTGTGGTGAACCAGTTACTGTTAGTGCTCTCCAAGGAGGAAGGTGCTGCTTGTATGAGACATTAATCAGTCATGCAGCTTTTTTCACCAATTCCACATTCCTACTGGGTAACTCAGCTATTTCAGTCATTCTGGGTAGTTGTTCTTGAGCAGAGTTCACAAAGGAGCTGTGAAAGTCACTTGCCTGTGCTTTCTTTCATAGTAACTACAGGTTGAATCACATCTCCTGTGGTTAATATATGTAAAGTAGCTTGCTCTGTGTGGGGATTTTTTTTTTTAGTGTGTAGGGTGGTGGTGGATTTATTTTGGTTGGTTTGGTTTTCGTTTTGGTTTTTTTCTTACAGTTCTCTTGAAGAAGATGGACAGTAATATTTTGCTCAGATATGTCAAAGTGGGGTTGTGTAGTTACTTCCACATGTATCTGTCTACCTTTTTTTTTTTCTTGTTTATTCTAATGGTATCTCAGTAGCTGTGCATCCTGGTTTTTCTTGTGTGTTGTCAGCCATTTTGGCAGCTTATGGCTAAGCAAGTGTCTCTGAATTGCTCCCAGGTTATCAGTTTGGGGCATTAGGTGTTCATTCTCTGCATCATCTTCCCGGTTTATTCAGCCTTTGCAGACGTATAATTCTCTAATTCTCTTTCCTTGTGCTCATCTTCTCCCCACTCTTTCTTAAGACATATAATTCATTCAGCAAAAATAGTAATACTACCTGCAATGTGGGGAGTTATAAGTTTTTCTTTATTTTGGATTATTTTTTTAGGACTTATGGATTTGCGAAGTCACCGTGTTGACATGTAGCAGTTCTGTGCCTCAGTGTATTACTGTTAAAGCCTATCTTTTTTTCACCATTTTCATCACTGACTTTGGGGGTGAGGGTTTGGGTTAAAAAGGCATGATTTACTCTCTTAAGCATCTCTTGAAACTCCTAGCACCTGTTTGTATGATCTAAAATTTCTTTCCTTGGATCCAATGTTCCCATGAGCCTCTCTAGATTTTCTGTAATAGAGCACAGCATTTTTTCTGCTGCATCTGATCTATATTACGTCTTCTAGTTTCTGACCAGTTTTCCCAAGTCCTCATATTTCTCATGGAGAACTCTGCTCAAGCAGGCTCGTTGAGGCTGAAGACAGTTTGCCCTCTAGTTTTGAGTTGATCTCCTTGAACTCCTAATTTCATTGCAGTGCCATATTTCTGACATCATGCTTGCCCCTGGGTTCAGTTTTTCTGCTTTGATGGCTTATGTCTGAATTAATAATAACTCTGGTGTTACTGACTGCTACTACTTTGTAATTCTGTAAAGTCCTTTTCTACTTAGGAGCTGTATGAATTGCAGATCTCTGCTTGTTTGAGTATACTAACTCCTGAGACCAACGGGACTTCCTAGTCACATCTGGAGTGAAGATGTCTGTGGAGACGAGGGTCTTCTCAGTGTTGCCACATTCTTTTCTGTCCTTTCTGCTTAAATGGCCACCTCCTTTTACGCTATAAATGACATGCAGTTGCTGAGCCGGGAATCTAGTTCTCTGCAAATGCAGCCACACGTCATCACAGTGAGAGTGTGGGTTTTCTCTAGGATGCAATGTATATTCATTTCTTTCTGGTGAAAACAACATTGTGGTGTTTTCATTAAAACTAATGATAGTGACATCATTTCCTCTCCAGAATCCACTTTGCAGTATTTGCAGAGGCTTGGAATACCCAAGAGGACTTCCCTTGTAGATGAAGAGTACTGCCTGCTGAGTCTGGATTCCTTTGAAGGACCTGCTTAGGAGGCTACAGCTAAGTTACTTAATCTTCCCAGGCCTGAAGGGCAGGTCGATTATTTTGGTAATCGTGCCAGGATGTGAAATTAGCAAATAGGCTTCTACAGCAATTCCCCTACAAACCTCATTTGGAAACTCACTGTGTCATGTTGTTGGTGTTACAGTAGTGGCCAGCTTCTGACATGAGGAGTGAGTTGACTGCAAGCAAGGAAATTCACTAAGGTTGTAATGTGAGACCAATATGTTAATGTAGCTGGTGACTGAATCAGTACCAGAAGAAGATTAAAAGAAAGTACTTCTGCTCTATTAAAGGGTAACAGGAAACCTAGGGGACTTTAAAGGCATTAGCCTGAGGTGGAGTCTGTGCAGTTTAAATTGTACAATTAATTTTGAAATTCAGTGGAAGAAGATTTAGCAGCTAAATTTATACACTAATGAAGTAGATCTGTCCTGTGGAAGGACAACGTAAATGTGACAGGTTTGTCAAGATTATAGCCTGATTGATGAAGTATCAAGAGGTAAATTGTTTCACAAAAGCACTTACTTGACTTTACCCCGTAGTTTGTTATGTTGAAAGGGCTTGTGTTGCTAATGGAGAGCATGTTATCTCTACTGAAAAGTGGCTCAATGGAGAGAGAAACAACTGGGGAGTATTGTGGGATTGATGCTTAGGTTCAAGAATGTATAATTTTGTATATCAACCATCCAAGGATGAGACAGTACTGTTGGTAAAACTGAGAGGAGGAGGGGGTCAGTGAGGGCTGATGAATAGGGCAGCCAGCAGTCTGAGGCAGCTGGTCAAATAGTGAAAAGGTCACCAGGCCCCAGGTTAAATGTAGCTGGACCAAGTCAGGATGGTGGAGGAGAGGATAGGGGTTGTAACTGTGGGACAGGAATGGTGCAAAGGTTTAAGCTGTTCTAGGTAAGTCACCTCTGCAAGCTGTCATGTGTCAATGAGTATCCCCTATTCAAGCAGTAAGGCTGCCATCTAGGCTGTGCACTTTTGTTTTGCTGGTATGCATCTCTCTTTCCTCAAAGCAGTTAAGTGTTGGTGAAACAGTACAACACTAGCTTCAGAAATCAGTCTGGTTCTTACTGAAGGCAATTTAGACTTGCAAGCAAAATCTCTATTAAGTGCCTTGATCATTCACTGAGCTAACAGGAATCAGGACTGTTTGTTTTCCAAATCAAAGTGTTTATTTAACCCAGATTTATTTCAACATTGTAACTCTTACTGAGTAGTAGATCTATAGAAAAGATTGTTAGACTAGAAAATTGACTTCTGAACACAAACACTGGAAATATTTGAGATAAGTCCCACGACTGCCCTCTCCTTGTTCAAAGCATCTGTCAAATACCGAAAGAGGAATTTTAGGTATCAAAAGAGGAAAACCCCAGCATCAAAGTTCCTTCTGAATCTAGCAAATAGCTAAAGCAAACCTTCTAGGGATGGCATGTTTGATTGAGTAGTGTAAGAAGAAAAATCTTCCCTACCAGTTGACTGGCCAGTTAATTTTTTTTTTTTTTTTTAATAACTCCCATGTCGGAATGGCCTTAAGCAGAGATAACAGAATGCAGAATTATTCTTTTAACATCTCTTAAGTCTGGAGTTTTTGCCTCATATCATGGTTGGGAAGAGATAGTGATGTTCGGTTACCTCCCTCTTGTGTTTTATGTACGGGTGATGTGTGAACAGTGAGAGCTGCTGTTCTTTCTCAGTCTCTGAAAAGAAGAACCGATGTGTAGGTCAAATGTGCGCCCTCCCTTCTCTTGTAGTATGCTTCTGGTACATCAGGCATAGAAGGGTAGCTAAGATTTTAAATATTCTTTCCTGTAGCACCTGTGCTGTTCTTCTGAACACAGTTATATTGAAATCAATTTGTACCCACTTAAATGGTTGTTAATTCCTCTTGCAAAAGAGATTAGTGTTGAATAAGGGAAATGAGGTTTTGTGGAGCCTCATCTCCCTTGCTATTAAAGGGTGCAGAACACAAGACTTCAGGTGAGTCCTTTCAGCATAACTGAAAAAATACCTTCTTGGAAGGGTACTCTTCAGTGGGATGTGCAAGCTCAGAGAACAGAAAATGCATTACCCTGTCTAGAGCCTGGTTTCCCTTCCCTGACAGTAAAGCTTCCCCTGGGGTGACTCTTCTGAGACAGAGGAGCCTACACAAATGGGGATGATGTACTGGAGCTTTGGACTCAGGGCCTCCAGGTTGCAGCATCCTTGCTTCTGGAGCAAAGTATGTTTAAGGTGCTTAAGAATGAGAGATTTAAGACTTCCTTGGCATCCTCAGGAAGAAGCCTGGCACTGTTTCTCCCTTAAAAGCAGTCCTATCTCACTTTTTGTAGAGTTTTGGTTTGTTGTCAGAGCAGCTTGAGGAACCAAGAATAAAGCTGACAATGCCAGTTTTATATTGCTGAATATGAAACTCTGACTTGGACACAATCATTGGAAATAGCCCGTTCTCTGTTTTTGCAAATCCAGCAGAAATGCAGTGACTAACCTTTATTTCAGTGCCCCATAGCTTTGTGCTGTCCCTTGTAAAGCATTGTTTTCCTCTTTTGACTGAGTAGGGACTGCATTTCATGTCAAACTTTGTGACAGCTGATGTACAGTCCTGGAAATGTTTCATTTCCTGCCGTTAAGTAAAACTCTACACCTGCTTTTCGCCTTTTGGAGTATATGTTTATGGCTTGACTCTTCAAGGTTTGTAGTATTAGCAAGGCTTTGGTTTTAATTGTCATTATTTTAAGCCTTTGTTATTTGAGTTCTTTCCTGAACAAACTGATAGCCTAAAGCTGGAATCCCTGAATAAATCACAGATGAATGCAGAAAACAGATTAATCTGCCTGACTGTATGCAAATAACCCATGCTAAGGTATGTCAGAGGGCTGACAGGGTTATTGTATCAGTTGTGCAATCCGTTCTTTAACCACGACTGTTGCTTATGGCCATGCTCTGTTGTTAGCCTCCCTTTTTAAACGGGTCACAATTACAGGGGCACTGTGAACTGCCAACTGACGTAACTGTGCTGAGCTAACAGTCAGCATATCTAATGTTTTGGCATTGTTTAATGTTCTTGTTGCGTTGTGTGCTTTAATAGGAAATGTTGGTCTATTGTAATCAAACATGTATGCTAACAATGTGTTCTGAAATCTAAAAGGTGGCAGTATCGCTGCTAACACAAGAGCATTCTTTTTCTTCAGGCTTCGAGAAGGAATGGCTTCTGATCTCTGCAGCAAAAGTAGAGCTTCCCAGCTGAAAGTATAAGATGGCCCATTTTCATATATTTAAAAGGAAAAAGGTCTACATACACAATGAGTCAGATGGTTTAGATGAAAGCCAGAGCCAGAGAGCTGCTAGTATTGATAATTCTGAAGCTGTGTGGCTGGTGGGCTGTCTCACAAAACCTGTTGGTGTGAAAAGATTTCGTGTTCACAGAGTTGTGCAGCTTGGAAATATGGGCCCTGTTCATACATGTGTATCCACAGGAACAAAGGCTGACTCTGGATTCTTCTTGTTGCTGCAAGGTTAACACATGCATGCAAATCTGTCAGATTTACAGCATGTTAAGAAGTTTGTAAGTGTGTAAGGGAACTGGCTCTGCCATACTGTGTGATGCCTCAATTATACTATGCATTCAGCAGGCAAGTGGCTTTACTTCAAATGTGAGTTAGGAATGTGGTAGGGTATTACATGTCTGGACTAGTTCTGCTCTTGAACCTTTGCTTGTGCACCTTCACTACTGTTCCTCATGAAGGCAAGTGTGTAGAAAGAAATGAGTTGGATCACTTCAATAAAATCAGACTTGTCTGGTCTCAAGCTTTTGTTTTGCACTTCTGGTGCTGTTCAGTCTTTTGTGTTTATGTTCTGGTTTTTCCTCTTTCGTTTGCAGACAGCTTTGCATTCTGGCTCATGGAGTAGTGAGAGGGCTGTGCCTTTAATATAACCAGCTGTCAGCTGTGAAATGAGTGGAAACTTAAAAATTTGGTAAACACTGTGGTGGGAGGTACTTGCACCACAGTAGTATCTAATGCCAAGCTCGACTAAAATCTAGTGTGGGTGACTTCAGATTTGATTAGTTCCGCAGTATGCTGGAGAACGTATGTTCTTAGAATTTAAAACATGCAGTTCATACTGGAAGGGTTCTGGCACAAACTAGGCGGCTGTTGCAGAAGATATGTTCAAGAAAGTCAGCAACCTTAAAACCTAATCCCCAAGCCTGCCCTTCTGTCTCAAAAAGTCAGTTGTTCAGTTGCCTAGGGTTTAATTATTCATTGTTTGGTACGTACTTAAAATAACGGTAGCATCTGTTCCTTTCTTTTTAAAATGTAGCTTTCAGGTTAATCTTGTCACACACAATTCACACTAATGCTAATACCGTTTTGTGCAAGCATTGAGAAGTAACAGTAGTTGCTGCTTAGACCTTGCTGCAAGTGTACATTTTAATAAACGATGCTGTGTTGCCAAATGTTCAGCCCATCTTGTCTCCTGGTCCATGACACGTATGTAGATTTCACGCAATTGGAATGTAAGTTATCAAGACTAATGTGCCAAGCTCCTGTCCTTCAAAGGAATTGCCAATGCTTACAGTTATTTAATCAGACAGATGACTTTATTACTGTCCTTTGGGGTAGTCAGCTTAGTTGATGGTTCTGTAGAGGAGAGCCCAAGCATTAGGAAGGTATGGGGTGCTTGATGGGGAAAAAGTTAGATGTCCCATGTCCCTGTCTTGTGGGGTGTGTAAATGCTTGCGTGAGCCTTTCCCTACCTTGTTTCACTTGCTCTGCTTTTTGCAGTGTTTCGTTGACAAAGGCCCATACATTACCTGCACGCTGCTCCATTATTTCTGCTCATTAATGCTGTACACGGACTTGCCTTTCCCTCACTTTATGGGCTTAATTTTTTTTTCTTTTCCTGCTGTGCTCTGAGTCCTGGCATGACCTTCACTGGCATTTCATTGCTATCAACTGACTGATCTGCAGTGCCTTCCACTTACTCTGAATGCTGATGCCACATTTCCCCCACTTGATACACCACGGTCTTGATTCTTGCAGGTCCTACCCAAGATCTTTCCCTCTTCTGCAATCTGTAATGTGGTTATAAAGGTCTCAAAGCTGGAGCTTGATGGCCTCTCCTAAAAACTCGATTAGTTGAGATGCCTTCCTTTACTTTGCTCTCTCTTGGAGACAGACCTGAGTTCTTGCAAATGACTGGCTAGATGGCTTCCTTCTTGCTGTCTGTTGTTTTAAGTTAATGGTTAATCCCTTGATATTAATCAGAAGGAGGCAGAGAAGCAATCTGTGAGAGTCTGGGCTGTAAGAGAGCAAGTAGGTAATGAAGTGGGGGAATTTGGGAGCTTAAAGTTTCAAACCTCATCTGTATTCAGACAGTTGGAACAATACTGCCTGAAGCTCTTACCCCAGCCAAAAGGAGATGCTTTGTAGGCAACAGTGTGTTTTGGGGCTAAAATGAAGCGTCAGGAAGGATCTTGGGAATAGACAGTTTACAAAAAGGGAGGGAAAGGACATTGCTGAAGAGGAATATGTCTAAGGCAGTGGTTGTACAGTCTCTGTAAGCCAATGCCACGGCCAAAAGAAAAGGTCCTGGAGGCTCCTTCTTTTGACAGGCTTTTCTACCACAACTGCTAAGCCATCCCCACAAACTGATCTATTTGAAACCTAATTTTACATGGATTTGCATGTATCTGTTACGATGCAGATACAGGATCAGGTGTTTTCTAGGATGAACTTCCTTTTGTGGCCACATTAACCAATTGCCAGCTGCATAGATGTGACATCTGGCAGTAACAATTTATTCTACTGCTGGGTGTCTGAAAAAATGATGAAGTCTTTTATCCTTCTAAAAGTATGTTCTGCATGGCCCTGTGATATGTAGTATCTTCATTCTTTTGTCTGGAGTATCCGGTATGGAATATCCCTTTGGTCATTTGGGGTCAGCTGTTCCAGCTGTGTCCCCTCCCAGCTTCTTGTGCACCCTTGGCCTCCTCTGTGGTGGGGTAGAAAAGGCCTTGAGGCAGTGCAATCTCAGCAATTACTAAAACATCCTTGTCAACACTCTTTCCAGCACAAATCCAGAATATAGCCCCATACTAGCTATTATGGAAAAAATGAACTCTACTCCAGCCCAGCACAATACTATACTGCAGTTTAGTTTTTGAGAGAGAGACTAGAATATTTTTTCAGAAAGAGCAAAGGTTCAATATTTTAAAGACCTTTTTGTAAGAGATGGCAAAGGAATCTGGTAGAGCTAATTTTCTTACTTTCCAGATCTTTCCAAGAGCAAAAGTTTTTAGGAACTGGGTGAAACAAAAAGTCTCTGAGGATGCAGATTACCATGCAGTTTTTGTACATGATGTTTTAGTTGTTTTATGAAACAAATTTAGGTAAATAAAGAGAGCTATGCCTTCACATTTGTGTCTTGTTTCCAGGATTGTGGTTTATGACTTTTTTTCTTTAGATGTTTGCTTAATCCCTAGAATAGCAAGATGAGTTTGGGGGCTTTGATTTTTCTCTTTGTGTTGTTTTGCAGTGAACTCATCCTATTAAAGGGATCTTAGTGCCAAAGGGAGGGATCAACTGCTCAGATGCTAAGAGTTCTGGCAGATACTACTGTTCCCACTGGCTTTCATGGATCAAGATCTGTTTTCAGGATTGGATGAATTTTCTGTAATTCAGCCTTCCTTCTCTATACAGTACCTCCAGTGAAGCAGAATTAAGGCTTGGCTGCAGATTTTTTCATTGAGGTGAATTCTGTATAGAAGTGCCTGAAATAGCCCAAAATGAATCAAGTGATTGCTGGTTTGCCCATGCAGCTTTGTTCACTGTGCATAGAAACCAGGAGGGGGCAAACCCTTGGACATTATCATCTTCTCAATTTGCATTTTAACTGCACATAAAACAGGTTTTATAGCAAACCAGAAGAGTAAAGAACTCATATTAATCTTGTAGTGGAAAATTACATTGTTGGGTGGCACTGCACAAACTGTCCAAAAACTGAATGGAGAGGAGACACACTGCCTATGAACTCCTGTTCAGGAGCTGAGACTGCCTCTGTACATTCACACAGTTGGAAGACTGACAGGTTTTTTCCCTTTGTCCGGGGAACAAATGAAATAAAATAAAAGATTAATTGGATTGGGTGGCTCAGGTAGCCACCTTCAGGACCTGCAAGAAGGAGGAGCTCTGTGCAACACCACTGTCCAAGCTTTCTGTAGGAAGGGAATATGAGTGCTCTTCAGGATCCTACCTGGGCTAGAAACCATCTCTTGTTTAAAAACAAAGCTAGTAAAGAAGGCTGAAGGGCTTGCCAGGGCCTTGATGTGTGGACTGTCCTGCCCTTTGCATGGCTGCTGTGTTGTTTCTGCATGCCCCTGTGTGCCTTGAGGCTCAGTTGCAGTTTCCAGGTTGTAGAATAGATTGTTTTGGGTACAACTCTGTTTACCCCCCAAAAATTGTCCCAGCCCTTTAAATTTCCTTTGACCCTCATTTTTTTGAATCTTTTGTTTGTGTGTTTATCTACCTCCTGATTGTTATGCCCTTGAACTTTGTCTGAGGGGACAAATGTATTAATTTTATTTAGTTTTTTAAAATGTATTCTGTTAGAAAAGTGGTGGGATATGTTCTTGTTATGCCATTATTCACACTCTTTTACTTTTTCCTCTACTGCTTTTAAAGTGACTTTTGTCACCTGATAATCAGGAGGTACCTTGCTTGACCAAGAATGAAAATGGTCTTGGCTTTCCACATCCCATGTTCTGAATTCCTGCCAGGAGAGCATTGCCAGTTTGCAGTTTGAACAGCTGATGGGGCCACCAGAGCAAGCCAGAGTGACAGCATTTGCTGAACAAACGTAGTTTCATATGCTGGTGTCTGTGCGCATTTTAGTTTTACAGTTGCCCCAGGTAGATCACGTGAGCTATATGTGCATTTGTCTATAGATCTTTTTGGGACTGCAAGTGCAATGTATCTGTGTTTCTCAAATATTATTCTTGATCGACTGCAGCTCTTGTTTCTCTTGTTTCACCCTTGGCCTGCCCTTTCACCCTTGTAGCACAGCCGATAAGGAGATCCTAATGGAAACTCTTCTGGTGTACTTCTGATGCAGAAATGATTTATATATTCTGCAGGGGAAATTATTTTAATCCGAACCTGGATGCAGAATGTGCCACAGGAGTGTGGTGGTTGGACACTTTTCATGAAATCTCCCGAGTTTGCTGGAGAGGAGGGGGGAACACCAGCACCGTGATTTGAAAGATGACCGTAGTAAATTTGCTTGACTCCGTTGCTTTTTGCAGATGGACTGTGATTGTGGACCACAGATAGAAATCCCTGTTGTGTGATGGTGCAGTATTTGAATGTTAGCTTGTGAGTTGTTTTCCATGGTGAGGCAAAGGATGTTTGTACCTGCAGTTCCCTTAGTGCTGATAGACCAAAGACAGCACAGTCAGGAGAAGTGCTCATGAAAGGACTTCCAGCTCCTCATTGCCAGCCAGATACTCATACTGGGCCCAAATGCAAAATAGGCTTGCTCTGAGAGAATATAGAACCTTCATCCAGGTGCAAGTTACCAGAAAAATTTTCTGTTTCTGATGTCACACTTACTGCAAAATCTTCCTTCTGTCAATGTAAGTATGTCTGGAGAGAGAATGTATTTTTTCATGTCCACTTCAGAAACCTGTGTGAAGCAAAAACTACTTCAGATTTTGGCTGTATGTGGGCAGAACCCAGAAGCTGGGCAAAAACCTTTGGTAAATGAAAGGAGGAAAATGTGATGTCAGGGGATTTTGTTTTATTTTGGGGTGACTTGGGGTTGGGTGTTCTGTGTTGTGTGAGGTTATTTGTTTGTTTTGGTTTTATTTAGACATTACTTTTATATCCATTTCTGATATTATAAATTAGCTTCAGTTTGCAGCTGCTTATTTTCTAACTTACTTGTATATCCTAACTAAGACCAGCTGAGTTTTCTGGTGAAAAGTATGTTGCTGCTGCTTTTGCTTGAGCACACCAAAAGCTTCTTTTGCAGGGCATTTATTTCCTCAAATAGGTTTCCTACCAAGCAAAAGCAATTTAATTTAGCTAAATTACTCACTGAAGACTTACCTGATAATTTTATAATGTCTGTACTTCAGCACGTTGTCTTGGATTTATCAGGAGAAAAGAAGTTGTCTGATGGATAGAAGCTTTGCCCTGGTTGCATTTTAAGTAGAAATCTCCCTGGAGATGAGGTGTAAATATCACGTTACCGATTAGCATTTGGCATGGAGCATGAGAGCAAAGAAAGAGATATCTACGTTCAGTCTCCGAAAAAGAGAAACTGGAGTCATTCCTGGACTCTGACAACATTACTTGCATAATGTCGTTTCAGTGTTTTCTGTTCCTGATTCTGACTTGTGGCTGGGTCATGTGAAGTGCTTTGCAACCCAGATATCTGAAGAGCCTCTGTTTTGTTGTGCTCTGGTTGTGCCTGGAGGAGTTTAGATCTGGCTCTGGTATCTTTCTGAGCAAGTGGAGTTTTTATTCTGTAGAACTGAAATCCTGGCATATGCAAAAGTCCCCTGGGAGAGCTCTGTTTGGCTGCAGCAGGATCTAGGCCCCAGGCAGGAAAACTTCTGGAAAGCCCCATCCTGCCTGGCTGCTTACCTGTATTATGGTTCTTAGTGGGAAGGTGGTGATGGCAACCACCTCAAGTGTGAGCTGAGGGGAAATGGCAAGAGTGTACTAATTCTGAGCAACTAGCCAAATGAGACAAAAGGTTTTAACAAAAAGGCACACTTTTCTCATTGAAGATAGCTAAGTTATACACCAATTGCTCAGCAGCTAAATGTCAGCTGCCCTTCGGTGATATCTCCACCCTCTCTCTTCCACAAACCTGTTTCAGCTATGGAAATAAGTGGTAGTTGCTAATGTTGGGGTGGTTGTGGAAAGCTGACTTTAATCTGAGAATAGAGAGCTGTGATCAGCTGTGGTTAGCCCAAACAAAATGCTGTGTGTTTTTTTTCCCCAAAGTTTTGGGGTTTGCATTTGTGTTCAGCTGACCTTACCTCATTTCATGGTGGATTGCTCTGCAGACCCCGGCTCTAGACCACATCTGCTGGGCTCCTCTCAAACACTACAGCTGTAGACAGACTGGGTTGCTTATTACTCACTGCTCTGTACTTGGGACCTCTGCCGCTGCCTCCTCTATTTGCTGCTCTCCATGAGGCAGAGGTAGGTCAGTCTGAGGGTTTGGTACTCACTAACTTTCTTCGAAAGCCCCTGTTTTGTGCTGTTTCTTCTGCAAGTCCTTTGCTGTTTCTGTTTTTATTACTACTTCAGGAAACTGGGCTTGAGGTAGGGAAATGTCATTGAAAGTCTTGATGGCATTCTTTACCTCTTCGTTGTCAAATTTGCTGTGGCAGTTATTAAAATCTGTTGAACTTCTCAATGTGCACTTGTTGCAGCCACAGCTGGTTGACAGCATCTTAGTAATAAATTTTTTTTCCCCTCTTGGAGAATCGCAGTTGCTTTAGCTTGTCAAGAAAAGGGTCTCAGTTTTGATAGTAGATGTTTCTGAAGTCCAGAATGTGGTTCCTGAGTGAGAAGAGGCAGACAGAATACTTGTAGGCAGATAGTAGATGGAGGCAGGTTTTGGATGAATGAGAGGACAGCCTATTCCCTGTGAGCACCCTAGCAATCATGCCAAAAACTTAGCTGGGTGGGAGAGATTGGAATATCTTCTTTTTTGCTGTGCTGGAAACCTGTTCCCGAGAGTCTTGGCTTTAGCCTAGGACTACAAAAGCTATAGAGATTTTGAAAATGTTGGTGCATGATTAAACTATTTCCATCCCAGTTCTTTCTGTAGGCTCACATTTCTTGTAAAAATGTATAAAATGAGGTCTTTAGGCTCTCTATTTGACAGTTTTAACTAGCTGACAACATACAAACCCTCTTAGCACTAGTGTGGAGCAAATTCAGCTGCCAGCAGTTCCTGATACTGAGAACTGGTTGCTCACTGCATGGAACATCATTCTTGCTCAAGACTGTCTGCTGAAAAGCAAAAGAAATTGTGTTGCCTGAAGGTTTTACATCAATTTTAGTTCTTCATTGCAAGGGTAGTTGAGAGCCTCAATGTTTCTGCATGTGAAGTGCTAGTCCACTAGATCATTACAAGTATACCTTTATGTATACGCATGTGCATTTATAGACATATGAGTATGTATTTGATAGTTATTTTGAGGCAATAAAGTATATTCTAAGATATATTGCTTTACTAGCTACTGTGTGATACTTGATTTTTTTGTTTGTTTGTTTTTTTCTTTTTTCGATGTTGGTTTGTGGGGTTTTTTTGTTGGTTTTTTTTTTACAGGGGAGGGTTTTGTTTGTTTGGTTGGTTGGTTTTGGTAGCTTATTTTTCCCAACTCAAGAGAAAATAAAGTTTTGGGCAATTGTTCTAAACTTATTCTGGACTCATAGAGAATAATGCTGTGGATTATGAAATTTATTATGTTCTATAACTTAGAAAGGTTTGCTTTTCAGGGCTTTGAGAGGTACAAACCCTTTTAGCTAGACAAGGGAGAATGTCTGCTCCAGTCCATAGATGAAATCATGTGTAGTTTTATCAGTCTTACTGCATGTAGTTCCTCAAAATATGTGATAAACGAACTGAACAAAATCTTGCCAATAGTGATTTAAATGGGAAGCACAATCAAGCTACATTTTGGAAACAGTCATGTGATATGCATTCTAGAGATCCTGAAATCTGCTAAAAGAGCAGGAAAAAAAAAAAAGGTCTTGTTACAGAGTCCTTTAAAATATAACCAGTACAGAGTTTCTGTTCCCTTTTTCTAAACTGCATATCGTCAGCTGGTAGTTTGGTTACTTCTGCTTGTCTCAAACAACTGAGGCTACATAAACTATTTAAAATTAGGTTTTGTTTAAAGAGTAAATGACCAGATTTTCAAATACACCAAGCACACAGATAATTGTCAAAATTACTCCATAAAATTCTTACTATATTCAGGCCTGTCTTCCTCTCTTTTTTTTTTTCTTTTATACAGGCGATACGGATTATGGTTTCGCTTGCGGAAGTTAATAATCTGGTTGCTGGGAATGTACATAGCCATCCCATTTCTAGTAAAACTTTGCCCTGCTATTCAGGCAAAGCTGGTCTTCCTAAACTTTGGTAAGTGACTCAGTCTGCTGAGGTGGGTGAGGGGAGAAGGGGAGGAGTCTGTCTTCCATTTGTCTGCCTTCACTTTCACCCTGCATATGTACAGCTTGGGAAGGACATGAACTTTCACAAGTTGTAAGTTTTCCAGGCTGCGGTTCGGAAAGCATACTCAGTGGCCCTGGTGGTTGTTGTAGCATGTCTTTGTATAAATATAGTGACCAAACTGAAGCCAACTTTCCAGCCAAAAGGGTATCCTTCAGGAAAACTGTGCAATATGTCAGATGCATGTTTCTGAAGGGTTCAATAAAATTGCATGAATAGACAGCAAGCAAATGAAATGAAATCCAGTGAATTGTTTTCCAGGCAGTGAGTCTTCACATGGAAGCATTTTAAGAGAATATTCTGATTGAAACAGAAGAGACCTGTTGATGCAGTCAGATTGCATGTTTTCCTTATGTCTGTTTAGCCTTTGTATTTGGTTAAATTAGTGATATAGTGGGTCTGGCGAGCTGGCTCAGTTCCCAGGTCACTGAGACAGGCCTAAGCATCCACAGGGTGGACAGTGATGGAACATTGCTGTATGAGAGATACTACTTTACAACCTAAATCTGTCTTTAAACCTGAGTTATGTTGTAACGGAGTTTTGAAAATATCTTCCTTTGACTGTAGTAGCTAGAAGGACTAACTGTAGATACATTGTTTCCGTATAATTTGTGTCATTTTGAGTGCATGCCTTGTATATTCTAACACCTTGTATATTCTAACACATGGTTGCTGTGAAGTGTGCACATGTGTGGGCCAGCTCCTGTGCCTTGATGGTGAGAATTGACAGCTAGGTAACCTGAATAATGCAGGTTTCAATGATGATTTTAATTTGCTCTTGCAGAGCTTTTTTAGATCTCCCTGAAGTTCCTGCCTCTATTCATTCCCAAGTGACTGAAACAATTGTCCTGTAACGCTTTCTAGCAGTGGTATTAGAGCAAGTACTAGTGCAGTGTTGGTCCTCTTCCTTTTATTTGTGACAATAGTCCCATGAAAAACTATTTACCTTAATACAAAGTGCATTCTAACACATGCATTAGAAATACCTTGACATACTGAGTAATTCTTCTGCATTGGAGAATGATGTTTCTCCTTCAGAGGAGTGGTGTAGGGTTTGGCCTGTCATATTTTAATCTTTTGAGTATAAATCACTACTCTTCAACCATCTTTTTTCTCCTCCTGTGTAGTTCGGGATTTGCTTCCAAAACAGTAGCACAGAGCTTCAGCAAAAAGTGCTTCCATTTGTTGAGGTACTAAAGATGAATTGATAACTGTGCTCCCGCTGTTAGCAACAAACCAATGTCTGGATTTGTTCCACTGCGGAGGAACACACCTTGTCAGGTAGCTGGTGTGTAAGCAGGTAGCTGGTTGTGCCCTGGGTGGGGGGAAATGTCAGGAGCCCCCAGCAAGTGGCCATGACCTGGTGTTGACCCTTTGCCTGACAAAGGGCACACAGACCTATGGTGCCTGCCAGGGGGTGGCTGGTCACCAAGAGACTCTGCAGGAGCCAATGAATGAGAAGACCGCAGACCAAATATCACCACTGGAGCAAGTGTACAGACTGTGAAGGTACAGTATCCTGGGGATTCCTTTTTTGGGTGTCCTTCCCTGGATGCACCAGCTCAAGGTGTTATGGTGTCACCACAGTTAAATTACTTTGAGGAACCAGACATGTGGGACTCTGCTACAAGAAACCTGGGGCTGAAGTGGTGAGAGGACTCATCTGGCAGTGAGGTGAGAGTCAAACAGGGCACCTGTGGGTTCACTGGAGCTGCCCACTGTGGGCTTTAGTCCCAATGGTGAAAGTCTGGGGTGGTGGAAGTGTGATTGCAGAGTGGTCCTGAATGGTCAGACAGGAAAGTTTCCTCAACACTAGGTTATGAGACACATGGGCATGTGGGTAGAGATCTCAAGCTGTCTCCTAGAGGTCTTCAGAAAACTGAGATTTCTACAAGCATAAACACAGACTAGGTCAGATTTAGTGTATCATATGATTTATAAATCATGTGATTTTTGTCATTTGATATGTTGTGACTGATGCCAAATACCTCTGCGACTAAAAACATCCTTGATGTGCTAAATCTCCATGGGATGTCTGACTCTGATGATGATCTGTTTGTCTGTGTGTGGAATAGATGGACTATGCCATACATAAAAATTGCCTGTCCCTCTATATTTTTCTCTTGCTTTGAGATAGATACTTCCCTGGCCCCCATGACTAACACTGGTATGTTCCTGTTCATTTCTTCGTCATACAAAATCTAGCAAGAAAGTCATAAGAGATTTTGCAAATGGGAAAATCCAGGCAACAGAGAAGTTGAATAGTTTCCCCAGAGCACTGCTAGAAGTGACTTGCGTGCCTGTCCAGACTTCAACTGCAGAACTTGCCGTCCTCCTGGAGCATCCACTGCCCTTGTGAGAGTGTTGTTGAGTTCTGTGGTGACAGCACAGTCGCCCAACAGATCTCTGGTGGCACGCATGGTTTGTCTGGGACTCTTCCACATGCCTTTGCATATGAGCAAACAGACTTGCATAGGTATAGATTTGCAGTCTGAGGGTCCAGATTTGTCATCTGCTGTCTTCTGCTTCGGTTTTCATGTTTGTGTAAAGTTTAATGATTTTTTTAGACAGTGAAGTGAGATTTGACTGTCACAATTGTCAGTGCTGCTTTTTATGTCAAAAGCACAAAAGCTATGGTATGTTCATTGTTATGCCACTAAGTTTCAAGGAGACAGACTTTCTGGTACTGCTGTAGTGTAGCTCAATTTTATGGGAAAAAACTGAATCATAAGTTTGCCAAATCAGCTAACCCATCCCATTGATGCAAACTGGATGGAGATGATTAAATACATATCAGAGGAAGCTTTGTGTGTCTCTCCCACCTTCTCTTAATTTTAACCTGCTCCTTGTTTTTTGATAGTTGCTTGTGTCTTCTTACCTTGCTTTCTTTGCTATTTATGTTTTAATCACAGCTGTAGCCAGTGCATCCTTTTACACAAAAAGAATAAGATCTTCCCAGCACCATGGACCAGTTTGTAAAACTCTCCAGTGCCTTGGTTAAGCAGTAAGAAAATAAAGGTAAAAATTAAAATTAAAAGGTTTCATATCCTTTTTATCGTTTCAGTGAGGGTCCCATATTTCATTGACTTGAAAAGACCACAGGATCAAGGTCTAAACCATACCTGTAATTATTACCTGCAGCCAGAAGAGGATGTAACCATCGGAGTGTGGTAAGGAAGCCTGTTCTGTGAAGTATGTGCCATGCATCTTTATCCTTCTTTTTGTTCTCAGTCTTGCCTATCCAGTCTTTTTGCCGTGCATGCTGTCATTTGTGGATGTTTGTATTTTCATCTGCCAAGTGACCAGGTTGAAAGGTATGCAGATATCTAGAGCTCATCTGAACTTGGATCAGTAATGCATGAATTACAGTCGGATAACTTCTGCGTTCAGAGAAACTTCATAATTTGGAATCATAAAGGTTACAGGTCTGCATTACTACAAAGATTGTACCTCCATATCAGGCAAGACACAAGGAGTTAGACGTTTTGTCATTCAACTGCTGTTCATATTTTGTTTTGCAAAATAGATGTGGGGGAAGATAGGAAAAGAGGATCAAAGTGTTCAGAGTAGGAGGAAGAATATTCTGTGTATAAAACATATGTAAGATTTGGAGAGTGGGTGAGAGCAGAACACACAGTTTACTCTCTTAACAAAACAAGTGACAGTGTTGGAGTTCACTTGTCATTCCTCTCTCACAAAGATGATTTTCTGGTTCCAGGCAAGGACAATTCTTTTTAGCTCCTTGTTACCCAGGATCATGTCAGGTATGGAGGGAAGGCAGTGTTCCTTAATACAGCCAATGATGTTTGATCTGTAAGCTGTAGGATTTGGAGTTTTTAGTTGTGTGTGTACCTTTGATATGTCCTCTAATGAAGTAGAGATTTTCTCTTCACAGGGTGTATGACCTTTTGAATGGGATAGTGATATCCTACTACATCAAGACAGTTCCTTTCCTATAAGTAAATTTTGATAAAAGACATAGTTAAAACTTGAATACTTCGATCTCTCCAGGGTAGGCTGATAAATAGTGGTTTCATTCTTCGCTTGGACAATTAAAATCCCACCTCCTAAGATGTTAAATAAGTTTGTATTGCAGTCTTGAGATTAGTATTTTATTTTCCTTACAAGCATACTGTGTATCTTTATTTAAACAAAACTTCTGACTTGTGGTGGCAATTCAGAGTTTATGTCATTTGTCTTGATTTTTTTGAGAGGTTTTCAGAAAAGTTTTGAACCTTGCTTTTTAATGCCAGTGTAGGTCTTGTGTTTGGTATACTTCTGAAACAAAGTTCTTAGCCTGCTTTGTTCATAGGCTTTCAAGAGTCTTGGAGCAGAACAGTTGGAGAATTTGTGAGTCCCATAGTTATTGAGGCTTCTTACCTCCTTGAGAACTCAATATCTGCTGACTGCATGCATGCAAGTAGATTTTTTACATTGTTTTCCCCCTGTGTTAGTTTGTCTCTGAGCTTTTTATCTGGGAGGATAGTGTGATAGGTGGGAGCTTGTCTGTCTGTCAAGGAGAAAGGCATGTGAATACTTAAGTTACTTCTGGTAGCTGTAAGCTAGCCCCCTTCTCAACAACTGAGTTGGTTTGGGGCATGTTCTTGCTTTTAATATTTGTATTCTAGAGTAATTATCTAACCTTCTGTTCAGTCTGTCGTTCCTCTTTCGTTCCACCAGTGTTGAATTGTTTCTAGCAGGTTGCCCAGCTACATTATCTACAGAAGAACAGCTGTGAGTTAAAAATTCCTGGCTCTTCTAGATTGTAGCTTTTTCAGCTAAAATGTTATACCTTCAAGAACCTTGTGTCTGAAAACAAACACATGATCTTCCTCATCATACCCTGAGCTCTTCATTTTCCTCAGATTGGCTGTAGAGTCAGATATGCCTCTTACTCACCGAACGTTCTTTCCAAACCCAGCTGACTTTGATTATCTGAACATCTGCTGACCTAACAGTGAATCTTGTTTATGTATACAAGTATGTTTAATTGAAGTAATTAAGTGCATAAAAGCTGAGGAATTGAGATTTCTCCAGAGCAGCAGGAAGTTCGGTAATTGTGCTTTGTGGGGTTACCTGTGAAGTTTGATGCCTTGCACAGACCTCAGTTTTGAAGGCAGTGGTGATGGAGATGAAATATAGAAATAAACGTTAGTCACTGCCTTTTAAATTTGACACATTGTCAGCTAATCATGACAATTTTATGAAAGTGTGTGTGAGGTGTGTATCCTGAGTTAATGAGTTGATCAGAAAAACTCAAAATTCAAGTGGCAAACACCTGAATATTGAGTAGCAGCGGCCAATGTAAATTTCCTTCTGTATACAGGCACACGTCCCTGCAAGCCTTATGGAAGATGCTCGAGGGAAGGACCAGTTGTGGTTGAAGAGGCTTTTGGGCTCGAGCCATCCTGTGATCCTCTACTTGCACGGCAATGCGGGAACAAGGTGAGGCACAAAACAGTTTCATGATGTGTTTTTCCTGGTTTGCCACACCTTCAGCACATTAAGAAGAGGAGAAACCTTCTTAGGGCCATAGCGATAGGACAAGGGATAGTGGGTTTAAACTAAAGAGGGTTGATTTTGATTAGATATACAGGAACAGTGTTTACAATGAGAGTGGTGAAACGCTGGAACAGGTTGCCCAGAAACATGGAAGAGTGTCCCTCCATGGAAGCATTTAAGGTCAGGCTGGATGGAGGTTTGAGCAAACTGATCTAGTTGAAGAAACCCCCTTCTTGGTTTTAGGAGAGTGGGTTGGGTTACGTGGCGTTTAAAGGTCCCTTCCAACCCAAACTATTTTATGATTAAAACCAAAATAAAATCTAAAATCAGTTTGGTGTCTCTCCTTTTAAAAGAAGGTAACTTATGGGGAGGGATCATTTCACAGAACATTTATTGAATATGGATTATTGCAGTTATCAGAGATATTTTGATACTGTATTTACCTTGTATCTCTGCTAGAAGCCAGGAAGCTGTGACCCTCTCTAAATCAGGTAATGAGAAGTACTTTTCAGTATAGTAGTTTCTGAATTGAGACATGGGATAGTATTAGTGCTTCTGTATATGTTACTTGCAAACATTAAATAACATTTCACTTCCTTTTGTGAGTTTATTTTAGTAGTGAACACATTAAGAGGAAGGAAAATCAGAAGGAAAGAGGATGGTCGGGTGGCTGATCTTGTTTCATTATTGCATACGTAAGGACATTTGTCCTGCAACAGGAGCATCTCTAAAATTTGTAATTTGTAGTTGACTGTGTATCAGCTAAGGTAGGTAGGATAGTTTTCTATACTTTGTTGTTGGAATGCTAGAAACCATAAGTGCAGTGTGAAGCTTCTTGGATATTTCTCAGCACAGTGTTCTTACTGCCACATCTCCAATGTGTTAACAGAGCTGTTGTTCATTTATTAGAACGTTGGCTTTTTCCTTACAAATATGCATTTTGCAAAAGAGTATCAACCACCTTCTGAGTTTTGGAGTGCCAGTGCCTGTTCTTTTGAAGCTGGATGTCTGCCCACAGATACTCTACAAGAGCAGAAATGTTGCAGAAAAACAAGTTCCATGATGTAAAGGGAACTCTGTTTTAGCCGTGCTTACAGGTTTAATCAAATTGTAGCATTATTTTTCAAATGCTGCTGAACTTGGTTTTTTGCCTTTATTGGGTGTAACAAATTACACTAATGGAAGCTATTCTGCAGCCTAATGGTGGCAGTTTGGGACCAGTATCTCTGTTGTGTGTGTTTTGATTAGAGTACTTCTTGGCTCCCCAAGTGCTACTGAGATAAAGTACTGAGCTATGAATCAGTAACATATTTCACATTTCGCTTTACTCTGTGTACTGGAGAAGCTGAGGTGCATTGGCGCTGCCATTTCAGATTTAATATCTATTGCTGTGTGTTTCTATGCTGCACATTCCGTCGCTTTACTGGTGCAGGCTGCATTAACCATAAGTAAAAGGCACTACCTTGGCTTTCTAGTTTGCCTGAGTGATCTGGGGCTGTGGCAAAATGTTTTGTTTACTTGGTCTCCTTAGAAAAAATTCCTCTGTTACACTTTGAGCAAAGCATGAAAAGTCACCAATGTGTGCATGTCAAAGGTGACTTTTCAAGCAAGTGGATCATCTTCTTCAGGCTTGTATTATTCAAAATGACTTACAAGCAACTCCTTGCATTTTTGCCCTGAGTGTTTTTGACTGCCTTAGGTATTTTACAGTATAGTTGGAGCTGACAGCTTTTTGGCTGGCAAGTGCATGTGTTTCTTAGAGGAGGTCTGGAGATTTGGCTTTTTGATTTAGAGGCTGTACTGACCAAAACCGTCCTATGTGTGAATGTTTAGAACTTCCATATAATGCAAGAGTAAATTTACTCTTATATCAGTACTAAGTTTGAATGTGGAATAGCCATGTCATTTTGTGCATATATTTTAAAGTATGTAATGGCACATTCACATTCCTTTCCATTTTATTGTCTAGGTTTCAATTTGTTTATATAAACCCCCGAAACTTTAAGCAGATTCTTCTCCTGAACTTATTTACAGTATTCAACTCTGTTTTTCTCTGCTCAGTCTTTTGCACATGTCCCTTCTTTCCCTGTGTTTGGAGCCAGGTGAGAAAATCCAAGGACCAGCTGATTTGGTTAGTGTCATGAGGTCTGCTACCAGCATCACACCTGGGAGAGCAGGGGCTACTGGCTTTGGCAACACTGGTGGCAAGAGCTCAGGGTCTGCAAAGCCAGCAGGAACAGGCTCTTTTGGATGTATTACAGTCTTTGGAAAAGGTAGATAGGAGACTGGGTAGAAAAGTTCATCTTTTCTGCTGTGAGGCAAGGTTTACAGGGAGAAGTTGACTTCAAAATTATGTCCTGCATAGCTCAGCAAAGCCTTGCTGTCTCCTTGAAGCCTGTGACGAAGCAGTTATGGCGTTTCTTGTTTTTGGCATGTTTGTCTTAAATTGCCTGAGGCGAGTGGGAAAATATGTTTCTGGAAACTTAAATGCTCACATGTGGTTGTTTGTTTTGTTTTGTTTTTGTTTTGTTTTTTTTCTCCTCTTCATGAATCACTCCTGCCAGAGGAGGGATCACCGTGTGGAGCTTTACAAGGTAAGTGGCTATGTGTGCTGTCCAAACAGTTGCATTAACACATCAGATATGCCCATAATTGAGACTGCTCTAACAGCCCCCTACCACAAGGCACAGACCTTGGGGCTCTTAGTCTCCTTTAAATAGGAACCTGTATGGGAAAAGGTAACTGTGAGCACACTTCCGCATATTCAAAGATACTTGAAAAGTCTTCTATTTGCTGATGTTAACTGCCAGATCCAACTGAGCTAATCAGGTTCTTTGACAGGATACGTTCACAACATAGTTTATTGGAAAAATTGAAAGTTTTATTATTGCAGCCACAATTTGACTGATTAACGTAGTGTACTAATTAAGATACCATTTAACAGTATTCAGTCTGGTTTTCCTCCTTCCTTATGGCACAGTGCATTGTATGAGTGGTGCCATCTCCAGTGCAGAAGGTTTTGTACAAAACCTAATGAATTTCCAGATGTAGCACTATGGTCTGTTATGCGGAGAACAAGAGTCTCAGTTGCTTTAAGTGTTTTGTCTAGTGACTTTTGGGGTAATGTATTTTATTAAACTCTCTTTTGGCTGAAATTCTCAAACACCATTTCTTGGCCTCGTATGTGTTTCTAAAAGAGCCATAATTCTTTTTGCTGGCTCATTTCAGAGGGGTCTATGTTTTCCTGGGGATTTAGCTATCATTTCCTTCTCTTTATAAATTGTGTCAGTGTTGGCACTTATAAGTTTTATTGCAGTGCAATACAAGATCCCTGCTGCAAAAGTCTTTTTTAAATTCAGATTGGTTAGAAAATACTGTTTGGCAACCCCAAGGAGGCAGGTTCTATTTCCTTAAGAAAAAAGGATGAGCTGATTTGCAGAAAATTGGTTGAGGACGCTGCCATGTATAGTGAGCTCTTTGGTCATTTTCTAGGAGCCAGCCTATGCTGCGATGCATTTTGTGCTGGCCAAGACAGGCAGAGGAATGTTTCTGATTTTGAGGGACACGAGTAGCAGTGCTTCATAATACTCAGTGTGTTTCTGTGTGTACACATACGGAGAACACAGTTTACCAAAACACAAAGTTGCTGTTCCCGCATGTGTATTCTTTGCTCTGAGAACATCCAGACAAGTGCTTAGTTTGTCTTTTTCAGTCAGTTACTCATACGTGAACACACACATCGGCTTACCGGAACCACGCCAGAAACTCCAAATTTGTGCTTATTCAGGCAGAATGAAACAGGCTGGGATGTTGTCATTTTTGCTGGTACTTCTAATATTTTTACTACTCCTTTAGAAGTAACGCTCAGCTTACAAGTGTCATTTCATTTGCACACTGCAATAGTCCCAGTACCACTAGGAGTGTTATTTAGAAAACTGCCACAAACACTAGCCCAGCTGCAATGCTGCAGGTCCAACTCGTTGCGCAATGAACCCTGAAGGTGTAGTGAATGTTGCATGCCAAGCAGGTTAGTCTAACAACCAGGTTTGTTTTACTTTTGGCTGAGCGTCTATATTACATGGGAGAGCCGGAACTTCAATGCAGATAGTAACAGTTCTCACGCAGGTAGTGTTACAGACAACTCAGGTAATGTTTTATGTACCACTCCAGAAACTCCAAAATTCGTCCTTATTCCAGCAGAATGAAACAGGCTTGGATGCTGTCATTTTTGCTGGTGCTTCTAATAATGACAAGAGAGAAACATCCAGTGCATGTCCAAAATATATGAAAATTAGCCCTGGATGGATACATCAGGGAAGAGGGAGAAACCATCACCATCTAGTCCTCTCAGCAAGGGAATGAGCTGCCAACTTATCCGAACATGCCTCTTCTCTACATTAGTTTATTTCCTCTTTTTTTCCCCTGTGGTAATGAGATCTGAATTTGTAACAGTAATTGTTCAGGCTGTTAAGATTTCAGTTACATTAGAAATAAAATGTCGTTTTATATTTAACATAAATAGCATAATACTAAGATGGCTTTTTTTTAATCACGATCATACATAGACCACAAGAGCAACATCATTTAATCCTTTTGTGACTTTTGTTGATTTTTTTTTTTATCTGCCACAGAGCTCTTAGGTCATATCAAGCAACTGGTAGCTTGGAATGCTAGCATTGTTTTTTCCAAGGCACTTTTTCCAAGTAAGTTGATCTAACATTGAGTATTTTTACTTGCTTTTAAACAAGATTTTGTTAGGATTACCTATTCACAGTAGAGCAATTGCACGTTTTGGATCTATACATTTAAGCGTTCTGAAATAGGCTTCTATGTGTTATGCTTACATTTCTGCCAATTTGAGTAATATAATTGAAGCAGTTGTACTGTTTCACTGGAAAACATGAAGGTCTTTGTAGGGGAAACAGTAGGATATCTGCAGATCTTAAAGGCAAAGCTGTTAAAGGGAGAATCAGCATCTTAGGAAGCATGATATGAGGTCCAGGAAACAAATGGAGTAAAACCAGTGGGCTGAGATGATTAGCGTTTGGAAAGCTTTGTGCCTGCTGCACTGAAAAGCTGTAGTTGGCATGTCAATAATGTTGGTCTGACACAAGAGCATGGCTGGTGTAAAAGTCTGTGATGGGTTTTTGCGTGTTTCTCTGCCCTCCAGGTTCTCAGCTCCCTCGGGTACCATGTGGTGACATTTGACTACCGAGGTATGTGGACTTCTTTTATTATGAAACACCTTTAGATGTTTCTTTCTGTACAATCAAGAGAGTTCAGTCTTTTTTTTTTTTAATCTCAGGGAAACTGTTCTTTTATAAAACTTGCTGTCAGCTAATTAGATGTGGTTATTGCTCCTTTTTTTCCCTCTTGGGTATCCAAAGAATTTCCAGAAATTTCATTCCAGTACCTTGTGTAGCACTGCTTTCCAATGTCCAGCTCTCGGTGCACTCTGGCTCCTGTCTGTCCTCATGCACAGGGCTTGTTGATTAGAGAGCTAAGGAGCAGAGGGTGAGGCACCCTCCAGGTGCACATGTGGAATATAATATGCTTACCTAAGTGTATTCCATCGGATATGGTCTGATTGACTTTCATGAGGTCACACAGGGAACTGAACTTGCACTTACTTCCTTTTAAAAGCTCATAGGTGAGATAAGACAGAGTAAATGGTTTGCTAACAATTGGTAACGTACTCAGCAGAAGCCATGACTGTTTTGCAACTCTGCCTCCAGCAGTCAGGCATCTGCTGCTCTTTTTCTACCTTCTTAGTGTTTAAGCCGTGGCTGCAGTGTAATGCCACTGGAGATACAGGAAAGAAATTAATCCACTGCATTTTTATCAAAAAGACATCTGGGAGAGGTTTATTTGTAGGAGCTTGCCCTGTTTTTCAGTCCTGCTGGCAGCTGCTTCTCTGGCTGCTTAATAGATATCAGAAGGGATCTGGGATGCTGGCTGCTTAGCATACAATGTGTAGATGTGCTGCAATAGTGATAGAGCCAAAACACTCTGGAGGGTGGAAAATTGCTTGAAGGCACTGACCGAACAGCATAGACAAACTGATGTCGAAACAGCTTTGTGAGACGTGCTTAGGCTTTGGCCCTAGGCATCCAATTCCTATGCTGTTAGAGACTCCACTTACAAATTGGTTATATGCATGCAAAAGCAGGGAAGGTTAGTAAGCCGGACTGTTGCAGATGGGTACGTGCAACAACACCATTGTAGCGATGTTTGAGATTCAGTCCTTGGTTTTGTTGTTGACTAAATCCACTAAAAACTCCTTGTCAGCCAGCAGTTACCTTGATTAAATGACTACAGATCAGTTAAGGCTTTCAGCCACAAACTGTAGAGGTGCACAGTGAAATGAACAGAAACTCCCTGTGCCCCAGGTCCCTTTGCAGTCACAGATGGGCTGCATGGGAAGAGCTTTGCTGACCAGTTTGTGATTCTTAGCAGGACTATTTGCGTTTCAGGCTGGGGTGATTCAATAGGCAGCCCATCAGAGAGGGGAATGACCTACGATGCCCTTCATGTCTTTGACTGGATAAAAGCACGAAGTGAGGACAACCCTGGTCTATATATGGGGACACTCCCTGGGAACAGGGTAAGTGTCTAATCTCAGTGGAATTGAGCAGCTTCTGAAAAACATTAAACACTGACCTTGGATGAAGGTGCTGTTTGCTGTAATCCCCAGGATGGCTTGGCTTGGCATCTATGCATAATTTCTGCAGGATAGCTTCCCCTTTGTACTCTACAGAGTGAGAAGGGCTACAGTCGATGACTGTGCAGCAATTGATCTTGAACCTTCGTTGCCCAGAGGGTCACACTGGAAAAGACACTTAGAATAATAGAATGCAGAAAGAGAGAAAGTGGAACTGCACTGATCTCTTCCTGTGGTGAACCTGTGTCTGCATGTCCTTCAGAGCAGAACATTCAGAGCAGAACATCAGCAGAAGAGTGTCTCAGACCAGCCACATAACACATGTGACTTGTCCTTATAAAAGGTTTTCCTCCTCTCCTGATAAACATGCTGCGTGTAATCAGTACTTGTGCAGATGCCTGTGTGACTACACTGCTGGCCACCCATGATATTTATGTGGTCATGCCTCGCACAGGGAAGTTCAAAGAGTCAAGTACCTTTGCCATCATGTTTTTAACTTTCCTTTTGTGCTTCCCCCCTTTCCATTGCTGTCTGGAGGTGAGTTGTGTTCAGCCAGCAGCACACGCTCTTACCTCTTTGATTTGCGGGGGAGCGGAGAGCAAACACAAGAGTTACCTTTGAGTTGAGCTCTGTGCAGATAACTGTGAGCCCACAACAGCTTGCCTCACTGTGCAACAAATGCATTGCAGGGACAGGGAGGTAATTCAGGATAGTGTGTCTTCATTGCTGTGACACTAAATATCCTGCTTTGTTTGAGTGAAGGCACACACTTTTCCTTGGGCTCCTCCTCTAAATTTTTTTGCCCAGAGTCCAGGATCCCTTTCTGAGTCCAGAGCTTGCTTGTGGCATTTCCCAGTGCACTGCAATCAGAGTGTCCTGGGACTGTGGTCCCCAGCTGAGTTCCCTGGTGACACACAGCCAGTCTGGAGTTTAAGGTTTGTGAAATGTGCTGTGCTTGGAGGGCGTCAGCAACTTTAGAAATATCTCTGTCCCATTAGGATGATGCATAGGGGGAGACCTTGCTGTTTTCTGACCTAGCTATGGAAACTCTTTGCAGTTGTAGCCCTGGGCCTCTGCACTCGAGCTGCCTAAAACACAACACCCCTCTGCTTATACCCCTGCCTTCCCTCTTTCTTGCTCAGCCTTGTGTGTCTGTGAGTAGAGGCTTGTGTCAACAGCCATGGATATGCTGGAAGCCTGAGAGCCACCTGAAAGGAGGTCCATCCAAGTGTGGCTGCATGATGTGCTGCTTCCTTGGACTTGTTTGCTTACTGAAATGCAGGCACCTGATGTCATTTGAGACAGTTGGGTATGGGAGGCTGGTGGGAACCCAAGTCATTGTGGGCTGGCTGACTAGACTTTGGATAGCGTGAAGGTCAATGTTACGTCAGTTGACTTTTACCTTTGGCACCGACTATCTACAGAGCCTGATGCTTGCAGAGGGCCTGTGCCAATTAAATGCTCATTCTTCTTTCCAGGGTCGCAACAAATCTAGTGAGGCGTCTTTGTGAGAGAGGTAAGTGTGGTGCTTGGATGCTTTTCCCACCCAGCACAGGCCTTGCTGGCGTCCCAGATACGTTTGGGGTTGTGACAAAGCTGTTCTTGGTGCATTGTGGTGGCAGCTGCTCTCATAAGGCAGACCCTGACCTTGTTGGCTATCTGCACCCCTACATTTCAGCACATTGCCTTCGGCTTTTCAGAAACGCCCCCGGATGCCCTGATACTGGAATCTCCATTCACCAACATACGGGAGGAGGCACGAAGTCACCCCTTTTCTGTGGCAAGTACACAGTGACTCTTGCACTAGTGGCATGTAATTAATTGTATGCTTAGAAATTAACCATCAGAAGTGCTGTGGCTGAGCTAACTGCATGGCTTGTGGGGCAGAAGTGATATCAATAAACATCAGGGATAAAGAGCTACACTTAATACAACTCCTGGGAACCCTAGTACAATAAGCAGTACCAGAGCTGTGTATGGAGCCTGCTGAAAGAAAACAGAAACTGGGATCAGAAAGGGCAGTAAATTTAGGGAGGGTTAAGATAGACTCTGCTCTCAGCAGTGAACAGCCCGTTCTTTTTGTGTTGTAGCTTCTCTGTTGCAGGAGGCTATTCTGTGGGTGTGAGCAAAGCAATGACAGAGGTGGGCTTCTCTTGGTCTCTACCCCATCCATGTGGATCCTTTGCACTTATGTGGTTTCCCTGTTGAGTTCACCCTAATGTGGCCACCTCTTCCATCCAGCATGGGAGCAAATTGAGCAGACACCCACTCCAGGTGTGGGATGCAGCCAGGCTGGCTGAGGTGCCCTGGGCTAAAGCTCTTCCAGGAAGACTGTTGCCAGCAGTCCTGCATGATTCCTAGAGATCTTGACCATGCAAGCACCTGAAGTGCCTGCTCCTGAGCAGGCTGGTAAGATGAGCCTGAAACAGTGGAGGAAAAATAATGCTGGTGGAAACTTGGGCCATCTCACTGCAGAGAGCGCAGTCAGCAGGCAAGGGATGTTACCAGGATGGCAATGGCCTGCCCTGTTACTGCCCTGTTACTGCTGTTCATATAACTGTCCTGCCACTAATGCACATTTTTGCTCTCAGATATACAGATACTTCCCTGGGTTTGACTGGTTCTTCCTTGACCCCATCACGACAAGTGGAATTAAATTTGCAAACGATGAGAAGTGAGTTCCTTCTTTGTTGGGGTTTCAGCTGTGGCTGCAGTGAGCTATGGCAAGCACAAGTAGGATAGACAGCAGACTGCCTTTTTTTTTTTTAATGTGTTGCAGCATTACACTTGCTGAAGTGATTTCAGTTACTCTCACAGCCCTGAGAGCAGCACAACTTTGCACTGTGAAGTTCTTTCTTTTTTAATTGTTCTTGATAAGAACAGATGCAACAGAGAGCACAGAGACTACTCGGGGATATGCAGATTTGGTTCATGTGATTTATGCTTTTCAAGAGCATGTTACACATTAAACAGTAGCATTGAACCTGAAAGGTTTGGGAAGATTTCTTTGCTGTGCATTTGCATAAGCCACCTTGCCTGCAATCACATTATCTCTTTTCACTGAGTCTTTGATTGAAGAGTCTGAGCATTTGTGAGTTTCCAGTAGTGAAATGAAAGAAGACCTTGGTGGGGATTATGCTTTACAGTGTCTTGAACCACTTTTCTCTGGTATAAGCAGCAAATAGTTTTTATGAGGATGCCTTTCATTAGTAAATTTTCTACATATCAAATGAATGGTGTGTTTTGAATAAGTGTTTTGAATTGCACTTAACCCACAGAACGTGTTTGTCATTAAAGTTTTCTTAAAAATGCACGTGTTAGTGTTAGAGAACGATGGGATTGCTCTAAGCCTTTGTGACATTGTCTGTTTTACAGTGTGAAATACATTTCCTGTTCGCTGCTCATCCTTCACGCTGAGGATGATCCAGTGGTACCATTTCATCTGGGAAAAAAGGTACACATGTGGCTCTACAAACTGATCTGGTGGGAGGAATGGGTATGGATAGAACGACATCCCAACCAGGCAAAAAGTCAACAATAGAAAGGTGTATGTAGAAACACATAGCCCAAAGGGACTGCAGATTCTGTGCTGTTGGAGGTGGCAAATCAGTAGTGAAATGAAGCTAGAGCTATCAAAGCTGCTCAAGCCAGGGCCCATAACCCAACCCTGAGAGGGATGCAGGTTTGGAGTAACACACAACCCTCACCTGCCTCCCCTTGCATTCAGCTTTACAACATTGCTGCAACATCACGGAGTTTCCGAGACTACAAGGTGCAGTTTGTTCCGTTCCACACAGACCTCGGCTACCGGCACAAGTACATCTACAGGAGTCCAGAGCTACCTCGAATACTGCGGTAACAGCCCGGCTGACCGGGGTCACCCCTGCCTTAGTGGGGGCTGGGGCTTGGGGCTTACGATGATGTGCACCCATGTGTAAGAGAGATGTGTATTGGGCAGCTAGAGGCCCTTTGGCCTCCAGAGTGGGTGAGATACTTGGGCTGGCTTAGCACAGAGTCAGAGCTCTCCACCTCCTTGCAAGGCAGGTTTTGGGAAGGGGAGCCACAGAAATCTGAGAACACTTCCCTGTGGCGTGTCTCTGCTGTAAGCTGGATACTCTGGAGGAGCTCTTTGCAGAGCAGTTGCTTCAGCTTGGCTCTTTTAGTGGGAACCACTGATGGGCCTGAGAGCAAAGCTCGGTGCTGTCCCCTGTGCAGCTCAAGCTGCAAATGCTTGAGCCATAGTATTTGCCAGGGGAATGAGAAAACCTGCAGGGTGTAGCATGCACCAGTATAGGAGAGCTGAGTGTCACTGCTGTGTCATTTTCTTTCCTAGGGAATTCCTGGGAAAATCTGAACATGAGCATCATCATTGAAGAATGGCTGCTTGTCAGCACAGAGATTTCCTTTCTTTCTTCCTTTCTCTCTCTCCTTTTCTTCCCTGCTCCCTGTGGGTCAGTCTGCCATTCTTCCATCCCTGGCATTAGAGAAGGTCAGGGACTTCCACTTCAGTCCTGATGTGTACCCTTGGCAACTCCAGCACCTGTGACGGCAGAGGAAGTTGTTGGCTTCTTTTTTTGACACGGATGGAGGGGTGATAACAACCCAGGAGCCAGTACCAAATCATGAAAAACCTCAGCACAGCAAAGTGTGGCCATTCCAACGTGGTACCACTGAGGACAGATGTTCCTAGGACACTGTGTCATGACCAAGGATATTTGTTTCACTTTTAAACATTGCTGCTGGTTTTGGATCATGTAGAGATTCATTTGTAGGTGAATGGCTTTTGCCACATCTCCATACCACAGTTGTCCTGCTTAGGTTTGAGGTGTTCTCTTTCTAGAAATGTTTTGCCTTTCCTTTTGGTAAGTGGCTGTAATAAAATATGTGGAAGATCCAGGTAGTGAGAGGTATTTTTATTTAGCTCTTCAGTCACAATGTGCTGCAAGTGTTGGGGTAATTGAAGACATTTGGAAATAAAATGAAAGGCTTTTTTTTTTTTGTTATTCCATTTGAAATATCTATTTAATAGGAAAGGTTAGTGCCCCTTTATCTTTCCTATACCCTTTTCCTTCTGAACATCATTTCTGCTCCCATCTTGCAATGCTCTGTGGACCTCCACCCCTTCTTCACATGCACTTCCTGTTAGGATTGAAATGACATGTATATAAATTGCAAACTTGGGTGTTTAAGCCAGAAAGCATGAGATTACTTTTTTGTTTGATCTCCCCTTCCATGAACAGTGTGTGCCCAGGCTGTGGGAATGGATGTCTTCCATTTTTCCTGTACCCACCCAGACAGCCACGTGCTTCCTTTTCTGGTGGGATGGGCAAGGGGTTTTGTTTTGTTTTTTTTTTTCCATCAACTACTTTTTAACTCCTTAGGTCAAGTTTTCTGGTTCCTGGTAGCAATGCTGTTCCACTGTAGTTAAAAGGAGGCAGTGGTATGTAGTTCTTGATGCAAAAATAAATCTGGGGTGTTGCTCCCCATCTCTCCCTTCCCCTCCCTTCTGTGCACTCCCAGTAGCACGTCTCAGCCCCTCTGACAGCCATGGCCGAAGCACATTATCCAGGAGACAGAAGTGGAAATGAGCCTTTCTCATAGGGAGAGGTTCTGGGGATGTCCTTGCCCTGCTTGAGGCTAGAACAGGGGCTGGTTTATGCCACTGAAGAGCTCTGAGATGGGAGAGGGTCATACACTGACTCACTAGGATCTGGCCCTGCCGCCCATCAGTCTATACAGACAGTACCAGGTGCTGTAGGTTTAGTCATTAGTGCTCAGAGTGAATTGTGCTGCCTCAAGGGTCTGTTCAGGGGTGTACAGCATAGTATAAACTGCTCAGCATGCATCCCAGTTATATCTGCAGGCTCATACTAGTTGCAAAAGAGACACTAGCTTGTTCTTGTACCAAGATTATTCTGCCATTAGCGTGGTTGTCCCAGAGGTTTCTGACCCGTGATACTCATAAGCTAGCTGTGTCACTTAAATACAAGTGCATCAAACATAATTTATTGCACTGACAGAAGAGAAACAATTACCTGGCTCTGGAGAGTAACATACACATTCCAGTTAATGCTGCTGCTGGCAGCTGGCTTGGGGCAAAGTGCAGCCTGAGCTGGGGCCTGGCTGGCTGCCTTCCCCCTGTGGGACAGAGCTGGGAGTCCAGCATGAGAACTGCTGGTGTGGGTGATTCCAACACCGCCATTCCTGTTAGTAGGCCAGTGATATGCTTGGAAATTTAAACTGAAATGTTTATCTAAAAGTGGTGTAGTTTTAATAAAGGCATTGACTGCTGATCACTTCAGCTTTACCAGTTTTATCTGGCAGTTTTTGGGACTTCTTCCCCGGTTGAACAGGTCAGTGTTGTCAGGAGCATGGCAAGGCTGCTGTAGGGTTGTGTGTGGGAGGTGAGCTTGCAGCCGGGACTGGGCAAATCTTTGTGGCTGCTGCCAGCTCTGGGAAAATGGCTCTCCTGGAGCCCAGAGGGTCTGTGCTTGTAGTCTGTCTGCAGCTGAGGCTCTGCTTCTCCAGAGGAAATGGGGGAAATGGGAGCTGCCTGTGAGATTTCTAGTACAGGAGCCCTGTGTGCCATTTGCAGGGTAAACCCAACACAGCGACCCCCATCCCAGTGCGTATAGTCAGCATGCCTGGGGTACCAGTAAATAGCTTTGGCTGGAGTTAGCCTAGTGCAGCCACTGGTATCAACTTCTTCCTGCACACCCTGAGCAAGACTGACCACAGGCATGTTGCCCCCACGATGGTGCCAGCACCCCAGCATGCCGTCAGCTGCACGGGACCATATCCCATGAAGCCACAGCTGGGGAAGGACAGCATCAATTCAGGAATCATGGCCTGAACTTGTTGCAACCTGAACCCAGAGGTGTGGAGTAGTCACAAGTCAGTCCAAAGTCAAACCAGCAGGTGTTCAGGTTGTTTTAATGATCTGGTGTCACACAGGGGAGTACTGGTGCACTATGCTGCACTATGGGTGTTAAACTCTGACCCCAGCACTGGGAGGGACACGTGGAACAGCATGACCCTGCTGTGGAGGAATGCCAGAGATGTGATCCATGTCCACCCCCTGGGTAGCACCCAGCCCACAGCTGTACCTGGAGAGCCAAGAACCAGAAAGATCAGCCACCCACCTGGCAGTGGTGGCTCTGGTAGCCCTCTCTATGCAGATATGGAGCCTAAAAATCCTTGGAGTGGCTTGGTTACTGGGCCTTTAGTTAGCAAAGAGGTGTGGCAGGAAACTACGGTAAGCTCTGTGGCAAGGAAGTTGCTGATCCCAGGCTCTCCTTCTTGTGGCAGTGTTTGACATTGGTGACTGCCCTGGGCCCAACTGCTTTAACAGCCAGCCCCACCTTCTGTAGGTGTTACTGGGGAAAGGGTTGGCCTGGGAGGCAGAGTGGTTTCTCCCTCCTCTAGTTTTGGGCCTGGCAGACCCCCAGAGGAGGATGCAAGACAGGCTTTGTTTTGGCTAATCTTGCTTGTGGGGCAGGGTCAAGGAGGCCAGGCCCTTCCAGGCAGGGGCTGAGGGGAGGGTTTAGTTGGAAAGCCCTTGTTAAGCATGGAGCACAGCTTGGAAGACTTATCCATGGTCATCTCACTAAAAGCACTATGCAGCACATGCAGGTTGGATACATGGGTGCAAACACAAGGTCCTTTCTCATGTCCCCCAGCTGTTGTTCCTCAGTCAGGGCTCCTCCTCACAGCATCCATCTGCCCCCTGAGGGAAAGGCCTTGGTTCTGCACAGCTGAGCCCATCTGACTGGTGGTGAGGCCTCCTGGGCTGGGAGCCTATTCCTCCTTCCTTTCCTCTGTGCGTGCATCAATCTCGGGGGAGGTTGGGGGGGGGGATTTTTGTGGCAGATGGCTCCACACCCCAGATTTCCTGGGCATACTCCGTGATGGTCCTGTCACTGGAGAACTTGCCCGAGCACGCAATGTTCCTGATGACTTTCCTAGTCCACTCGCGGGGATCCTGAGGAGAGGCAATGTCAGCAGTCAGTCCCTTACCCAGCTCTGTCCCAGCTCGCAGTGTTCCAGGGCACTGGCTGTGCAGACCTGACTGATTTCAATGCCATGGTGTGGGGCTGCCAAAGCAGCAAAACCTGCCTTGCCCTGCCCAATGCCCACACACTGTGGCGTCTGTGAGAAGGGCTCCCACTCTACTGCCTTGGCCAAAGACCCCATCCCTCCCACGCAGTAGCGGGCATGTCTTACCATGAATAACTGGTCCACTTGACCTTGGCATTTAATGTAGGCCTCATAATCTGCAAACACCTTAAACCTGAAACCCAAAGCAGAGTAGGGCTGGGCTTTGCCTTCTGGGAAGGACAGACATCTTCCTGTGGGCAGGCAAGGCTCAGCCCCTGTGCAGGAGGACCCAGGCCAGCAGAGAAGGAGGCTAAAGCAGGCTGAGCGCAGCCCACCAAAGGGAATACTTCCCAGCGCTCACCTGTCATGGTACATGAGCATGTTCACGACATCCCCGAAGCAACCAGGGTCTCGAGGGGAGAAGAAACCGCTGCTGATCTGGTCGATGGCCTGTCGCAGCTCTGGCAGGCGCTCATAGTACTCCCGGGCGTTGTACCTGTGCCCAGCAGAGACGGGCTGTAGGAACTGATGCTCTTCCTGGGGCCCAGCACCCGGAGAGCAGGACCTGACTTCTCCAGGGGCATGGAGGGCAGGTAAGGATGTTGTATGGCTCCTGAGTGAGGAGACTTGTTCCTGGGTGTGTCCATCAGAGCACCCTGCTAGTGGCTCCTCGACCAGTAGCAGTGCCTGAAACACTTTTTGCCCAGACTTAATGTCCCATTCACAGCCACTGTGCTCTGGACAAGTTGCATCCCTGATGGACCATCCACGACCCAGCCCCAGACAGAGGCTGCCTCCAGTCCCCTGTTTTTTCCTGCTCCAGAGCTGCCCAGGGAGGAAGGTGTCCCTCCCAGAGAACATGGCTCTCCCTGCCAGAGCTGGGACCTGTATCTGAAAAGCCCTGGCATGTACCAACCCTTTACGATCCAGGGCCTCCACATCCTCCACCCGCATGCCAAATATGAAGAGGTTTTCTTCGCCTGCCTCCTCAGCCATCTCCACGTTGGCCCCATCCATGGTCCCAATGGTGAGGGCCCCGTTCACCATGAACTTCATGTTGCCAGTACCTGAGGCCTCTGTGCCAGCTGTGGAGATCTGCTGGGAGAGATCCGCTGCTGGGATCACTGCCGGGTGTGAGAGAGGGAGGAGTTAATCTTTGGTACACTGCAGCTCCCCACAGCCAGGACAAGCCTGGACATCTGCTAGTGGCCCTTCTGACCTCAACCTCAGCCCAAACAGCATGACTTTGGGGCCAGGCTCAGCTTTGCCATGACCCCATGCAGTTGCTGTCACTCGTGCAGAAAGCTGGCTTCCTGACCTTTGTGGAACCCTCAGGCCGTTCCTAGGGGACAGCCAGCTGTCCTGCCATAACAGCCTCTTAGGCCAGCCAGTTCCTGGGCTTAGCTGGGACATGCCCAACTCCTGACATATGCTTACACAAGACCAGACATACCCTTCTCGGCCAAGGATACCCGGTAATTCTCCAGGAAGATGACCTTGAGCTTGTCTCCCACATAGGGATCGTTGTTGATGACATCACCAACGGATGTGATGAGTTTGATGATCATCTTGGCCATGTGGTAGCCAGGAGCCGCCTGAAGAAGAGCAGCCCAGAAATGGTGAAGGCTTATAAAGGAGAGCATGAGAGATACCAGCGTGGGTCCTCACTGCAGGGAGAGTCTGGGCCTGACCTCTGCTGTTCACAGAGAATCATAGAATGGTTTGGGCTGGAAGGGACTTTTAAAGGCCATCTAGTCCAACCCCCCTGCAATAAGCAGGGACATCTTCAACTAGACTAGGTTGCTGAGAGCCTCCTCCAACCTTGAATGTTTCCAGGGTTAGAGCATCTGCCACCTCTGGGCAACATGCTCACATTCATTGTAAAAAATTTACACTTTAGATCTAATGTAAACTGATCCTTCTTCAGTTTAAAACTACTATCCCTCATTGCAACAGGCCCTGCTATAAAGTTTGTCTCCATCTTTGTTAAAAAGCCCCCTTCAAGCACTGAAAGACTGCAATAATGTCTCCCCAGAGCCTTCTCTTCTCCAAACTGAACAATCCTAATTCTCCCAGCCATGATTTAGCAAAAACACCCTCATGGGAGGAGAAGTCCTGAGCCACGGGGAAACAGTGATGGGGCCTTGCTCAATCCAGTTAGTTTGTCGAGGCGTTTCCTGAGGAGCCCAACAGCAGACACACACTGGGTAACCTACAGTGGGCCCCACCAAGCCACAGAAAGGGGACAGTACCTTTCCCACACCCTCACTGAGCCATGCATGCACCGAGTCTGGAACGCATTTACCTTTCCTCCAATCATAATAGTCCTGGGCACACAGGATTTGGATGGATTACTTCTGATGCCTGAAAGAGCAGGGACCTTTCTTCAAAATTTTTCAAATTTGAAAGGTCAATTTTGATCTTAAAAAAAATTAAAAAAATCTTCACAGCTGCATGCATCAGAGGTGGGCCGGGATCTCAGCCCATGTCACAAGGACCCATCAAACTTGCAGGACTCTGAAGCCAACCAGACATCTGCTGGAGCTGTAGTGGGTGAAAATTGGCTGCAGAATCCTTGAAGAACTACTCAAGCTAGCACAATGCAGAGCTCAAATGACTTGCCTCCCTTAAGGAATGGGCAGAGGCCCAAAATATACACTGGGAAGTGGGACTTTAACTTGCATCAGGCCAGTCTCAACACCTGCAGAACAGGTGTAGGGGTTACCTGGGCACCAGCTGGGCTGGAGATGTGGGCTGTGAGCTTTTCCTCAGAGCTCTGTATGACCCTTCAGACATTTTGTATTCCCTCCTGGAGAGAAGCCCTTCATGACAGGAGGGCAGAGGTAGGCGCAGGAGTCCCTGGCCATCAGCTGCCATAGTTTTACATGGGGAGCCTGGCAGTGAGAGGTTGGGGAACGCTCCTTATGTACCAGCCCAGGCAGGACTTACGGTTGTAGAGGGTGATGGCATGCAGGCAGTTCAGTAGTTGCCGCTTGTACTCATGGATTCGCTTGACCTGAACATCAAACATGGATGAAGGGTTGATCTTCACTTTGTACTGCTCCTCCAGGTAGGCTGCAAACTTCAGCTTGTTCTCCTGGTAAAAAAATATGAGAAATAGGCATAGGTTCTCAGGGCTTGCATCAGAAGTGAGTATTTGCTGCTGGGATGTTCCTGGGAGCATGGTGCCTTTAGCCTTCTTCCGCCCACCCCACCTCCAGTGCACATTACCTGTTTGACTTTTGCCACATCCCTGATAAAAGTCTCATTATTGATGAAATCCAGTAGCTTCTTCAGCTGGCTCAGATCTGTGATAAAGCCTTCCCCAATTTTCTAAAAGAACAAACCAAGAGAGGAATGTCCTACCCATGAGGCACTTCACCCCGTCCACAACTGCACCTCCCCAACAGAGATGACACAGTCCCACTGGGAACTGGAAGATGCAGTGTGGCCAGGAAAAGGGGCAAAGTTTTATGATGAGGTTACTTCTCTGTGTCATCAGGGAGCCCAATGGAAATGGGGCACTTGGAAAAACTCAAAGAAGCCTCCTTCTCTTAAAGAGCTTTAGTGGGAGGAAGGAGGATGCATGCACATGTGCTAGGGCCTCCTGGAAGCTGGAGAAACAGATGGGCACGACATGAACATACATTTAATTACAGGATGATATTCAGCCATGGCATGTCGCAGGGTGAAGCAAAAACCTGTGCCAAAGGGCCTGGAAACAGAACTGGGGCTGGGGCTCCAAGGGAGCTCCATGTGCCTATGAAGCTGCACACTTTTGCTGACACCATGACGGTGCATAGTCACTGCAAGGGCAGGGACCAGATCCAAATTTCTGCAGCTTTTTTTCACCAACTCTTCATCATCAATTTTAAAGCCCGGCCAACCTCACACCTACAGTTACCACAGGTGTGCACCTCCCAGGCTGTCCCCACACACACCTGCCAGGTGTCAGCCTTGGGTCTGATCAGACCACAAGAAGAGGTGATCAAACGGATCAGGCTCAGCCTCTCACTTCACATATGACTCACCTCAGCAATAATGTCGGCCAGTCCTGGGTTGCACAGCAGGAGCCAGCGCCTCGGTGTGATCCCATTGGTCTTGTTCTGAAACTTCTCTGGCTCCAGCTCATAGAAATCCTTGAATCTGGAACATCAGGGAGCTCTGAACCACCCACCACCACCCAAATCTTCAGCTGGGCTCCCACTGTGTGTGCTCCTGACTCAGGGCAGACTCTGTTGATCTCCCTGTTACAGGTGTGAACTCTGTTGCCTCTCGCCCCCTTCCTCAGCTGTACTGCCAAGAGTTTCACCAGATCTAAAGGGAGAGAGTCTCCCCAGCCTGCCATATCCAGCAAGGCAGCCAAAACAGACCTGGATACCTAATTGCCCCAGAGAGCTCTCCACAGCTTGCAGGCAAAACCCAGTGAGTGGAGAGGGTGCATGCCTTGAGCGTCCCCCAACTCACACTGAGTTCTTCACGATGTCCGAGTGGATGCGGGCCACGCCGTTGACTGCGTGGGAGCCAATCACGCAGAGGTGCGCCATGTTAATCCGTTTGCAGTCTCCTTCCTCGATCACCGACATCCTCCGGAGACGGTCAATGTCCCCCGGGTAAAGAGCTGCCACACGCTGCAGGCAGGGAAAGGGACGTTAGTGACGCAGCCATAGGACCTAGGAGCATTCCCATCCTAAGGATGGTCAGATCAAGACCCCCTGAGTTCCCACAGCCTGTGACCAGCCCCGTCCCTTACATCGAGATGCATTTGGTTGAGGGCATAAATGATCTCCAGGTGACGCGGCAGCAACTTTTCAAACATGGAGACTGGCCAGCGCTCCAGGGCTTCAGGCAGCACAGTGTGGTTGGTGTAGGCACAGGTCCGTTTTGTGATCTCCCAGGCCTGTGTTACAAACAGCAGGTTAACATACACGTGTCCAGGCCAGGAGGGGAAAGGAAATCCCCTCCTCTTTCCCCTGAAAGGTTCTCCACAGACCTCTTAGCTCTGCTTACCTTGTCCCAGTCCACTTTCTCCACATCCACAAGAATCCTCATGAGCTCTGGTATGGACAAGGCAGGGTGGGTGTCATTTAGCTGAATAGCCACCTGCAACACAGACTTGCTGGTCTCAGTTCTGGCAGTGATAGGACTCTGACAGTGCACAGGTTTGGCATGAGGGTCAGCCCCAAGTCTCTTCTTGTGACACACACCCCCCAGAAACAGCCAGAGCTCTCAGTAATGGAGCTACTCAAACTTTTCAAGTTTTGCTCCAAATTGCAAATTTCCCCTGGGAAAATAGGCCCAGAGTTCATCTGTTTTACAACCCAATTGCCAGGGTGTTTGTATACATGTTTGTATACATGTTTGTATACACTTGGTCCTGAGTGTCCTGCTTTCCCTCATGTAAGGTCTGGCTGGAATGTCCCCCAACCCTCTGACCACAGACTCACCTTGTCTGGGAAGGTTTCAAAGCATGTTCTCACGGGGTCTCGACAACCAAATTTGGAGGACTTAAAGCGGCGGATGATGTCCTGGAGGGTGGCAGCCACCACAAAGTACTCCTGCTTCAGCCGCAGCTCCTTGCCTTCAAAGAACTGCAAAGAACAGCCATTAGTGCTGCAGCTGCCACACCCATACCCACTTGGCAGCCAAACCCCTGGAGATGCTCCTATCCACTCTGATGGGCTTCCCAACAGGCCTCACAAGTTCAGCACCTCATCAGGGCAAATGTGGATGTTTCTCATATGTCTCTGATGGGGACAGCAGCTGCAGGGACTGACAAGGGGCTTGGCATTTCAAACAGCTGCCCCCAGAGAGAGCACCACATCCATGCTACTCCTACAGAGCCAGCGCAGCTCCCTCCCTTGCTGCAACCCTCCTTTGCAGGGTTTTTGGATAAAGGATTTTGGGCTCCCTGCAACAGCCAGGAACTAGGAGTGTGTCTCTGGACACACCAGCTGCCTCTCACATACACTATGCTGGTCTATTTTAAAGCACCAGCATGAATGAAAGAGTGCAGGGTAAAGTGCAGGGGATGATGAGCTTTTCCAGCACAGATGCTAGCCCATGACTAGATAGTGAGGGTTCTTCCCTTTTGGACCCAGTGTCCAGTGAGTGCTTGGCCTGGGACAGACCCTACAGTGAGAAATCCCTTGAACTGAGAATGGAACGAGTCCCCCCTATATAAATTGGCATAGGCCTTCAAGTTGAAGGAGTAATATGTCTTCCTCTTGCAGCAGGGAACAGAGCAGCTACACAATCTGGGCCAGACTCTTAGCTGCTATCAGTTACCAGAGACCCTCTAGAGCCTGCAGAGCATTGTGTGTTCATTGGAAATTACAGGGACAACCTATTGTATTAAACCAAAACAATAAACATCAGGTGGCCATGACCTTCCAGTTGCTTGCAAACAAGGAGATGCAAGGAACCTGCAGGAAAGATGATTCTGAGCAACAGGAAAGAGAGGCAAGAGAGTCACTCACATTATCATTTGGGTACAGGACTCTGGATATGTTTTCTGCCAGGTTTCTGTCCAATACCGCCTCGATGTAGTCACCCATATTGACTGCAGCAAGAGAGAAATACACACAGCACTCCAGCAGCCATAGAGATTCAGGCAGGTAGGTCCCTGACAGTGCACTTTTTGCTCATAGAGAGATTTTGTAACATGACTATTCAGGCTGGAATTAATGGAATATAACGGGAATGTATGTGTGTGAAGGGCACCAGAGTGACAGGAGGAGATGGGACAAGAGAAAGGTACATCTCCATGTGCTTCTCAAGACACACATATCAGGAAGGAGACAGAAACTGAAGTCAGATAGCAGCCAGAGAAGGCAAAAGAAGGAACTGAGCGATCAGCCATCTTGCTTAAGAACTAAGGAGAAATGCGGGCGGGCAAAGAAGCATAAACACCACAGTCACACTCAGCTCCTAAAGGGTATAACAGGCTCATCAAAACCAGCTCACAAAACCAGCTCACAACTGCCGATCAAGAACTGAGGAGACTCAGGAGCTGTTACTCCATGTCCCCCACACAAGTTCTCCTGGCAAGGCTGCTTGGACACACAAATCTCTGCACTTGACAGCATGGAAGAATAAATCAAATCAGTCTAATCTAAAACCTTCCCCTTCTGTAACAGACTAGCACTGACATTTGGTGTGTTAGCTGCCCTATATCTGCTCTTCAGCACTGCAATTAAAGCCTGGAAAATGCACCTAAAGCAAACCAACGGTAAGGTGGGCTGTGCTGCTTTTTTCCATCAGCACTGCACAGAAAATGACCCTACACAGAAAGTTTGCAGCTCATTTGGTGATGTAGGGAATCCAGTAGCAGGTGGACTGGGGGAAGGCATAGGGCAGGTTGTGAGAGCATGGTAAGTGTGATGGAGATGAAAGGAGAAAGGATGGGTGTCCTGGTACATGAGGGCTCTGGAAGTAGTTGGAGATACGGATAAAGCAGGCCAGATGGGTAGTGCTGTGCCAGGTGCCATGCACACAGGAACAACTGTGTCCCAGCCTGGCCAGAAGAGAGGCTGTGGAGGGACAGCACTTACACTCCTGGAGGTTGAAGTCATTGGGCGCCTTCGCAGACCACAGCCTCATGGTGTTCACAGTGTTGTTCTTGTATCCTGGTACTGGTGTGTCGTAAGGCATAGCAAGGACAACCTGCAAAAGGACAGTATCCCCCTCTGGTTAGCAGCACAATAGCCTCGGAGAAGGCAGGAAAGTGGCTGAAACCCCTGCAGGAAGAATCCAGAGGACACAGACAACTGGCTGTGGTAAGAACCTCACCTCACTAAAACACTCCTGCTGAGTTTCACAGACTTTCATGGTGTCATGGGCACCAACTGGAGTTACAAGCCCATCAATGAAATGCCAAAGAGAGTTTCAAGCAGCCTGCTGACCTTCCTATACCATCTGGAGTACCTATTAGTTATTGATCAGAGCAAGCATCCTCAGCTGCCCACTGTGATTCTGTCTGTGCTGGGGTAGAGCCAGGGCAGCTAGGACCTTTGTATTTCCACGTGGGATAAACTCCACAGCCTGAATCCTGCCCATTAGCTTTCTGCAACCTGCCAGCACCATCCCCAGAGTGATTCAGGGTTTGTTGAACCTGCCTGGATAAATTCACTGAGATCTCCAACACCTGAACTGAAAGTGAGTGTGAAACTATTTGTGCAGTTTACAGATGATGCTTAAGCCTGAAGATCCTGTACACATGGCTACAGGGAGTAACACTGGGGCTTCCAGCTCAGATTACACTAGCTAAGCAAGGCATGAGTGTGTTTACAAGCACACTGATGTGCCAACACCTGTGTGCCTCCAGACCTATTGCCAACAAGGTGAGGCACCCTGAACTCAGCCTGGAACAAAGAGGCCAAGGGCTTATGTCAGCAGAGCTGAATGGTACTTGCAGAGCAAGACCCTGATCCTGCAGCATGAAGCCTGGGCCTCCTCTCTGACACTGGCAAAGAGAGCCAGCATCTTCCTAAACAAGTCAATCTAACGGAACACCAGGCAGAGACTGTCCTGAAGATGTGAGAAGCAGCAGAGAACTGCAGAAGCTGCGTTCAGAGAGCAGGGAAAACTCTATTATGGTCCTGAACAGCCTCTTTGTGCTGGCATCAGCAACACTTCTCCTCTGGGATCAGCAAGAGCTCAAGCTGCTATTACCAGCTCTGAACACAGAAGCAGGCAGAGAGCCTGCCCAGAGACTGGAGCACACATCACATGAACTCAGCAATGCTATATTTGGAGACTGTGTCTTCGGGTTTTTTGAGCCTTTCCAACTTGTTCCCTTAACAGCACTATCTGAAAATTCACTTCCTTGTAGGAAGCAATGTTTGGGATCCCTGAAACCCTGGACAACCATTAGGACCAGAAGAGAGAGATGTTGTAATGCAATGGCACTCGGTCCCCAGGTGGATGCCTGCTGCACTCGGGGACCAGAGAGGTCTGGCTCCAAGATGCCTCCAAGATATTCACAGGGCTGTGGTGTTGAACCCTTGCACTATTTGTGCTGGGAGTGGCCTAAGTCACTGCACAGCCTTGGACAACCAGACCCCTGGAAAAAGACCTGGTTTATTTCTCCTCTGAGCAGGCCCAGGTGACTCTGAAACTGAGCTTCAGCTCTTGGCACTGAAGAGAATGGCTGGGCTCTGTGACTGTGAGCTCCTCGGATGAACCAAGCTGGCTCATCAGGCTGAGAGACTGCTGGAACATCACAGGAACAAGGCTAGGTCATATCCGTGAATCCCAGAGAAATTAATCATCCTTCCTTCCTCCATCCTGGGCACTGCTTACACAGGAGAGGCTGAAGCATCTTTGATCCTCTTAATAGACCTGTGCCTCTTCACAGCTTGCCTACCTCAGCTGCGAGATGGGAATGCATCTGTGATGCAGCAGCCTGTGCCCTGAGCAAGCACGTGCTCCTGAAGTACAGCACTACTTCCTCAACTGTGGGAGGCTGAAGGAGCATTTGTGCTCCACAATGCCACAAAACAAGGCCTCCGGGCAGACTGGAGACTAGAAACCACACCTCCAGCCTCCCCTGACAGCACTCTACCACTTGGGCTTGTCTGGGAAAGAGGAACTTGCTCTGATCACAGGAGTTAAACACCCACAATATTGCCCACGCACAGCAGCAGCACTTAGAACCACCTGCAAAACTACTGAGTGTGAGTGAGCAGTGACCAGGAGCAGTGCAGAAGGAATCTAGCAGAGCTGCCAGGGTTCTCCAATTTGTCCTCCAACATAAATCCATTCAAGACTGTGGGGTTTCACCCTGGAGATCAGCAGGGAAGGAGGCCCCAAATGATCGGAAGTTGTTGAGTATCATCCCTCTTTTTTCTCAATTCCTACTGCAACAAATCAACAAAAATTTTTTTTCCTCAAATCATTTAGGCTACAGTGTCACTTTCATAATTGCAAGGGTAGCAGAGAGAGTTTTGCCAATCTGGGAGAGAAGTAAAGCCTGAACCCCTCAGGCAGTCCAGGGTCAGATGCTCCCCCTCCTCACTACCCTGCCTGGTCTCCTCCAGCCCAGCACTGACACAGATGATGGTGGTACCTGGGTGTCGATCCACTTCACACCCTCAGGAGTGTGATCCACACGGCCATAGAAGTGCACAGGGAGCATGTACTCTGGGCGAGCTTTCTCCCAGGGATTGCCATAGCGTAGCCAGTCATCCGCCTCCTCCACCTGCAAGAGGCAAAAGAGGTTCAACAGATGGCTTGTGTCTACAAGTGAAGGCTAAATAAGGCTCTCCGAAGGCAGACCAGTTTAAAAACAAAGCTCTAGTAAGCTGGCTTTAAAAATGGATATGCAGAGGCCTCTAGAGGACAGCTGGGCTTTCCAAAACTTAGATGTCTGCATCCCAACTGGTATAAATAAATCAGCCTCTATGGGCTTTGCAGCACTGTTCAGGTTTAAGCCATCCAAACTGCACAGACCACTGCACTCAGTCTGTCTCCATGCCTTTACATCCAGTTTGATTGTTACACTTGGGATGTGGCACCCATTGGTGCTGTTCCTGGCCACAAGTCACCCTCTGTAATCTAGGTCTGTAACAGGGAGGGTTTTTCCTCTCAGCTGGTAACAGTGGCAATGTAGTCAAAGTGAACCCATCAGAGTCACCAAGGTTGATGTTATCCAGGAACCAGAGGGGCTGAGGCACTTGGAGAGATGCTTTGTGCCTCCAGGCATTTCTCTGCCGGGAAGGGGAGGAGAGAGGGAAGGGCAGCTCTGAGCCACAACCCAGCATGCCACCACCCCCATTCTTTTTTAAGTAACATGAAGTCAAATACAGCAGAAGCTTTCTTCCCTGTTTTTACCATTTATAGGGCCTAGCATTGCAGCTTTTTTGTGGAGAAGGAGGAAGAAACAATCTTCAAACCTCTCACTATTTTAGGGGGGAAAAGGTACTTTATGCTCAGAAGCAAGGCATGTCTCCTCACGGAAACAACTTCCAGATATACACTAAGGAAAACTGCCAGCTGGGGCATTTTAGCTATTTTCACTACAAAATACTATGATCGCTAATGCTACAGGAAAGTCCCTGTTTAAGGCCCTGCTGCCAGTGACCCAGGGAACCCACAGGAGCAGCAGCACCCCAGGCACTTGCCCGTGTTCCATTATGTTCAAATCCATCCTTCACCAGACACCTGCATGAGGTATTTAGGCACATCTCCATCCTTAGTCTGACTCCTTGCCCACTCACTGCCAGGCTGGATGGGACTCTCGAGTTGTTGCAGCTGTGTCATGGAGCCCCAGGCAGGGAGACCTCTGGTCTCAGCCATGCCCTGTGGCTCAAGTTCCACATGATCTTGCCCAGTGATGGACTCATATGCCCAGTTTAGGAGCAGCTCAAGGCACAGCAGTGCCAGGCCTTGTCCACAGGCAGAGGTGGCCACTGCAGTATAAAACAGAGGGAGAAGAGCTGACCTGAGTTTCCCAACGTACCTGCCAACCGTCGACAATCTTCTGATTGAAGATACCGAACTCGTAGCGGATGCCATAACCGTATGCTGCCAGGCCCAGCGTGGCCATGGAGTCCAGGAAACAGGCTGGAAGAGCAGAGCAGGGTCATGCTGCAAGGAACCTCAATCCTCTCTAGCTGCATTTGCTACAGTGTGCTGTGCATGGAGGTGAGGGGCTGCCACAGCCAGTATTGCTGGAAATGTTTATTAGTCAGAGAAAATCTATGTGCAGAAGGGACAGAAGGAGAATGACTGCAGCAGGACCCTATGTACATCCTGCCAAGCCATCATGAACCCCCCCAAACTGTTGGTGGCAAGAAGAGGTCACTAAAACACTAAATCCAGCCTTGTTGCAGTGAGAGCTCTTCTAAACTTGCCTGCGGTGCTAATGCCTTGCTGTAAGCCTGCCTGCCCAGTGAAGCAGGGCTTCTGACCCCAACTCACTGCACCACCAGCTACTTAACTATCATTGTTTCTAAAGAAAACCTTTCCAGCCCTCAGTCCCGGCAGCTCTGGTAAAGATCAGCCCCAGCATTTACTCCACACTGGGGAGCTCTCATCTCCAGCTGTCCCATGGGACAGGCAGACTAAAATAGCAGCCAACAATCTGTCTCTGTGATAGCTGCTGAGTGCCTCTGAGAAGTGAGAAATTTCTCATAGAGGTGAGGAGAAAGGCTCCAACAGCCTCTTTCAGCCGCAGCCCTGCCTTCTGCGCTGCAGAACACACACCTACATCTCCTGGATGCTCTCACTGTGAAGGGGGCTTGTTTCTGGCCAGCCAGGAACAGGCATGAAGGTACCATACTGCTGAAGGCCTGCAGGGCAAAAGGCAGTGGCGAGGGTGTGACAGCTTCCACCCTTGGTCCCCGTGCACTCTGCAAAAGAAGGGGGCTTCCCTCTCCCTGTATTACCTGCCAGGCGGCCCAGGCCTCCGTTTCCCAGCCCAGCATCTTCTTCAATTTCTTCCAGCTCCTCCAAGTCCAAACCCAGCTATTGGAGAGAGCCACAGCAGAACATGTCACCACTCAAAACCCATGTCCTGAGCTGTTCTCCGAGGAGGCCAAACACAGATCCTAAAAACAACCACACTGTGGGAAATTAAGCCCACAGGGTCTTTGCTCCGTCCCCACCACTCCTCACAAAGCATCTCAACAGCTCCTGGTCCTCGGGCAGCCCAGTTAATTGGGAAACAATTTAGCACATCATCAAACACCCCTTTCCTATGAACTAGGTTTCCTTAGAGACTTCAAACAAAACACTCATCCCCTGGCAACCCCCCATGCCAGGAGGCCCTTCAACCAAACTCGCCATTGGAGACAGGATGGTGAATGGTCAAGCTGGTGTGCAAGGGACCCCCAAGTCCAGCAGGGCAGGTCATCTCTCCGCTTGCATCCATCAAGTCCTTGAGAAAGGGCATGACCAGGCTGGCGGTAATTACTCTCTGTGCTTCCCATATCCTGTCCAGCCTGCAGTCGAGCTCCTTGGCCGCAGTCCATTGCTGGAAGTGGTTGCCTGCATCCACTGTTTGTTCTCTGGCCTGGGGGCCACTGCCGGATGAAGGCTAAGCATGCCAGCAGCAAGGACTCTCCAGGAGTCAAGAGATGCTGCCTCCTGGAGGGCAGCAGTATCTCACCTTGGTGCCAGGGGGGACAGCAGGCTGTTAAGCCAACACTGTGGCTGCTCCCCAAACTGTTTTCCCAGACTTCAGTGGTCTGCAACCACAAGATGGGAAAGCCTCATGCACAGGGTGATGGGGACACCAAAAATGAGGCAAATTCTCTCACTGACAGAGTCATGCCGGATAGGACACCTCCCAACACACCTGGGGCCGGGGGGAAGAGGCAGGGATAAATAAAGCCTTTGGGTGAGAAAGCCAAAAAACTCACATTCTGCCAAAAAATGTCACTGAGCTGCTGAGAGATGGCTGCAAGTAACGATATAAGTAACCATGGCCTCACATTTGTGATTGTCTTGGCGATACCAATCTGTGTCTTTTTCCAATTAGAAATCATCTGATTACATTTTACTTCAAGTAAACAATTTCCCTCCTTTCTCCCTTCTCAATGATTAACTTCTCTCTGGCAACTCTGCTGCTGTGCCTTGTAAAATGAAATGTAATTTGGTGTTTTGGTGCTCCAGTTTCCTCTTTTGGCCCAGTTTCTCCTATCAGTCTACATCGCCTGTGGTAAGCAATCTTCTCTCCTGCTAACGGAAAGCTCTTTGCAGCCTGTGACTCCTTAATCATTTGGGATACTGGGTGTTGTTTTCTGTATACACTTCTGGATTTTCCCATTCACTACAGGAAAACAGTGGTTTGAAAAAACCGTACTCTAACTCCAAGGCAACCAAGGGTCCCCACACTGTCTTCTGTAGGGAATGAAAAACACTAAGAGAGAGCCAAGCCTCGTTTTGTACAGTCAAAAGAACACAACCTTAGGGTAAAGCCCTGAGAAATAAAGATACCCATGCCTCTGCATGGAAAAGGTTAGCCAGTACCTCAGGGGGTTACCCCCCAAGACTTTACCTGGTAAATGGCTTCGTCACAAGCATTCTGCAGGCCCAAATTCACCATGGTGTTCTGCAGAGTGCGACCCATGTAGAACTCCAGGGACAGGTAGTAAATGCGCTGGGGAGGCAAAGCAAATCGCTTACACACAGCACAGCACTTTGCTTTCACCAAAGTTGCTTAAAATGAAGAGCAGACCCAAGCATTTTCCAGAGTAGGGATGTCTTCCCAGACTGGCTCTTGGCGCCTGCTCCTGAACACCACGCACCACAGTTGTTTGTCAGAAGAATCTTGCACGGGATGCCGGCCAAGCCTCCGCCACGCATCTCCCTGCCAACAGCCTTCTATAGAAAAATCTCGCTGCCTGTTAAGTGTTTCCCTAATTAACTCAGGGCAAGAATTATCTAGGATCCTGAATAGTATATTTATACACTGTCAGGCTCAGCTGAGGTGATGTTTACGCTGGGCTTTTAAAGTTTTCCCAGGCTAGGCTGAAGCTGATCCAGAGCCTCCCGAAAGCCAGAGTGAGACCCCTGCCCCACACAGGCTGGCTGGGCCCAGGACCAGCACCTTCCTGCTGGCAATTTTCCAGCACTCCTATCACATAGGTCTTCCTGTTCTCCCCACACTGAGTTTCATACGTTTCATCCTGTTGAACAAATAAACTGTCCCAAGGGTGGCAGGGTTCCTGGCACAACTGTGCACGACAGGCTGCTCCATTGTGACCCTCCAAGTTTGAGAGGAGCCACGTCTGTGCCACGAATGCTAACGAAAGCCTGTGTGTGGGATAAGAAACAGGCTGTGCAAACTTTTGCCCTCACTCAGATTTATTGCTGTGGATATTTTCATAAACAAACAGGAATTTTTAACAGAGCAATAACCTGACTTTAAATTGTGCTTTCCCTTGAATCTCCTTCCACTGTAGCTTGGATCCTTCCCTGCTAAGCAGCAGGATTACCCACTCTGCCACCTCTGCTGGGAGTCTGAAAGGGTCTGTCTATTCCCTGGGGCTCATCAGAAAAACCAAAAACATTGCACAATTGCACACATGCTCTGCCCCTTTCAGTCTGCCACAGAAACACATTCCTAATGAAAATCTAAGGGTGGGGGACAGTAAGAAAACTCGCTCCAAGCTCCTCTGAGCCTTTATGGGATCTGTACAATTCCTTCTGTTGCAGCAATACACATCAGGGCACATCTGTGTGAGCAAGGATAAAAGCCCCATGCACCAGTGTAACTTCCAGTGTATGTGCAGCCATTCCGTTGTGAAAGTGCACTTTGCTTTTTGTGTCAAGGCAATATTCATAATATTGGGAAACGAGCTGACTCAGGGAGGCAGCTGCCTGCACAAGGGGAAGGTATGTGCCTTTCCTAGTACCTGCTCTCTGTGGCTCTCCACTCAAATGCTGGATCAGGTCTCAATTTAAATGTCCTGCAGCCCCCAGCTCCTCCAGCATCGCTGTCCTGACTTGACAAGTGGGAAGAAACCCCAGGGTTTGGTTACCTGGGAGAGCTTGTCTGTTTTCACAAGGCAAGAAACTCCTCTCCGGTCTCAAAGCCGAGCTGCCTGCATATTCTGCAGGAGTGAAGTCAGGACACGGCTGTGCTGAGGCATGTGCTGAGACATGGAGGCGACGATGCCCACAGGGGACACCACCGTGGCAGTGCCAGTGCAGGACGTGGCCGCGGTGAAGTGTGCACAAGATTTAGCACCAGCAAGGCCCATGGAAGGGCATGCTCAGAGTGGGATCACAGGGGACATGGCTGCAACAAGGTGTAGGGGATCACAGGTATGGGGGTTTTTGAAGGAGGACAATGCTGCAGCAAGGTTCATTGAGACAAGGCTACAAAAGAGTTTGTGGGGACACAGTTATGGCAAACTGCACAAGGGACACAGCCATGGTGATGTCCATGGCAAGATCTGTGTGAGGGACATGGCTGAGCCAAGGCTCATGGGGACACCGCCACTGTGAAGTGCATTCAAGGGACATGGCCATGCTGCCATGGGGACATGGCCATGGCAATGCCCAGGGGGACACAGCCACAGCAGAGTGTGAGGGATGCAAGCGTGACGATGCTCACAGGGAAGATGGTAGGATGCACGAGCAGCACGGCCATGGTAAGGAGCCATGGTGCACACAAGAGACAAGGCTGAGGGAATGCCCATGGGTCATGCCTGGAGTGACACCCGCCAGGGGGACACGGAGACACACCTGCGAAGAAGGCACAGCCGCCGAGCCCCAGTCCCTTGTCCCCCCGGCGCTCACCTTGGGGTCCCGCTCGTAGTAGTGCTGCTGGGTGCGGATCCAGCGCCCCACCAGGTGGTCGCGCACCGTGTGGGCCAGCGCGAAGTAGTAGTCGCGGGGGGTGGCGACGTTGCGGTCCTTGACGAGGGTGAAGTGGAGGTGGCGGTTGAAGCTCTTGCGCACCTCCGCCACGTCCCCCAGCCCCGCGATGCCCCGCACGCTGATCTGCTTCCGACGGTCCCCGTCGCTCAGCGGCGCCGCCATCCCGCCGCCGCCGCCCCGCCGGCTCCGCCGCTGCCGCTGCCGCAGCCGGGGCCGGGGCAGGTCCGGGGCAGCCGCGCCTGCGCCTCCACCGCCCGCGACGAGGCGGGGCCGCTGCCGGGGCGGGCTGCGACCCGGGGGAGGGCTGATGGGACGGGGATGGCGAGTTGGGACTGGGGTGGCGTAGGGGGCTGGGATGGTGCGTGGGGACAGGGATGGCATGGAGGGACAGGGGTGGCGGCAGGACTGTAATGGCCCGAGGGGTCAGGGGTGGCATCAGGGCATTAATTTCTCAACCCACCCGCTGTGCGGCCTCTGGCGCTAAAAGCCACTCCACCACCAACAACACGTTTTCATTTTAAATTGGGAGTTTATTGTCAGAACGGCGGGGTTCAAGGGTCCCCGGTATGCTCAGCTGCAGAGCCCGCAGCCGTGCGCGCAGCGTGCCTCCATGCCACCACGTATTGCTGCCGTGAGCCCAGGAGTCAGGGCGGGCACTGCTGGCTCTCGGGGAAGCTGAGCTCTTTTGCACCACCAAAAGACTCGAGTCTTCTCTATACATCCATACAAATACATCACAATTCCACAGTTAGGTTACAAACAGCGCAGCATGTCCCTCCAGCTCCTGCTGCCCCTGCCCGCGCACTGGGAGTGCTGCACTGCAGCTACCCTGCCATGGTTCAGTGCAACCACAATACATTCTTTTATCACAGAAGAAGCGGCAGCTTCACAGAAGAAGCGGCACCACACAAATGCATTCACCCCAGGCCCTGCATCAACCTTACCAAGGCACAAAGGTCTGCAACATCCAACAAGCCATGCTCAGGGTTTATTTTTGTGACTGTGTCTTGTTCATCAATGTTACTCCGACTGACTCTAGAACTGTCAAATCCATCGTTATCCCTGTACCCAGTTCCCAGGCCTTGCTTGTCTAGATCCAGCAAATCTGATGTTGTCTCTCCCACGATCCACCTCCCAAAGGCAGGGAATCAACATTAGGCTTTAACGCTACAGGGCATACAGGCTCATGCCTCCAAGTCCATATCCAGTTTCTAGAGTGCTCCTGAGCTTTCCTCCTTCAGCAAGTGGAAAACAGAGCTGCAACGTCCACGTTGCATTTCAAAGCCGCTGCCTGTCAGCATCTGTGTAAATGCACCATTTTGCACACACTCAAGTTCACCTTCAAACACGAGTAGTAACATAAAAATCATCACTGAAAACTGCTGACAAACATGAAAAAACACCCTGAAATCAGGACATTAAAGAGTTCTTTGTGGAGTGACTGTTTCCTACAGCAACTTTAGCATACTGCAAGCTCATAGTACAGGCATATTCCAAAAAGGTGTGTTTTTCTCATAGAGATCATAGATGTCCTGCAGAGTCCTGGTTTCCCTTCCATAATGATCAAGTTTATATCAAGCTGATGCCAGATGCTGTCAAATCAAGGCTTATTTTTTACACACCGCACTCTGCACTGTAAAAAAGAGCTAGTGATGGAGAGGACTTGGCAGGTGGTGGGAGGAAAGGAACCTGTTTCATGGTGACCTTCCAAAAGACTCCAGAAGCCAAAAGCATGTCCTTCAACAGGTTCTCCATGTTGGGCTTCCAAAAAATGGAGATTCCCAAAAGTCACCTTCTAGGAGCTTCAGTACTGCAGTCTATTGAGCGAGTCGATGTAATGGAAAGTGGCTCCCAATGCCCAGCTTGTTTCAACATTGTTAATTTTCCGGGCAAGCTGGAAAAAAAAAAGGCAAAAAAGTTAAAACACAATTCTTTTGGAAAATCTGAAGCATGCAAGGTGAACACAGTGCTGAAGGTTATGACAACCAGATGGTGATACCATCGTGGGGAGAGTGCCGCTTCATCCACAATCACACAGCATGTGTTGTAGCAGGAAGGCAAATCAACTGAACTACCAGCATGATGACTCCTGCCTTGGCACCCTCCTGCCCACTTTCCCCAGGAATCCATTTTGTGCATCACCTTAAAGGCTTGGCTCTTTGGGAAGCCCAGCTCTTGCAGGAGGAAGGTGATGTACGTGAGGTCCATGCAGAGAAAAGGGCTGCTTCCAGGGCTGATTTCCATGGTCTTACAAACTAAGGAGAAAAAAAACGGTGTCTGAATGCACACTGTGGGCTCAGGTGTAGCAACAGCCCAGCTCTGAAAAATCTCGAATCCGTAAAGCACCTCGTCAGTTGAGCTGTGCAGTGATGGAACCTGTCACAATGGGGTTGAAATGACACACACACATTAGGAGAAGCACATAAGCTTTGGAAGGAAGATCCAGACATTCTGTCTCTCCCCTAAGAGTGAGACAGAATTTCTTGTATCTCTCCAGGAAAAGAGCCTCCAACTTCTAATTCAAGGCTTCAAATATATAACCAACTTCAGCTGAGTTATCTTTCTTGAGCACCAGCACTCAACAAATGTTGACAAAACCAAATTAAAAAAACCCAAAACAAAATAAAAGAAACGACAAAATCAAAATAAAACCTTTCTCAGGAGGAATTACACAAATGGTAGTCCAAAAATCAGAACAGCAATTGTTCAGTCATACATAAAGTTTACCAAAAAACCCTATGACAGTTTGATCAAAGCCTGAGTTTGTGGTATTAAGAAAAGAATGTTTACATTAGTAAATCTGTGTAGGGAGTTCTCTCCACAGCTCATGAAGTGAAAAGCTGTGAACCGGTTTTCCCTCTTTTCTGATTAACAATCAAGCAAATGAACAAAAAGAAAAATTAAACCAGATTAGAACATGTTATGCTAACAGGATAAAAGCCACAATTATCTTGAAAGTATGATTTCAGAACACTTGTTAATTGTCAAGTAATTATTTACTAGTAATTCTTGAAAGAGTTTTGAAATATATGTATTATGTGTCTTATGTCAGCTGCAAAAGCAAAAGTTAATATAAAAATAGTTGAGATTTTCAGAAAAAAGCGGAAGTGTTGGTGAGATGCTATGTAGAGGTACTTAATACTTCCTTAAAAACATCAGGCTTCTTAGCATGTCACACATTTGCCACCTGGGAATGAATTTACACACAATAACTAGTAAGTGTTTGATTATATTTTACTCACCATATTTAGCTGCAATTTCGAAGTCACTGACAGTTAAGCTTCCTCCTTTTTCTTTATCTAAAGGAAAAAAAAAACCCAGTCTTTTACAGTCTTCGTATAAAGGCAACTGTAGATTCAAGTCATGAAAGTTGTTTCAAAATCAAATCTTGAGCCACTGAAACCAATGTCAAAATTCAGACTGGTTTTAAAGGTAAAAGAACCTTTAAAAGGTTCTGACTATAGACTGAAAAGTCTTTGTTTATGAAGAACCTTAAGCCTCGTTTCATATAGAAACAGTTTACAGACTCTCTCACCTGATCCCCATGTCTTTGCTGCTCTGCCAGTGGTGCCTGAACACAGTTAACACCTGTGACCAGATCTGACAGAGCACTGGTGCTCTGCAACACATTAAATCTGAAATTATTTGTAAAAAGAAACTGGCCAAGGAGGGGGGGTAGGTTTGTCCAAACTAACTTGAGATGTCATAATCTCCTTTCTACCACTGAACATGACAGCCTTCTGTACACCAGCATACCATGAAAAAGAGATGTGACACATTTTGAATACAAGTGGAAGTATCTGAAAATCTTCATTCCATCTAAAAAGGTCTATGGAGCAAAACACACAGCCCAAATAATTTTTACTGCTTTACTGACTGAGGAATTTGTTTACCATTATGAAGGTTTTTCTATTTTGGATTGTAATCAGACAATAAAACCTCTTCTGAAACAGAAACAGTTTGTTTAAAGACTATTACCAAACGTTGCAGATCCTATTTCACAGCCTCAGTCCCTTCTCTATAGAAATTAATATCCAGTCAAGATCAATGCTTCAATGCTGCACAGCAGTGTAACAACAGACTATATTCCATGACAGCTTAGCAAAGCATCATGATGTCTGCAAGTGTTACCATTTATTTAATAACTTGTCATTTAAAATGAAACAAAACCAGGAGCAGACATACCTATGAGACCAGCCTCTGCTGCACGGTCATAGTAGTAGGAGAAAGTGTAAAAATCCAAGTCCTTCACTTCCTCAGCTTTATGCACTTTTTTGTAGAGCATCTTTGCCACTTTATTAGAACAAGACTCATAAAGAGGCTCACCTAAAAGAAGGCAAAAAACAACCCCCCCAGCATATTTTATATATATATATATATATATATATATATACAGAGTTATATACACATACAATTTACTTAATATCTGCCAAGAAACAGGCTCCTTTTTGCAAAATAGCACTCCATAAGATCTTCACAGAGAGCTGCTTCTTCTTCCAGAGGCAAACACCTACCATCCTCAGGTTGGGACTAAGTATGTGATAGATCAGAGATGGACAACATCATTTGAGACAGAAGAATTTTGAAAAGACCTGTTTGAGGATTGTTCAAGTCCATCTGCATTACTACTAGCAGCTTTACTGACTGGACAGAGACCTCATGGCACAACAGGAAAGAGCTGCATGATCTCTTTAACAGCATGGCAAGAGGAGCCAGACAGAAGAGTAAACAGAATCTGGTATCTTTGCAAGAGGCTGAGAGTTTGATTTCCTCTGCTAATAGCAGCTGCCCTAGATAGAAAGAGTGATAAATCACTATACCTGCCTTCTGTCCTTTAATTTTGTACACTATCTCAGCATGTTGCCATTCAGATTTGAAGCCAGGTGGCAAACAAGGGCTAATCAACTCCTCCCCTTCTGCTGCAGAAGTAAAACAAAGCCACATTAAAAAAAAACATGAAGAGTTAAATTCAGAACCCTCACCCCCAGCAAGGCACCTCCACGGTCCAGACAGGGCTCAAATGTCCCATGCCCGCCTCCCACCCAGGGCTGGCAAGAATCCAAGTCTCCTGGGATCTAGCAATGTCACCTCCTGCATTTGTCTCAAATGCACCCAGCCATAGTGACAGGAGTCCACATGCCATTCGGGAACCTTGAGCCCAGTGGGAAGGGGTCATACAACTCCTCCCCCTACCACCACCCTGTGCTCAGAGACAAGACTTGAGGACTGCCCATAACTTACAGGGTTTTCCCTCAACTCCGCCCAAAATGGCAAGCCTTGCTGACATCAGCCCAAGTCCCAGGTAACTGCAAAGGGATAAAAGCCTCTGTGAACAACAAACATCATTCCTCTGATACTCCACTGACAACCTGGCTGGGACATGCCAGTCTCCTCTACACAGTCATAGCCAAGTGGCTCAAGTGAGCTCATGCACATAAGAGGAACAGTGTGACAACCTGCTCTCAGATTACTCTCACCCAGAATGATAATCGCTCTCTGAAAAGCTCAGGCAATAGCTGACAGCTGTAATCTGGCTCTTGAAGAACTGGCAATGGTATTCCAAAGGCAGTCCAGCCACTAGCCTACAGAACTGACTCCTTTTGAGCCCAAACATACCCCACAGCAAACACAGGTGGGAAGAAGCTGCTTGTCTCTGCCCAAAATACTGGGAGCAAGGGAAGACAACAGCGAGGAAGGAATGACAGAGACAAAGCACTATGAATTGACTCCAACCCTCATTCTCCATTCTCCATTTCTATTTGTATCCACACCAAAATGCTGTATAAAAGAACTGCTGCTCAGTGGTGAAAAGGTAAGAGTTGGGAGTGATGCTGAGCCTGGGAAGGAGGGAGAGGTGGAGGGAAGGTGTTTTTGATTTTATTCTTATTTCTCATTATCTTACTGTTTAATTGGCAATAAATTAAATTAAATTCTCTAAGTCAAGTCTCTTTTGCCCATAACAGCAATTGGTAAGTGACCTCCCTGTACTTATCTTGACCCATGAGTTTTTTGTCATATTTTCTTCCCTCTGTCCTATTAATGGAATGGGAGTGATAAAGTGGCTTGGTGGGCACATGGTGGGCACATGGTGGGCAGCCAAGGTTAATCTACCACAGTCATGTGGCTCAAGTGTCTCCACTTCTTCCCAGTACTCATTGGCAAGGACTCCAGTTCAGAAAAACACCTACATCTCATTGGCTTCACAGAAAGCTTTGATTTTTACAGTGTGCTCTCCTTCCCACAACTAACCTGTAGGAATACAGCTTGTAGGTGTGATTAAACATCTGAAATGAAGTTGTGTGGCCAGCTGGTGATGTCTGGAGAGTTTCCTGAAGGGAGAAAAAGACATCACTGACAGGTTTCTGCCAGCCAGCAGCAAACATCAACAAAATAATCTTCCAAAAGTTAGGAAAAACGTGAAACAATCCTAGCAGGATTTAGAGAGAAATTATGAATTCGCAAGTATTTCAAATTGACCGCTGATATACAAGACAACCACAAAACCTGGATCTAGTAGTGTCTTCACATGACAGGGTCTACACTGGTTATATTTCTATTTGTATCCACACCAAAATGCTGTATAAAAGAATTACTTTCATTAAAAGGAATCCTTATTCCAGCTCTTAACTGCTTTTGTCAAGAGGTTACATCAACTGCCTCTTCACATGATCCCTACTACAGAAAACTGTGAGCAAACTAATACAAAAGCCAGGTATACATTAACTTCCTACTTGAGTGGAATTAATCTGTGAACTTGCACAAGCCAGAGGAAAAGCACATCGCTGTGCTTGCCAAGGAACAGAGTGAGGACCAGTCTGTAGTCTGAAAAAATGAAAGGATAATTATCTAACACACTTTGCAACATGTTCCCCAAATGCACTGGCACTTGCACGTTTGTGGGGAGCAAAGCTCAGGCCACAATGCTGTTCATGCTGCTCATATCTTAACACAATCTCTATGTCCAGAATTTCCACATCCCAGACCCTTCACATCCCTTGTCATTCTGCTGTAGCAATGCATGTCTTGATTATCCCAGGCTGGACACAGCATCCCATCCCTCTGCTTTTGTGCAGCTTTACTAGGAACACTATCTCTGCTCAGGCCATGTCCTTACAACTCTACATTCACAGGGCTTCCAGCTCACAGAACATCTACAGAAATGTCACACTAGGAAGCTCAAATGACATCAGAGTATATTTTTTACTGCATAACAGCAGTTGCTCCTTAGAAAGCATTCATTTGCAACTGAGTGAACTCAGGAAAATCGAAAACCAGGATCAAGGCGGCATCTTACTGTGTTCCTAAAACCCACTGTAGGCCAGATGTTGGACTTGAATTCATTAACAGCACTGCATTTTGAGTTCTTCATTATAAGCTGCACAAACTGAGAGTCAAGGATTAAGACACTCAGGTGAACATGGTATTTTCAAGATAAAGCAGCCCTGGCAGACTCGCCACATGCACCACCAATCCAGAGCGGGACTATGAGGATGGACAAAGAGTTGTGAATGCCTCTGTGACTGACTATAACAAGGCAGATGTGACCAAGTGATCTGGGTTTTTCTGTCACAAGTGTGGCTTCATGTCACACTAACAAACTCTTGCTCTGTTTCCAAGGGAAAGAAATCTGAGCAGTTACTGATTTCTGCACCAGCATTTCCCAACAGTGTGCATGTTCACATTACCTCAGCACGTGGAAGGAAGGTGATCTGTGTTGATCCACCACCCAAATCCAGCATCCCTACACTTCTCTTCTGGGGATCATCTAGCCTACCTGAAATGTGTGACAGAACAGAGAAATCCAAGGTGGGCATTGTGAGAAACCGGGTAGGAACAAAACTAGAAGTACAGTGGTAAAGAAAGGGAATAATCTAATTCCATCTGTCAGCTTACAGACAGCACTAAATTATACTGTTACCTACTGGGCACTGATTCTGGCTTTATCAGACCTGAAAATCTTAAAGTGACAAGAGTTTCTCTTATTTCTCTGGTGGCTGTTCGTGTCCTAATTACAGCAGCTTTGGTTACTGCATTCCTAAACATTTTTCAGTGGACGCAAGGACTGTTTTACAAACTCTACTCTGGTAACCACTTTGTAACACAGAGGAATGTGGTTTTCTTGGCCACCTCTCCCTGATCCCTTAGCAGCATTTTGCAGTTTCCTATGGCCAAAGGGATGACATACTGAAAAGAGCTGGCCTAATAGACTCAGCTCTCTTGGAATTCTTCCTGCTGCCAGCCAAGACCTCTCCTCTCATTTAATTCTAGTTCTTCTCAGTTAGATCCCTCAAATGCACCTTCTTGACAAGGACAGTTTGTGCCAAGCACCTCAGTATGCCTCATGATAGCTGATGTTTGAAGATCGCTAATCTTTCTGATATTTCCTGGGGGCATAAAAGGCTTCAGAGCACACTGCTCCACACACTGTGTGTGCTGAACAGAGCACTTGGATGGCAGACTGCATTACATATTGTCAGAGAAGTCTTTAGCTTAGTTTTTTCTCTACTCTTCAGCTATCCTTTTCTCACCCAGCAGTGTAAACACTTGTGGCACTTCTACGTTATAAATCTGTAAGGAAGTAGCATAGCATTTTCTTTTACTCTGTGCAGCTGCCAAGCACATCTAGAACGTTCACATTAAAAATGTAGCCAGAGTCACAGCAGACTCAGAAAGGAATAAAATGCTCTGGTACCCTACAGGGAATTGAGAGAAAAGTTACATTAAACATCTACGGAAAAAGATTAAACTCCTCACTCTGTCAAGTAAAAGGCCAAAATCCTGATGACTTAAATAGGCCAGGCCAAAAATAACTGCTGACTTATTCTCAGATTCTTCTTTCTCCCATTCCATCCCAATGAATGAGCAAATCCCATGCAGGGGCAGAGAACAGCATGACTTTCACAGCATCCATCGTATCTTTATGCACATGCTCATGTACACATACCTGTTAAAAAGTTTATTGTGATCCAGGCTGAAATACCTAATGAGGAAAAGATTCAGAAGAGGCACTGTTAAATCGTACCATTTCATTTTAACTCACAGCAGTAACAAGTAAATTACATTTCCAGAACTGTCAATGGCTGTCCAAAACCAAGGTAAGATGCCTTGAACAAAGAGAATTACCTTCTCTATCAGAGCTTATGTGATATTTGGGAGAGAAGCCCCATGTATGAAATGCCTGTAGAACTCTGTATTTCACAGGCCAAAAATTAGGCAATAAATTACAAAGGCTTCAGTCCTTAGTTAAAAGACAACAAGATGACTGAGACTCACATTGTTTGTCTTCTAGGAAAACATTCACTTGTAGAATTTTGTTTGATATCAGGCACTCAACTTTCCTTTTGAATACTAAGAATTTTTATCTTTCAGTGTTCTAATTTTTCCTGTTTTCCTCTAAGCAATTTTGTGAGCTATGCTGTTTCTGTCCTCTTTTTGTTTTATAAACCGTTCTCCATAAATTAGGTGAATTAGTGGGCCTTATGTTAACAAATTCAAATATTTATTCATGTGATTAAAACTCAAAGCATTCTAGGGAGCATGGTCCATTTCAACCCTTGGCTGAACCAAGGCTGTCACAGTTATTAATGATTTTAAAACAAAACAAAAAGAAGAATTACAATGTCTTTATTCCATTAAGTAGCAAAAAAAAGAAACTCATAAACAGCTTCACCTATTTTAAAGTTTGATTTCTAAGCAGAATTAAAACACATTTCAACACTCACTTACTTAGAATTTAGATGTTCTGTCCTCAGCATTTTTTGATGAACATCAACTTACTTCAGCATGTTTTCTTCTCTATGTACTTTTATCAGACCGAACTCACAGTTCCACTCATTAGATCAGTTATAATTAACATTATGACCAAATACTTCCAGAAAGCTCTGATAAGCACTGTCAAGAGCACAGTGTGCAAACCTAGTTGTTGAAGACCATCTCAACAAGCAGATATACAGAAACTTTTCTAGAAGTGCTGACTGCACAGTGGCTTCCTGGTGATCCTACAGGAACTGCCAAACACTCAGAGCTTTCAAGATCAGGACAGAGTTCAGGACTTCAAATTGGAAAACGTAGCACAAGATCTCTGGCAGGCGCTGCCTGTGGTAGCATAAAAACTCTGTCAAACCCCCTGCTTGTGGGTTCCCATTACAGTGAGTAGAGGACTTGTCACAGTGCAGCAGGAACCTCCACGACTGCAGAAGGAGTCTCCACAAGACAACCTACCTTCATCGGTTCCATTCATTATCGACACGCAGTCGTCCCTCACAAAGAAGGGAGAGGCCTGAAAAATCTCCTTCACCTGTAGTTCAAATAAAAGCTACATTCAGAGAAATATTTTTTCAGCTGGAAACCAAGTTTTTTAAAATTCCAGTTTTACACTACTGCTCCTCTTCTTGGGCTAAATCCTCCTGACTGCTGCTCATGACTTTGTTTGAAGTTCAAGAGGCCAACAAGCATCATCTTTACATGCGGGCTCTGCAGTTTGGTGCAGAGACAGGAAATGGATGTGTGGGTTTTCAAGGATGAAGGCTGTTCAAAAGTGCCATTAGCAAGGAATACAATGGGTAGGAAAGGGACTCCAGTTTACTTTGCTGCAACTGGTGACCCACAGGGTACTACTATACATACATGTAAAAGGCAGGAGATGGACAGCCTAGCTTTCAGGAATGTCTCAGGGAACTGCATTTCCAACAAGAGCATATTGGCTGATAATGATCCTCTATACCCTATCCTACATGAGGCAGCAGAGCTCTAGCTTTGCAGGGTCCTCTAAAGTTTCAGCTGAAATTCAGTGTGGAAAAGTATTGGCCAGGCTGCAGGCAGCAGAGACTTTGATTTCAACCACCCCCATTTCTTCCTTCCAATTATTGCTTAGAAAAAGAGTACACTCAGTGCACAGTTAATAAACTTTTCCTGCAGTTCAAAGGTCTAGAACACGTTTTGTTTATTTTTGTAATATTTTAAAATATTAAATGTATTTTACATGCCTAAAAATACAATTTACATTGTTTTCAATCAATATAAAGGAGCGACCTTGCAGCAGCAGGTTGACAATGTGGCCAATCAAACAGTAGAGAGCTTTTCTCAAAATAGCACCATCCCTGTCAAACCCGCCGCTAAACATGACCAGTAAGAACAGGCCTGTAGTTACTGCTAGCAGGATGTCACTGCATTTGTTACGTTATCTGTCATCTCCTGGTTTACTTGGAGCTGCCATCATTCCTCTGTGCTTGCAACTCACACAACTTCTCCCCCAAGTGCATTTGAGATCAGGTGGCTCTGCACTGTTTTCGGGGTTAAACAATGGGAATTGATTCATGTACACAAAAAAATACGCACATTACACAGAACCGATCAGAGTTTGCTATAAAATTTCTGGCAAGCAAACGGAAAAACAAGAAATAGTACCTTATCCAGCAACTTTTGAGCTTTCTCTCCTGGGAGCAACCGTAGGCCAGCTGTGGCTTTCAGGACCAGAGGAGTAAACTTCCACAGCTCCATAGGAACTTCCTTCTTTGCCACCTCCAGGAGCTCTTCTATGCCCTGGGCACTCTGTGAGCAAAAAAAGAACAAGAAAAGGCACCTTAAAAACTCTTTTGAAAGGGTAAAAGGGTGATCAGAGACTCAATTCACTGTAAATGTGAAACAGACACAAATTAAAAGCACAAGGGGCCAGGAGAAGGTGTAGGACTCACTGTCTCCTACAGCGTTAAGTCTTAGTGGATATAACAGATATTATCAAGCTACAGGTCAAACCTGAAAGAGTCCCTTTTTCAAACAGTGACATAGAACTCTCTATCACTGAATGTTTTGGCTACAGAGGGCTCAAAAGGCAGTATGACCAATTCCTGGAAAACAAAGGCTTTTGGAGCCAGTAAAACGCTACAAGCTGGGTGTAAGTCTGGCTTAGGGAGTGCCTAAATTCCTGCGAGCTTGAAGGTAAGGGAGACAGAAGAGAAATCACTTAAATTACCTTTTCGACATCATCAGCATATGCAGATAGACCTGGTTTCAGTGCTTTAAACGTCTCATGGGTTAATTTGGGAGTTTCTGTTCAAAAGCAGTATTCCAAAATAAGTAATGGTACAAATAATTTCGCATACACAAAAAGAAAATCATTTAACAAATTACATTACTATGTGCTAATGGAAGTCAGTTGAAGCCTCTGTCTAATGAACTATCAACAGCCACCTGACCTCTAAATACAGCCCTTGCTATGGAATTAGATCCTGAGGAAACCATTTTTAAAGTCATGACTGGTTTTCAGGTGCTGGTGTCCACTATATTCTTTACGCATATCAGACAATGGGTTCAAGTTTTCTTTGAGGCCTTACGCCCACCATGTGCAGCTTTTCAAACTGCACCTGTAACAAAGGCTCCAAATTTCAGCATGCTCTGTTCTGACTAAACTTGGTTCCAGCAAACCCGAGTGGAAGCTTTTACATTTTTTTTCAATGACAGCAGAGGGAGCCAGACTTAAACATATTGCAAACTTGTAGCCCTACATGCACCTGAAATCAAGACAACACGTGCCTGACACATTGTCATCGTCCTCCTGTAGCCAACTACACTCTATAAAGTTTGCTGCAATATATTCTGAAATTATGTTTAAAGAAAAGCAGACAAGGAAGCAGCGAAGACTTGAGAATACACTAAAAGAAGGAAATCAGTGGACTGTTGTTTAACACCTTTGTTGGCTAAGCCTTTCAACAGCCCATTATGCAAACCTACCTTGCTCCCCAGAGGTCAATCACACCATACACCACCACACTGCTAACCCTGAAAACCTTCAGGTCACTTACTAACAGCACTCACACAAGTTTTTTGATCTTTAGGGCTTTTACAAATAGGAGCTGACGACATGTAAACAAATGAAGCTTAGTACTCCAGAGGAAAACTGGAGATTTTTTTGTACACTTCTGTCTCACTTCTGAGTAGTTTCTGTCCAGATGTAATACATAGCAATGTTAATCGAACAATTTGCAATTTTTGTTTTATTTCACAGTTTAAATCCAACACTCAAGACAAGGATGCACTAAACCAGACACTGCAGACAGAAGCAGCTCACTAGCAGGAACTGGAGACAGCCAACAACCTCATGGTGAAAATTTGGGAAAATAAGGCAGTTTGAATTTATAATCTTCTCTTCCACCAGTGTGATGAAAAATTGCCCTTCTTCAAGCCACCACTCTAAAAGTACAGGTGCTATTTAGTTCACATTCTGACATTACAGCATTTTCTTCTTGTTGAATGTTTCGTAATTTCACCCAAGCATATATGCCCTGCATCATAATATAGATGACTCTCTAGAAAGAGCTGAAGCATGTTTGTTCAAGTAATCTCTAGAAAAGAGTCATCAATAATCTGCTCCATAACGTTATGGAAGACTTAATCTCTCATGCAATGAGCAGTAAGTACATACCTCTTGGCTGCTGTGTAAATTTAAATATATGGATGCGAGTTCCTGTGCTTCCTGCATCAAACATAATTCCATAAAAGACTGAGAGATCTGTGGTCACTGCCTGATGGTTCAGTTTATCTCCCCTGCTTTCAGCAATTCCTTCTGTTGCTCCCATGAGCGGTTTGGAATCCAAGCGCCATTTTATGTATGCAACATAAATAGCTATGCATGCCAAAATCCCAAAAGCAAAGAACCGCTTTGACATCTTCATGGCTTCCATCTATCAGATGTTTTGTGTCTTCCCTTTATCACAGAGAACAGGTGGTTCCCACATCACTCCTACATCCAACAGAAGAGAAAAAGTCTGTTTTATTTTCTAAACCCGATTAACGGATCTAAGAGTATGATGCCTACAACACTGAACACTCCCAATTGTTCTAAAGGAACACATCCTCCTTCAGCATGTCATTGAGATCTACAGCTAACTTTGAGGCATGGAGCAGCATAAATCTTCCTTTCCCCCATTGCTACAGAGGCCTTAGAGGCAGAGAAAGGAGAGTTCAGAGAAACTAAATACAGTAACTGAGGTGGGAAGGGACCTCAAGAGGTCTCTCATCCAATCTCCTGCTCACAGCATGGGCAGCTATAGGGCTCCTCCATGTTATCCAACTCATCTTGAAGAAATCTGAGGACGAAGATCCCACAGCTCCACTGGCACTTATCTTTGTTAGTTCCTGGATGGTGAAACAGGTCCCAGAAGACTGGACAAGGACAATTTTTTATAAGGCACGAGGGAGTTGAGTGTTCCTCTCTCCCATGTCCAATACCAAAAAAGAAACCACAGCAAAGCACAATGCAAAAAATCTACAAGCACTCACATGACACCATCCAGATGATTAAAAAACAGTCAGTGATGATTTATGGGGAGCAAAATTACATATTATTTTTCCTTTTTTGTTAAGGAGTAATGAAGAGAGAACAAACCAAACAAGGAAGTTGAGTTAAACGAGGTTTTGACACACGTGTAATCTGCTGGTGATATGAATTCAGGAGGTGTACAGAAGGTGTGAAGGGGAGGAATTTAAAATCAAGGTGATTACAAGCATATTGCCAAAAGTGGGTAAGACAAAATTTCATAAAAATGGAGAAAAGCTAAACCACAGGCACAAATACACATGAAGAACAGATCAGTGTGAGGGAAAGGGAACTGTAGGCTGTCATGACACAGAAATCAGGAAGATGGCATTGAAAAAAAAAAAAAAAAATCTTTCTGGCTTCTACCAGCAGGCAGAGACATGCAGGTGGCAATCGCTGCACGTCTAGGGGATGATCACTCGAAACCTTCTGGTGCCAGAAAGGCCTCAACTGCAGCAACACGAAAGCTAAATGTCACAGGGAGGAGGAATGCCGCAGGGGTTTTGTGTCTTTGAGGAGACACAAGCCCCACCGCAGGAAAGGGGAGACTGGAAGGATGAGGGGGAGGCCTGGAGGCGCAACAGTCTGGAAGCACTACCACCCTACCGCCGTCTGCCTGAAGAGAACTGGGATTGTCCTTTCCCTGCCTTTGTCAGGGGACGCCGAGATTTTCTGCAAGGGAAAGTCTTCCCGCCTGCGCCGCCGAGGATCGGGAGGGCGCGGCCCCCGGGGCGCCCGGGCCCGCGGTGCCCGCGGAGCGCCCCCCGCTCACACACATCCCGCCGCCCTCGCTCCCTCCCTCACTGCCTCCCTCACTCCCTCACGCCCTCACGCACCCGCTCACGCCGCCCCCGCCGGCCCCGCCATGGCGCCGCCGCTGCCCGGCCTGCGGGCGGCCCCGCTCCCAGCGCGCAGGCGCGGGGTGGGCCCCGCGCTCCGTGAGGGGAGGCTGGTTTCGCAGCGGGGGGGACCCCCAGGGATGGGTGCTCCCGGAAAATGTGGTTAAAGGAGGAGCAAAAGGCCGCAAAATCAGAGAGGTATGAGGAACAGTGCTGAAAAATGTGGAATATGTCAGAATTACCGTAAGTCAGGGTGTTATTTGATGTTTGATCTTTGTGTATTAGCAAGAAATGAGACTTAATCAGTGGAACAGACAGCAACAAACAAGCTCTAAGGATGATATACATCCAGACACGAGCTCTAAAGCATGATGTAAATCAAGAAGCTGCTGTATGTCAGTAGAACAGGTGGTAGTTAGCATCCCTCAGTCAAGGGCACCCTGGAGCTAACAAGCTCTAAGGACAAAGTAAATGAAGATGTTGATGTATATATTGTCAACTCGGCAAAAGACTCGAGGTCCATGTATCCTATAGCTGAACTATCTTCATTATAGTACTAAAAATCATGCCTACAGGTGAAAAAGGTCCTCCCCCAGCAAAGACCTTTCCCCTGAGCATGTGTAGAAGTTAGATGGGATTACATAATTTGTATGATAATTACTAATCAATACTAATAGAGGAGCTGTACTTGAGAGGCTACTAACACTAAATTTCTGTGTATAAAGAATGGCGTGGAAAGTCCGGAAGGGTGTCCTTGATTTGTGGAATACCACCGAGCATCCAAACTTGCACAGCTATGAAATAAATAAGCAGTGTCTCTCTTGAGTTTGGTTGAGTTTGGTCTCTCTGGAGCAGCTTTCTGCTCCAGCCCATCTGGAAGAGTGTGTAGAGGCAGTTTGTGAGCGAGACTCTACAACTACATGAAAGGTGGTTGTGGTGAGGTGTGGTTTGGCCTCTTATCCCAGGCAACAGGTCATCATCATCATCACCATCATCATCATCATCATCATCATCATGGCTAGGCTTCGTGAACGAAGATTTGGGAAGGGCTCTACCCACGTTTGTTGCAAGCGCGTTGGTGGCTAAAAAGGCCAATACGAGATAGGCATGTCCGGAACAGATGATAGGACAAGGGGAAATGGCCTCAAGTTGCACCAGGTGAGGTTCAGCTTGGATTAGGAAAAGTGTCTTCACTGAAGGAGTGATAAAGCATTGGAAAAGCTCTTCCAGGGAAGTGGTGAAGTAACCATCTCTGGAAGTATTCAAAAAGGAGCAGACCTGGCCCTTCATGATATGCTTTAGTGGTCATGGTGGTATTCAGTCAAAGGTTGGACTTGATGATCTTGTAGGTCTTTTCCAACCTTAATGATTCTATGTGTGAGAGCACTACAGCAAACACAAGGCATGAAGAGATGGAGACTGATTTGGAAATCAGATGCAGAGCAGAAATCTAAGCCATGATGCTCTTGGTTGCGTGCAAGAGGCTCACACCCTCCCAACAAGTCCCACCATTGCCCCCGCAGCTCCATGTGTATGCAGGTGTCTGTGATGAAAGACCCCACTGGGGAATAAGTGCAGAGTCTCCCAGGGTGTTATTTATTCCAGCAAATGGCTCCCTCATAGCAGTGTTTGGAAAGTAAATTAATTTTGTGGGTTTTTTTTCCCAGCCCTGTGAGTAGCAAGAATTGAGGAATTTCAAATGATGGTTACTGTTCAAAACAAACTCCCTGTTTTACCCAGGTAAATGAAACTGATCTTTCCTACTATTTTTCTAACTTGTTTTAATGGTGCATAATTATTTTTTAAAGGAATCATGCTGTTAATGGGAGAATCTTGCAAAGAAAGATTAAGATGTAAAGAATTAAAGTTTTTTAAGATTTACATCTCCTCTGCATTGTGATTGCAACAGACTGTGTGTTTAGTTTCTATCGTGGTTTGTAAGCAAGACCCTGACAGTGTTGTTTTACCACAAATACCTGTTTTCAGCAGTTTGAGGAAAAAACCAAACAGCTGAGAATGCTCTGGTAATTCCTGTAGGTGGTAATCCCAAAATCACACCGCTGGGACTATGGCAATAGTCCCAAAATGTGGCAGCATTCCTGTCAGTCACAGCATCTCAAGAGCTGCAAACCCAACAGGAAGAAGATAGAGAGGAGAACCTCAGGAAAGATACAGCCTGACTGCTGGGTAAATACCCTTTATCCCTGGGGCTGAGGGGAGGATGACCCTCGAAGCTGGGTTTCTAGTCTTGGTGGGTCTGCAGTATGGCATCACCTTGTTCTGACCCAAAATATGAGATGCTGACAGACTAAAATTTTATGTTTTTTATAGGTGTTGCTGTGCCAGCTGTAGCTCAGTAATAACTAGTGTCAGTGTGAAGGTACAATCAATGCAAATAAGCTGGTTTCCAGTTAGCTTTGATCTGAGTGATCCCTTTTTGATAAAACAACAGAAAAATGGGAATAGGGAGTAAAGATACTACAGGTTTTGGGCCATGGAGCTACTCAGGTCTGGAGCTGTCCTTTAAAGACCAGGGAGCCCCATCTCAAATCCTGTGGTTGTCACTGGGATTTTGGGCTGCTGTGAAAACTCCCACCTAGGAGCAAGTTTCCAGAAACTCAGAACAGGACTTGAGTCGGTTACATTTAGAAATAGACTTGTCACAAGCTCAAGCTTGTCTGAGCTCCTTACTAAGGAGGGCCTGCTGCATGAATAGCCTGTTTCTTCTTTCAGGTTGCAAGAAAATAGGAATACTTCTGAAGGGTTACTGGGGTTAAAGGACTACTTGCATTTTTTCTTCAAGGCAAAAGATTTAAGTGATGTCAGTATTGTTTTCCTTAGCAATGTAATGTTTTTCAAGCCTAAATTAAAGATGCTTCTGCCACCGATTGCTAAGTCAGCAAAACAAGGTGGTCTTTTCACTAGGGAAGACAGAAGATGTCAGGAAGTGAGGCCCTTGTGGAAAAGCAGGTCAGGCCAGCAGAGATCAGTATATTGTCAAGAACAGCATTTCCCCAGGGTCAGGGCAAAATAGTACAGTATTTATTTCTCTTAGTTAAAATATCTTGCATATATGTTCATAAACAGTCCTGCAGTTAGGACTAGAGATTACAAAGAAATGGGAATGTAATGCTGGGTTGTTTTTTTTTTTCCTTTTTTGTGTTCATGGGAACAGTTCTCCAGCTGGGGACCTGGGATGGAGTGTAGGTGGTTTAAAAAGTTTTAGATTTGTTTCTGAGACTTTGTCACACGCAGTACTGTGGTCATTCTTAGAATTAAGCCATATGGTCTGAGATTTGTAACAAATTTTCAATTATGATGTCTATCTGTTATACATATTATTTATATGTGCACATTTAGATTCATAGCTTAGTGTATTATATATATTATACATGAGCTAGAATGCAGGTCATTGGAAACCAGTTTGGGAACCATTTGGGAAATTATCTCTGTCACTCCAATGTTATAAGAACAATTGTGTTGGATATATGAATGAGAATTAATAAACAGGCATCAAATACAAATTGCACAAATAGGAGAATCTGTATAATTAAAAGGCTATTTCACCAATTCGGTCATGACTATTATGAACAGTAACAAGACTATGTTGTAGATAGAAGCACAAGGTCATTATTTTTGGCACAGTGTGCCCACAAACTGCACGTAATCGGCATGTTGTTTTGTGCAGGCCAGGTAGTAACATATGCCAGATGACACTGACTGGTTCATCTCCTCCCATCCTCAGAGGCACGTGGGTGTTCAATCAGCTGACATGTACCCAGCAGTAGAGTTTGGGCTGCTGTATGTGGACCCGATTGCACATGTGCAGTGTGGAAAACCTGCCCTCTGAGAGCTGCACAGTTAATTAAAGCTCCTTATGCAGGGCGTATTTGCCTTGGTGCTCCCACCCCTGCCCTGCCTGGGGACTGGTTCTTCCAGGCAGCAGCGCAAGTTTGTGAAATTCAAAGGGGTGAGGAATCTGTTCCCAGCTTGTGGCTGGTGCCACTGAAGCTGGCGCACGGGTTCTCACACACCAGCCTTCCAACTGCTGTTGCTCTGCATTTCAGTTCCCGGCTGTGTCCTGGGTCCCAAGCGCTCCCCAGCCACTTAACTAGTAATGCTGTTAATAATGCTGCATGTTTAAGGTACAAAGAGCACCTCAGCTAACTCCCTGAGATATTTCATTGGACAATTCTGGAGTTCCTCTGCTCACAGCAGAATAGGAAGCCAGAAGTCCTGTTCCACGGCAAACTGAGTTGGGATTGTCTGAAGAAGAAAAATATTTGGAAATACTAAGGAAAAGTAACAGCAATTATAGCTGAAATTTCCATCCAAGATCCATTTGCTCCCTTCATCTCAAAGACCAAATTATATTAGTGCTGACCTTTAGCAGAAAAGTGTGATGGTCATTGAACCCTGAACATTAAATTTGTTTCCTTGTTGCAAATCACGCTCCTGTAGTGTTTGCTGTGGTGATCTCCAGATCCTCCCCATATCCCTGAGCAGGATAGCTAGATCTGCAGTCCTGTCACTTTTCTGAAACCCCACATGGCACCTGCTGCTCTCTGATGCCCTCCACTGTGGTTCTTCATCATTCCTTCCCAAAATTTCTAGCAAGGCAGGACTTGGCATGTACTGTGGCTTCTCTAGAGCTGCATCTGTGCCTAGTGCAGAGGGCCATGGTCAAGCATACTAGAGTGACACTGAGCTGTCATTTCCTTTCCTATGGAGGAAGCATAAGTAAAATATTTCTCCATCTCCCCTCTGGATACTCACCAGTTTTTGACAAACTCATAGAAATTATACGCCTTTGACATTTATGTTTCTGGCAATTTTGGCCAGTAGTAACTGAGTTCAATAATTTTGGAGGGGCAGTTCTGTGCTTGTATCATAGAGGATGTCTCCCAGGGGGTGTCACTGGTGTTTTTCTTAGTGGTTGTGGCTGTAGTTGGACAAACCAGAAAAACTGAGCAGGTCTCTGCTGGTTCCTCACTGCTGCTCACAAGCCTCATGCAGAAATGAACTGTAACTTTGGAAATGCTGCCTCAGCGTGGTCTTTTTGGTGCCCTACAGGCTGAAGTTCTTCACAAATTTATCATGACCTACATAATTGACCTATATTATGTGTCTGTTTGTTAAATAGATTACACTAATTAGAAACATGAATGGGGATGGCTTAGCAGTTATTTATTTATACTGTGGTGTGTGCCTGTTGTCTGAAATGATGTATGGGAGGATCATTGCCAGACTTTCCCCCTCTGCCTCTTCCATATTTGGCATGTACCATGGATTATTGGAATAAAACATGAATTGTTTCTGCTTTCAGAAAAAAGAAGTAAAATTGTTTTTATTACTCTTTTTCAGGGGGATATATCCACCAGCATGTCTGTATGCAAGAAAATTAAGCATGAGGGAGAAAACAGCAAAATTTGCAAGCCCTTGATTTGTAGGGCAGTGAGTAGAGGCTGAGCGTGCTTTGCACTTTGATCACTTTATTGAGACCTTTCTGGCTGAGAAACAGCATTACTACACCTTGCTGATGTTTGAGCGTTCTGTAATGAAAGGTTTTATTTCTCCTTGCACTTGTGCCACACTTGCAGACTGTTGGAACTATTTGAAAACCCGGGTGCCGGTGAAATGTGGTGAGTTTAATGGAACTGCACCTGCTTCCAGCAAGTACGAATTTTGCTTTTAATGTTTTAAACTGACGTCCAAAGCCTGGCTGATTTGCCTCTAGGGGCAGATTTGGATCAAGGCTTTAAAACAGATGTCCCCTGCTACAGACCCCCTCAGTTGTATTAACAATGCTGTCGGGTGGTTTCCACTGCTGTGTCCTCATTCGTATAGAAGGGTGTGTAGAGTGTAATCTAATTAAGGAGAATTCGCCAGATTTTTTTTCATGTCTGCTATCGTTGTGTTGTTAACTTCTCCAAATTCATTAGAAATGTATCCATCTGTGGGCTGTCACATAGCACTGTGTTGAATATTATCCGTAATTCTTCCAAGAAGCTCGTTTTGGAGAAAAAAATAGGTGGGGAGGATAAGTAAAGTGAAAACAAATTGCTACCATTTTTAACTGTTCACAATTTCAGAAATTGTTCCTTGTGTGTCATGTTAGGGATGCATTTCCAGGCAGTCAAAAATACATATTTTACCAGTAGGTTTGTGGGCAGAATGTTTATTCAAATATGTATATTTTTTGTTTGGTAAAGTGGTTGTCAAGTGGCAGAGGTTTGTCTGGTGGAATAGACAGCCCATGCCTTTAACAGGCTTTTGCTATAATCTTGGAATCAATTGCGAATATTCTGAGGGAGAAGAAAGTAATTTCTCACATTATCATTCTGCTTCCTCTGTAGAAGATTGATCCCAGCCTTTTTTATAGGGCTTTTAAAAGCTATTACTGTCTGATGTATGAAATTAAGGTTCAAAAAACCAGCTTTTGGTAAAAATGCTCTGATTTAAAAAAACTTTTTGAGCATGATATTTGAAACCTAGGATGAATTAGCTTCAAACTGACCTCTTGAGGTTCCCAAGCTCAAACCAGGGCCAAATTTGAAGTTTGATTGAATCGCTCAAAGTGTTGTCCAGCTGAGTGTTTACTGTCTCCAAGGATGGAGGCTCTTGGGGCCCTGTCTCAGGACTGAAGGTGAAATGTGTTGCATGATACCTAGTAGGAAGTTGCCACCTTCCAATTTGTGTCCACCACTTCTCGTGCTGTCACTAGGATCTCTGGAAAAAGCCGGTCTCCATCTTCTCTTCTTCAGGTAGCTGCAGATAGCAATAAGTTCTCCTCTTTGCCTCTCTGTCTCCAAATTGAACAAAAAAGTGTTGAATGGAGAGGTAGGGACTGTTCCCTCTCCTGCTGACTCTCCTTTTGCTGACTCAGCCCAGGGCATGGTTGGCCTTCTTTCCTGCAAGAGGATGCTGCTGATCCTAGTCAGTTTGGCCCCCAGGGGCTTTTCCATGGAGCTGTCATGGGGCAGGACTTACCATGTGCCTTCGCTAGACCCTGTCAGCCCACCTCTCCAGCCTGTCCAGGTCCCTCTGGAAAGCAGCATTGCCCTCCAGCTTGAGCCAGGGTACATTGCATCCTGTCTTTAGGTCGTTAAGACGATCTAGATAGTATCGACCCCTGAAAGATGCTCTTAATATTCAGCTGCTAGTTAGACTGTGACTACAGACAGTAGTTGTGCGATTTCGGCAATGATTTGCCTCTTCACATGATTACTTGTTTTCACACTCTTTATCTTCATGATGAATTTTCTGTGTGAGTCTTATGATATTTTCAAGGACTATCATATAAAGCATGTCAGAAGCAATTTAAAGTTATTACGAAGAACAGAAAACTTTCAGTGTCTGTCTTTTCTTAATATTGATAATATTCTTTTGCTTGATACCTGTAGAAATGGAAATAAGGAAATACAGCTGGCTGCCAAGCCCCTGCTATGGTGTAACTCAAGATGTCCACTTATAAAATTAAATATGGCCTGAAGAGTTACTAGCACCTGTTTCTTCATTGTACAAAAATGTGACTGGAAAGGTGATGTTTTAACAGGTTAAAATATTTTGGTTGCATATCTCTGAATTTACAAAAGCTATTTTTTGTTTCAGCTAACAAACTGCAAATTTCATCAGTTGTAGAATAGTAGTTGAAATGCCCTAAAGGGACCTATTTCTGAAATTTTCTTAGTATTGTCTTTAGTGAATAATTGGTCCATAATTTCCAGGCAGTCTGTATGTTGGGTCTCTGTGCAGAAAGCAGTTGCAAGGAAGCTTGCCCAGAGGAGTAGGCAAGTGTCCTGTGTGCAGCCACGGAGCTGGTCTGAAGAGAACAGGGAGGAATCAGCATTTACACAAAATTTGTAATCAAAACCAGGCATTGGAGAGAGTGGGGTGGGAAACAAGGTAACAGCCTTCATCCTTGCTTATGTGGGCTTGAGGGCTGAGTCTTCAGGATCAAAGAGCAGATAAGACCCAAAGCTTCACCTTTGCTTGTGAAGTTGTGTTCCTCTGACTAATCTGGGAAGCTGAGATAGTGAGGACCGGAACCACTGCGGGTCAGTGACTGGGAAGGGGAAGGAGCAGTGGCTATGTGGCCTAATGAGAATGCAAGAGCTGGGACAATAAAGGGAGAAGCCTTGGAGCTGTGTCCTGCTGACCTGGCTGCACCAGACTGCTCCTGCCCCTCAAGTCCTGTCTGGCCCATCAGAGCTACCAGAGAAGCAAAGCATAGGAAAACTGAGGACTTTCCCAGAGCCAGTAGAGGTTACTTGTGTTAGAGACCATGGAGCCAGAGCAGGAGACTGGCAGAAGTCTGCTCAATAAACATACCCACTGACCTTCTGCAGTCAGCGGGGGGAGCCCTCCTTGAGGGCAGTTCAGCTGTTTGAAGAGCACAGCATCCCAGAGGGATGGGGGAATCAGGTGCTATATTTTCCCTTGTGTTCCTAGAGTAAAGAGAAAGAAAGAAAGCAGTTGACCTGGCACCAGCCGTTTGCCCACCTCCCATGAAAACCACGTCACCTCTGGCTTGTTCTCATGAATAACGGGAGTTTGAATTTACCAAGTGAAGTGATCAGCCCCTCCAGCCCGCTATTCATTTCTCCAATTAACAATCAGTTGCCTGAAAAATGGGCCAGTCTGTTTCTTGGGGAGCTGCATAGAAAAATCCACAAGGCAAGCCAATTAGCATACCAGTCCTCACCGTCTAGGGAATTTAATTTAGTTATTTGGTTGATCTAAGTACTGATATTTTGTTGTTTTGTTATGGAGCATATAATGTTTGTTAAATGGCTGAAATCCCCCGAGGCCCATATGCTGCTGATAGTCTCTGCGTCCTCCTGTGCCGGCAGAGGCAATAAGGCAAAACTGTTTTGTCCCGCACATGGCCCCTGTATTTTCCTGGCACAGCACGGCAGCTGGACGCAGGCAGAACAAACCTTCGCCACCCAGGGTGGGCGGGATAGCTTCCCTCCAAAATAGTTGCACACTTGAGCAAGCCCATTGTCTGTCCAGAAAGCATTTCAACCGCCTCTTACCAGGCAGCCGCCACTACAAAAAGTACGCAGAGCCAGTGTTTGGACAACCTGTCTGCACAGTGTATTGTGCGGGGGCAATTAGTTTGCAAATTGCCCGTTTGCACATCCACGCATGAATTAGTTACATTGCTCCCACAGGATCTGTTTTTCTTATAATTACTGTTAAGGAAGGCCCATGAATAAAAAAGGTAATTTGGACAAACACCTTTCTCCCCACAAGCAGGAAGTTTGAACCTCTTCCTTGAAGAGACCAGGCGATGGATGTAGTCCCTAGGAGGAAAAGAGTGGTTCTCCAGGATATTGCCTCCGTGTCTTTCTAATTCTCTGGGTTGATGCTAGTGTAATGGTGGCATGAGTTGTGAAAGAAAATATATGACAGCTGTCATCTTGTACTGCCATTCCTGGTGCACATGCTCTGTGCTTGGAGATGTGACCCCAGTCCTGTAACTGAACTGCTCTTTCATTTCTGGAGAAATCTCATGTTGGGATTCTAGCAGCCAAAGAAATGCCAGAGCCTGACTGATTTAATGACATTAGTTTTATTCTGGTCTGAATTTGCTGGAGCTGGTGGAGAGTCATGTTGGAAGGAAAACAGTCTAACTGAATGGACAGTCCTTCTCAGCATTCACACCACCTTTAGTTCTCCAGTTCAAAAACACAAGCTGCAGATCACTGCTGCCTAGTCAGCAGAAGGAGAATATAGATTAGGTGTGCCATGGTTGAGGAGCTGTGTCACCGCCAAGTGAAGAAGCTACGGGAAGAAGTGAACGGGCTTCATAGTATTCAGGCGAATGAGCAAGAGAGGGACTGATTATTTTCAGAGATGCTACAGTCTCAAGACTTTTGAGATTCTTGAACCTCTGTTGTAATGGAGAAGCAGGTGGACTCAGAACCCTGCAGGGTAATTAGTCAAAGGACTGTTGCTCAACAGTCTATTTAAGATGAAGACTGGAAGTGGGTCACTACACATACCAGGAGGAAGATTCCTCCTTCTCAAAATTTGACAGGTATGAGTGGTACCTTCTACAACAGGTATGAGGCTCTGAAACTAGAGGGCCAGACAACTGAGTAGATGGGCAAAAGTACTTCTGGGATAGTGGGGCCTCCTAAAACAACACCGCCTGTACCCCACATCAAGATCTCCTCTGCTAAGGGGAAAAGAAGGATAGTTGTACTAGGAGATTCCCTTCTAAGGGGAATGGAGGGCCCAACATGCAGACTAGACCCAACTCACAGGGAAGTCTGCTGTCTCCCAGGGGCTCAGATAAGGGACATTACTGAAAAATCTCCTGTCTGGTGAAGCCCTTGGACTACTACTCACTATTGGTTGTTCAAACTGGCAGCGACGAAATAACAAAGAGAAGTCTGAGGGCAATCAAAAAAGACTTCAGGGCTCTGGGACAATTGGAAGAGGAATCAGGAGCACAGGTAGTGATTTCCTTAGTTCTTCTCGTAATGAGGAAGAGAATCGACAGGAATAGGCAGATTCACGAGATTAATGAGTGGCTCCAAGGTTGGTGTAATGGGAAAAATTTTGGGGTTTTGACCATGGGATGATCTACTCAACACCTGGCCTACTGACACCTGACAGGATGCACCTATCTCAGAGGGGAAAAGAGTTCTAGAACAGGAGCTAGCAGGGCTCATTGACAGAGCTTTAAACTAGCTTGGAAGGGGGGAAGGTACAAAACCAGGCTTGCCAATGATGAGGATGGGATGGCATGCCAAAACTTGAGAAAACCAGCACTAATGGGATCACTCAGTCTGCCTCAAGAGGTTTTGGCTATGATGTACCACACCTGAAATGTTTCTACACCAGTTCCCGCAGCATGAGAAACAAACAAGAGGAGCTCCAAGCCTTGGCCCAGTCCCAGAGATTTGACATCACTGGCATAAGTGAAACCTGGTGGGATGAGTCCTGTGACTGGAGTGCCCTGTTGGTTGGTTACAGACTCTTCAGAAGGGACAAGCAGGGCACAAGAGGTAGAGGGGTGGCACTATATGTAATAGAAGGCTTAGAATGTGTGGAGCTCACAGTTGGCAATAGCACAGTTGAGAGACTCTGGGTGAGAACCAAGGGGCAAACAAATGTTGTCATGGGAGTCTGCTATAGACCTCCCAGCCAGGACGATGATGCCGACAATTATTCTTTGAGGAACTAAGGGACACTTAGTCAACTGCCCTTGTCCTTATGAGGGACTTCAATTTGCCAGAATTAACTGGGACCACCACACAGCTGGTACAACCTGGGCCAGAAGATTCCTAGAAAACCCGGATGACAGCTTCATGGAACAGGTCCTAAGGGAGCCAACTTGGAAAGGTACCCTCCTTGATCTGCTGCTTGTCAACAGAGGGGATCTCTTGAGCGAAGTGGAGATTGGCGGCTGCCTTGGCCACAGTGACCACAAAGTGATCAAGTTTAAAATCTCTGCCAACAGGAGGGAGAGTGCCAGCAAAACCTCAACTCCAGACATGAGGAGAACAGAATTTAGGCTGCTCGGGGAATTAGTAAGTAAGGTCCCCTGGAAAAATGTTTCTGCAGATGCTATGGTCCCTCAGTGCTGGTCACTTTTTAAACATCACCTCCTTAAGGCACAGGAACAGGCAATTCCCAAATGGCAGAAGTCAAGCAGGCGAGGCAGAAGGCCAGTTTGGCTTGAGCAGGCATCTTCTCTTGGAAATAAGGCAAAAAGGAAGGTGTATCCCCAGTGGAAGCAAGGTCAAGTGACATGAGAGGAATATGGAGATGCTGCTTGTCACTGTAGGGAGAAAGATTGTGCAGCCAAAGCTCAACTGGAGTTGAAGCTGGCTAGAAAAATGTAGGGAACAACAAAGGAGTTTTTTCAAATATATTAAGGGCAAGAGGCAGTATAGAAATATCATCGGCCTGTTACAGGATGGGGATGGTCACTTCACAAACAGGGACAGAGACAAGGCAGAGGTGTTTAACACTTTCTTTACCTCTGTCTTCAACACAGATGGCGGAACGAGGGGGGTCTCAGTGCTCTGAGCTGGAGGACCATGACTGCAATAACGATCAACTCCCAGTCAACCATGAAATTGTGTGGGATCTGCTGTTCCAGCTGGATCCCTACAAAACTATGGGGCCTGATGGGATTCATCCAAGAATACTCAAAGAGCTGTCTGATATCATTCCAAAAGCTCTCTTGATGATTTTTGAGTGGCCTTGCAAATCCAGAGAGGTCCCAGCTAACTGGAAGCTGGCAAAGGATGTCCTGATTTTCAAGAAGGGCAAGAAGGAAGACCCTGGAAACTACAGGCCTGTCAGTCTCACTTCAGTGCCTGGTAAAGTTATGGAGAAAATTATTCTGGGAGGTATTTAAAAACACCTGAAGGACAATGCAGTCATTGGTCACAGCCAGCATGGCTTTGTGAGAGGAAAGTCCTGCTTATCAAACCTGATTTCCTTTTATGACAAGGTAACCCACCTAGTTGATCCAGTGGACACCATCTTTTTGGATTTCAGTAAAGCTTTTGATACTGTCTCTCACAGGATCCTTCTGGACAAAATGTCCAGCCCACAGGTGGATAAACACATCCTGTGGTGGGTGAGCAATTGGCTGATGGGTCAAGCACAGAGGGTAATAGTGAATGGGGTAACATCAGACTGGAGACCTGTCACTAGTGGGGTTCCACAGGGATTCATGTCGAGCCCTGTGCTCTTCAACATCTTCATAAATTACTTGGACACAGGACTGGAAGCAATCCTGTGTAAGTCTGCAGATGACACAAAACTGGGAGGAGCTGTTGACTCCCTTGAAGGCAGGGAGGTCCTGCAGAGAGACCTTGATAAATGGGTAATCACCAATCACATGAAGTTCAACAACAGGAAGTGCTGGATTCTGTACCTGGTATGGGGCAACCCGGGCTGTACGTACAGACTGGGGAATGAGCTGGAAAGCAGTGCCTTGGAAAGGGACCTGGGGGTCCTGGTCCATGGCAAGTTGAACATGAGTCAGCAGTGCTTGGCAGCCAGGAGGGCCAACTGTGTCCGGAGGGGGCATCAGGCAAAGCATCGCCAGCTGGTCAAGGGAGGGGATTGTCCTGCTCTGCTCTGCACTGGGGCAGCCTCACCTCGAATATAGAAAAGCAAGTTGTGATCAGGTGATGTGAATGTTCTACATGGACACTTGCTTTTCTTCTGGGAAATCTCAGAGCCTGCTGTGCTAGATGCTCTGTTGCACCTACATCTTTAACTTCAAGCAGTTGATCAGGGTGAAGAAAGAAAACCTAATGCTCTGCAAACACCTTCAACAACTGTAAAGACTTTGAAAAATACTTTTTTAACAAGAATTTCGTCTTGAATTATTTTACATAGTGCATGACTTTCATTAACATTTGTGTATTTACACTGTGTCAGCCACTTTGTTCCTGTCCAGCCTGGCTCTGGTGGCTTGTTCTCCGACAGGTAACTCTGCTCAGTTAACATTGTTGCGCTCATCATTGCCTGTTTATTACAAGAAAAAGACATAAGCAACCCAGAGGCATTGCTGTGCAGATATATGGTGTCTGATTTTCTCAGGTGCTGTGAGCCTCCTCTCTTTGCAGCTTTCAGTGGCAACTGGGTGGAGTGGGACACGTGAAGTCATGTCATGGGTCCATGTAACTAGTCTGTAGTCAGCAGCAAGGCATTCCAGGTTACTTGGTGTTTTCCCAAACAGACAGTACCTTGCTGAGTGAGGCCAGCAAGAGATGACCAAGGCAGTATGACTCCTATGCTGCTTTTGCAGGATTTTTTTTTTTTCACTAGACTATTTGGAAGGCAAAATGCAAGGACTCTTCCTTTCCAATTACAGAAATTTTGAGGGCAAAAGTTGTGTCTTTCCTAACCTTCTCCTCCAGAAATTCAACATGTATTTTCTTGCACACTTATTAGGTGAGTTACCTATGGTAAATCCCTTTCTACATCTCTGTCAGTTAGTTGCCAGTGGCCACACACAACAGCAAAAAAAAAAAAAAGAGAGAGAGAAAAGTATCTCTCTGCCTCGTATCTTTATGCCCTAGTTTCTGATAATGTCTTTTCTGAGGGTGAATAATATTACTGTACCTCATGTACACATGACACCATGTATGAACAGCCAAGTTCATAGTTGGCACAGTTAAGAACAGCCCATTTTTTAGGCTGCTGTAAATAACTTTAGGGAATCTGTGGTTAAAAATACATCCCTTCTTTTTTATCCAAATTCATCTTGCTTCTGAGAAAGAATGTATTCTAACCATGGCATTTTATTCAACCTTTTCTTTAGCTATTTTAGGCATCATCCCAGAGGATCAGTCACCGTCTTTTCCATGAAGATGCAGACAAAAGGCTGTAGCATTTTTGAAAGCAGTAATGTATTTCTGCAGGTGTTTAAATTTGCTTGCACATCTGACCTGACCCTGTGCTATTTAGTGTTCATGTATTAATCCTTTGCAAATGTGATGAAAACTCAGTTACTGAGTTTAATGTTTCTTTGCAGCTCAGTGATTAACTAAATGCCGCTGGGCTGAGGAAAGGCTGGTGTTGATATGAGGATTTAGCAGTTAAATAGATTGAAAACTGTTCAATATGGGCACAGCCAATATTGTATAACACTCATTTCTATTTAAACCAGAATGAAATAAAATTCCTGTGGTATTAGTAGCTGTAGTATTGTTTTAGCTGTAATTTAGCTGTAGTATTATTTTATCAGCATGCTTATTTGAGCCAACTTACAATCTATGGAAAAGGATCATTTGTCTTTTCTGAAACCATAAAAAGCAGGACTTCTCTGATGCTGTGTCAGCTCTCTCAAATTCTTTAAACATTGAGTCATCTACTTTTCCTCCTTGGAAAGGTAAGAAGCTGGTAGTAACGTGCAGCTTTCACCAAAAGATGTGACCACTGCTTCTCTCCTTGTTTGAAACTGCAGAATTTTATTGGCTAAAAGAAAATTATTCTGAACTGTGAATCACATCTTAATAATCAGCATGTTGTAGGAAAGCCAGCTCTTGGTAAACATAGGGACTTCCTTCTTACTTTCTTTGACTCTGTTAGTCACAGTCTATTTCAGAGCTGTCTTCATATTTCGGTATCGGTCCTTGCGAATTCCTGCCTGCTAGTTGGTAGCCATTGGTGGGATGATTTTCTTGGAGCTACTGCAGTTTAAAGCAATTACGCATGTGATCGTAGATCTCATCCCATTGTTGGTCCTCAGATTTGAGGAGCTCAGGCTGTGTATGGGGTAGAAGAGGACCAGGACACAGCTTTCCTGCTACAGACCACTGCTCTTTGATCATAACTGTGGTCCAAATGCTTTGGGGAATGGGTAACTGCTGCATTTTATTAAAGACATGCAACTGAAATAATAATCGGATAAAAGGATCATTTATTGTCAAATGATTATGGAGCTGCATTATGTGATTTCATATCTTTTCCTTCAAAATCTCTGCATCTCAAACCAGCTTGCGGTTTTACTCTGTGCCATTAACACTTTGGTATTACACAGGAGTATATTTCATATGGCAATTCAGTGGAATATGGATTATGTTATCAGGAAATAAATAAAATTTTCTCAAGTTGGCCTAGGCTCTGCTGATGGTAATAGTGAAATTGTTTGTCCTTAAGCTATAGCAGAGGATTGGATTCTTAAAAACTGGATAGGGAAAAATGCTTTTAGAGTGATTTCTTTACAATAAAAACATGATAGTCTTAAAGCTAACTGATAACCATTTTGAGTCCATTCCACATGAAGCAGGGGAGCAAATAGGTTCTCAGCTGATGTAAGTCAACATAGTCCCATTAGCTGACAAAGCTGGGTCAGTCCACAGCAGCTGAGGATCCAGCCCCGTGACTTGGAAAGAATCATCATCTTGCTATCTAAACTGGGGAAAAGACTGTAACAGGATTTTGTGAGGGCAAATAATATTAGAGAGCAAATAAGATGGGCCAGGGACCAAATAGGTTGGCTGTTTAATTTGTCATTTATCAAGATTTTTTTTATTGGAATGTGCACCAATGGGGAGAAGTTGTCTCTTAGAGCCACTGAGGGCTGTTAACCTTTTTTAGTACTGTTTAGTGTCTATCACTGCAGTGGAGCCAGGCGCATGAATAGTACACCTTTAATAACAAAACTCCTAAGTTAATCTCCTCTAGAGGTCTGCGTGACATTACTAGCTATAATCTAACCCTTCCAGGTTATTGTAGATGCACTTACGGGCATAAAACCTTCTTTGGGAGAATTAGGTATTTTCTCATTATGCATGCTAGTAGCTTTTCACTGAATATCACCAAATTTCCATGAAAATCTGAATTTCTCTGGCAAGTTGAAGAGTTTACCAAGTCTATGAAAAAGGATCTTAAGAATTTTCTGATGATTTGTTCTCTAGCTACCTCTGAATTAGTGAGGTGAGATACTCTCTGATGAACTGATGGAAAACGAAAGCAGTTTGTCTTAAGAACAGGCAGATGCAGGATGTGTGTGGGGAAGGAAACACTGAAGCAGAAATCCTTGCTGCATGTGGAGTCATTTTAGGACTGCAGCCTAGTGGTTGAAGGATCCACCCATCTCCATTCCTTCCTCTGCCTGCTGGACCTGTTTGCTGTGTGTTCTAGGAAAATGTGCAGCTGCATGAGCTGACCATTGACCAGCTCCTTAAAAGATGTTTCAGGTTTGCAGGGTTGCATGTAGACATCTAAAGTCTGAGCCCCAGCTTCTAAAGCCTGTATTGGATCTGGTCTTTAACCTCTGTGTCTCAGCTCCTATGGGGAAAATAATGCTTCATTTCTCTGCCCTTGTATATCCAGGTTTAGCAAACTCTCCAGGAAAGAGACCTTCTCTTGCTTTGCTTGTCATGCTAATAATAAACAACTGTAGCACGGAGACTAAGTAACCACAGCAAGAGGAGTTGTGATTGCATCACTAGCAACAGCAGACATCTCCTGCCAAGGTGACCCCTGATTGTGCCACAGATGCTTTATTGATCTTGTCCCCATCTGGGACATTCAGAAATGAATGGGCAGCGTGGTGGGTGTCCAGGTGCCTGTTCTCCACCTCCAGATGCAGGTGCTATCTTGCACTCGTCACAAGGTGGATCTGGGAAATCAGGTCACAGCAGAGACTGGTTGCAGTTTTGCCATCTGCAGAAGAGTGTGTGAGAGTCTGACAGAGTCTGACATGCCTAGTCAGTGGAAGGTGTCCAAGGTGCTGGGAGTATTGGAGGCTCTCAACTCTCCTGGGTTATGAAAGACAAGGAGGACTCTGCTGGCAGATGATGTCTCCAGTCCAGTCTGCAGGGTCTCACCTGCGCTCAGCTACGACTGCAAACCAGCGTTGGTCTTGTGCTCCCCTGATATTGTATTGCTGAAATGTTTGTATTTATAAAAACCTTCATTGATTGCTGAGATGTGATTATGGGCCAAACTCTGCAACACAGTAAATGGAGCAAGGTGGTATATACCCATTTCCCATCGTGGCCTGAGCACAGCTGTGGAGGAGAAGCAAGGTGGAAGATGTTATAGTGTTTAGTACTGTGGGCTGTTTGTGTTGAGACAAGTCGCCTCCACCTTCCCTTTCTGACTAGCTCATCTCAGGTCCTGTATGCCATTCAGCTCTGGAGAGATCCCAGATCGGTCTGTGATACTCTACAGCTAGTTTTGATTTGCTTTAAATTTCATTGCTTTTTCTTTTCAGAAAATTATTCAACAGTGCTTGGCTTGAAGAGGGGCTGAAATGCCATCACACATTCTGTACCTCATGAAAGAAAGTGTAATTAAGCCCCTACCTCTTAAACGCACAGCCCACATTTGAATTATCAGGGAAAGCCACCACAAGGGTTAAACACTTTATTTAGATGGCTTTGTTTGTTACGTGTGTGCTTTGCTTGTTCTGAGAATTAACAGAAGATAAGCTAAAAGTTCATTTATAAGAGTATTAAAGGATAATTATGATGGAGTAAATGCAGCAGGTCAAAAGGCATTATGGTGAACAGAATCATAATATAGGGCTTGGAAAAATAAGCTAAAATGTACAATGCCTAACATCACTCACTGAATGCCACAGAAAGTACTTCCTTGGTGTTTCTCTCTGCTTCTTCATTCCCAGTGTAAATTAAAGTACTCTGCTGTTTCAGCATGAACACATAATGGTGATCAATTGCAGTAACTTAAATTAAACTTTTGGGCAGGCATAAATATGTGACCTTTTAATATCAACGAAATGATAAAAAAGATTTGGTAGGAAATCTGTTTCAATCAGATTAGAGGAGAAGTGGGTAAAGCTGATTACAAGCCCGCTAAACACAGTATTTGGGCGGTATTTGTTCAGAAACAATAGCGTTAATTCTACTTTAACAAGTATTATCTGGAAAATCAATAATTAATGGGAACCCATTATCAACTTGTAATTTAGCACAGAGATTAAGTTGGGGAGAAGTGAAAGCGAGTGGGCAACCTGCTTTTACTTGACCTGTCAGGCTGATGGATTAGTGAATGACAGCAGGGTTTCATATTTTTTTAAAGGAGAGGTGGTAGAAATAAGTCAATTTAGGCCTTTTGCTGTTTGACACCACCTTGCCCTCCTGCTTCCTCACGCTTTGCAGAAAAGCTGCCTTGTGCAGCCAGGTCACTGCAGCCTGGGGGATGATGTCACTTGGTCCTGGGAAAAGCGGGGAAACATCACCCCCAAATCCACATAATGCATGGAGAGGGGTGAAGAGAGGTAACAGAGGAGGGCAGAAGAGTGCTGTTTGTGGGTGGCATGAGCATGTACAGTAACATCACTGTGGCTTGCCTTGTCTTCCTGTAGGGCCATCCCCCTCTGTAATATCTTTATTCACCTCCCAGCTTGTTAAAGTGCCCCCTACCATGTTTCCTCCTCCACAGGGCTTGTAGCAACATGTGTGAATGCATGTGAGCACTCAGATTTTCCTCAGCCAGCTCCCCCCTTCCCCCTACCGCATCAGCTCTATTTGGGGAAACAACCTTATTTGTCCTCTGTGCTGTACTGGGAGACTCAGATGCTGCGTGTGTGCACATGGGTTGGAAGTGGTGTGCGCGACTTGTCTCTCGAGTAGGTCATTGCAACAGATGCCAAACAGATAATGGTTTTGTGAAGACAATATACTTCCCGAGGATACAGATGTTCTGATCAAGGATCTCTATACGCGTGTGTGTGTGTGTGTGTGTGTGTGTGTGCTTGCTTCTCTCAGGGTATCTCTGTGTGTGTTTGCTGAGGCCACAGTAGGCTTTTAGAAGAGGAACATTGCTATTTGTTAAATTTCAGGTGGACAGCAATGGGCCACCATTTCCACCTCACTGCTAGTCTGCCCATTGTCTCCTCCTGGGCAGAGGCTCTTTTTTTCCCAGAGTTGACTTGCCTACCTGATTTTGGGCAGAGTGGGGTGCAGTTTGTGGGCTGTAGTGGTTTGTGAGAGTAAGGGAATAAAAGAAGATGGGTTGAGGACACTGGATCGAGGACACTGGAAAGCAAGCCAGTGCTAGAGGATTTGTGGAGGTTCTGGTGCAGCTGGACGTGGCTACATATTCACCCACGGGTGGGATGCTCTTTGCCTTGCTCAAAGGCAGTGGTCAAAAATGAAATTAAGGAGGTCCCTGCTGACACAAGCAGTGGCCTATAGATAGAGGAGAGGCAAGTGTAAAGGAACATATTGCCTCTTTCAGCAGAGCACTGGCTAGAGCTAGAAATAGTGACAGCTTGGGCTGGCCTCATGTTTCCCACCAAACCCACCCTCACTATCAGTGTGGGTGAGGTACACCATGGCAGGATGAGAAGCCCAAGAGCTTGTCTATGTTTCCACTGGCTGCATTCTCCATCTCTGAGCTGCAGTGATGGTCTGTGTGTTCCTGACAGGGTGACTGAAAGGCTGATGTCTGGACACTGGCTGGACGTAGGCTGTCCCTGCGGCACAGTGTGAAACCTGGGTTGTGATGGGGGGCTCCTTGACAGTCAGCAAGGCGGGATGCTCTCGGCAAGGGAACAGATTGAAGGCAGATTGTGTGGGTGAAGTAGCCCTGCACTACACAGATAGGGAGTGGCTTCAGAAATGGCATTTAATCATTCAACATTAACACAAGACATCTGTCACCACCCTTGGCAGTGACGGTGCTACACAGCAAAACAATATGTTCTGGTGCTCCTAATCACTGGAAAAACACTACTTTTTGCAGAGAGTTCTTTTAGTGCCCGGCACAAATCCTTCTATTTTATTATAGCAATCCCAGCCAAATCCTTCAATAAATGGAGTTTTTATTAATGTGCAGCTGTTGAATGAGAAAAAAATAAAACTCAGAAATAAAAATGAATCCCTGAATAATCAGGCTGATCCCAGGCAGTAAGAACAAACAGGCCAACCACATACTTACAGCTTTTTGGTATTATTTAAAAATATAGACAGGGCTTTACTTTCACTCTTGTTTTATTTTTTGCACAGACCTGATTAGATTTTGCTCAGGAAGATCCAAGCCACTTCTGTGAGCTGGAAGTGCAGCAAGGAATGAGAGGAGCTGGGATGGGTCACATCCATTATGTGTGCCTGATATTTGCCTGCTGCTGTGGTCAGGAATTTGCTCTGACCAGAAAGGAGAGTGGAGGGGTGGCACAGTGCCCAGGGCAGCTGGGGTCCGGCTTTGCAATGACGGATGTGCTTGCTTCTCAGCAAAAGAGAACAGAAGAGAGTGTCAAAAAAAGAGGGTGGAAAAAGCTGAGTGACCAAAGCCCTCTGACCATTACAGCTCTCATCAGAATGACAGTGTGGTTTACTTTAACTCATTGCAGTTCGGTGCTCTTTGCCTTGATTTTGCAGTTAAAAATGAAGGAAAAGTGATCTCATGATGATGTGGTAGGTGAGGCAGGTGCTGAGTTGGGGGAAAAGAGCAATGCTGTCCTGGATTTAGCCCTAGGACCTTTCCCTGTGCACACATAGGTAGGTCCTGGCCTGCCAAGGGATTTGCAACCACTGTGTCACGAGTGGGGAGGTCCACCAGGAATGGAACAAATCTCCTTCCTTTATGCTCGCTATTGCTGCTGAGAAATCTGGTTTGATTGTGCTACACCCATGGCACAGCCAGGCTACTGCACGCATGGTGGAAGCTGGGCTAAACCAGGTCCTAGGCTACAGTCCAGCTGGCAATGCAACGACCACTGAGGACCGGTCCCTGGTGGCTCCAGCCCAAAGGAGAGTGCTGAGTGAGCAGAGATGTAGGAGACCTGCTGGAGCTGCCATCAGATGCTTGTATTCAGGTAACTGAGACCTCAGCCAGCCCCATGAGGGCCCACCTAGAGCTAAACCTCCAACAGGAGGGCAAGAGCAGCCTGGGTAGCACCAAGGCTTTCATCCTGCCTGAGGCACTCAGAGGTTAGCTGTGGCCCTTGGGACAGTGCCTGTCACCAGCAGCCAGACCCTGGTCAGCCGGGGGTGCTGCCTGGCCAGCGTGAGGCAGTAGGGAATGCCCCAAGCAGATAGCACCCTGCCTACAAAATGATGCGACCATCTCCACTATTCTTTCTGATTAAATCTGAGCCAAAGTAAAGCCCTAATTCTTCTGATTAAAGCTTAGAAGTTAAGCTCTTCGGACAGGATGTGTGCCTTGCCCTGTGCTCTCCTAAACCATTTTGTCCACTTGATGACAAGACACTAATAATACACTCCTATGTTTCTTCTCAAACACTCATGATGCCATGTCCATAGGGTATATGATGTGCCTGGGACATCCCACCACTTCTCTCAGAATAGTGGTATTTATATGTGGTCACCCAGCTATTTTCAGAAGCAGGGAAGTAGGGAGGAAATGCTCCAAGCAAAGCAGAGTTCCAGGTCTGCCAGGGTTTATCCTTTACGGCTTGGGCTTTTCCTAGTGGAATTGCCCTAGGAGACATGCCCCAACCCAGGCATTGATCAGACTGTTACACAAATGCTATCTTAACTCAGGTGCTCTACAAGCATGGATCACAAGCACTGTCACAGCCCTGCAGGGAATGGATAAAGGCAACTAACATGATGAGTTAGGACATCAGGGACAGGAGAAGATTTAATTGTCACTGTTTTGTCCTTCATGAATAGGTAGTTTACCCCAGGGTAGCTCTGTTATGAAGCTTCGCTTGAGTGCTCTGTACCCTGCTTGTCTGTTCTGCAGGACATTCTGAAAATGCAGGATAGGATTCTGGATGAGGCTCACCTGCACTGCACTTGACTTAAAGGAGAAGCTCCTGGCACCCACTGGGAAGCCTGTCCTTGGGCAAGACTGGTCTGTGGTTTCAGAAGGGGCCGGAGACACATCCTTAGGGACTCATCCTCCACACATGTTCAGCTTCTTGCAGGGAACCTGGGAAACTTCTGCCTCGAACATCTTGCATGGGGAAGCTCTCCTGTCCCTCCTCCTCTGCACCACGGCCAGCGGCACAGCCTGGTATTGTTTGTCGCAGATCAATGCATTTAGCCATGTGGAAAAATATCATTACCACCAAGGCTCAGCTTTTCTTTCCCCTTGAACCTCTCCTGCTGTGCTGGTGAGGGGCTGGCTAATTGCCTCTTTTCTCAGGTTGCCCCTGGGGATGGCTGCCCCACAGCCTGCCACACAGCTCACGCTGGTGTTCTCAGGGCTTCCCCCAGCCGGACCGTCTGCTTGCCGAACAAATGAACACTCAGCCACCGTGCAGGGCCATGGGGCTCTTTGTTACATCTCCCCTTGTGAGCTAAATGAACAAGGTGGGGTCACTTAAAAAGAGAGGGAAGGGTGGATCATGGGCTCCCAGCTAGGAGTGGACATGCAGGTAACCTGCTTGTGTGTGCTCCAGACAATTATGGTGCTGGGATAGTCCCCAAAATAGGGCTGGCACAGAGGTTTCCTGCCCTGGGCTGTGCAGGGTGACAAGAGCAGAAAGAGTATTCCCCAGGGCTTCTGCTGCCACTGCCACACGATCACTTCTCGGGAGTCCTTGGAGGGCTTTGGCTGACAGAGCACTGCAGGAGCTGCACAGGAATGTGAGCAGAGGGAATGCTGAAGGAAACTGACGACCAGGCCTCTTTTCCCTAGAGAAACTGGAAACTTTCTAGGTACTGAGCAACAGGAAATAAGGCCCTTCACTGCCATTTCCAAATAGGAAGAAAATACCTTATTCCACCTTCAAAATCCAGCGAAAGCTCAAGACAGAAGGGAAGACTGCAGACAATAATCCCACAAAAGAGAAGTTTATTTCTTCCTCTTAATATTTTTCCTCATCTTTTTTTCCCAGAGTGTGACAATACCAATAATATAAGTCATATCTGAGGTGCTTAAACAACTGTTCGTTGTCAGCAACATTCAATCTGTTAATTTTGGACAATATATTCCCTTTTGGCATCAAGGCCCACCTTGACTATTCCTTGGAAGAATCATGTCAAAGCAAAGCCCAAGAGCTGGTAGAAAAGCTGGAGTCCTTTGTGCTAAAATCTGTCCTTTATTATAGGAAAAGTTAGTCCCAAAAGAAATTTTTACAAGTTTTACAACTAGGTGCTTCCAATGAAGGAGAAGAGGGAGAGGAGGAAGGGGAGGGGAGGGAGGGGAAGGGATGGGAGGAAAGGGAAGGGAAGGTCCTTTAGGTGGTCTGTTTGGGGCAAGATAGCTTTAGTAAAGGGTCATTTGCTTGTATGATGTCGGGTGGGATCTGTGAAACAGCCAAATGTCAGTCTTCAGCTAGAAGACCCTAATTTATGTCTCTTAGGAGTCCAGTTGTTAATGGGAGGAAGGAAGAGACTGAAATTCACTAATGAATTATCTGCTCTGTCTGAGAAGAAATGGAGACATTGCTTCAGGTTGGGAAGCCATGCTTCAAAGTCTCTCTGCTGAGCTGCAGAGTGGAGATATCTGGGAATGCCCAAGGTACCAGGCCAGTGCTGGACCTCTTTGCACAGCCAGAACCTTTGAATTCACCTGCAAGCAGAGGTGCCACATTTCAGCACTTCAGGAGAGTTGATCTAGAAAGTGGTATTAAAGGGAAGAGTGAGAGTAGCCGCCTGTGTGTGTGGTGTCCTTCACTTTAATTAGGTTAGTTTCTTTCATGGCAAGTGCTGTCATACCAAGCTGAAAAATCAATACCATATGGCACAGCACTCAGAGAGCAAACTTGGAAATTAATTAAAGACGAAGTACTTCTGTTAGGTCTCATAGCATAGCGCCTATGATTAGGCATGGCTGAACTGGTTTGGAAACACAAAGGCTGGGCAACACCTTCACCCAGAGCTAAGCTGGACACTCTACCACTCCGGGGTCAGAATAAACTGTAATCCCCCTTTCTTTATTCCCAATGGAGATATATTAGAAACATTGAAATCACTGTTTTACATGTTTTCCTGGATTTTCCTGTGTCTCACTTCCAGCTTGCTGCAGGCCAGGGCAGGGAAGGGAATCATTTGTTCTGGGAGGCTTCTGCTTGGCAAGGTGCTGGGTATGAACACAGAGAAGGTGCTTCCTGGGGGGCTTACCATGCTCCTGGGCTTGGAGCTGGCAAAGCCATGGGAGGCAGCAGAAAGAAGAAAATACACATTGGTTCAGGTGTTGTGACAATGAACACTGGATGGACACTTAGAGAAAGAGAAGGGTGATTTGGAGGCTGGGTGGGCAGAGGCGTCTGGGGGACAAAGAAGGCTGTGTGGTGGGGGAGAGGTGAGGCAGGGAAAAAAAATCAGCCTTCAAGTCATCAGAGGAGCAACCAGTTCTCACAGGGACAATTTGCAGCCCAGGCACTTTCCCATCACTCCTTCACCACCTGGGACCAGTGACTTCCAAGCAAACCTAGTTGGCCCTGAGCTTTTCTAACACCCCTTGCAGTCACAGGCTGTAGCTGGGGCTCTTGGAGGGGTGAGGTATGCCCTATTCCCCAGCACATTACTGGGTATCTGAGGACCAGCTACATCAGGCTTTCCTATGGAAGCAAAAGGTGTGTCTGCCACAGACTGGGATATTTTACGATGTTACATCCAAAGTGAGTGCAGAGAAGCAGCAATACCCATGGAACCTTGATAAGTTGCCTGCACTAGGATCCAGCAAAATTTGGCTCCCTGCTCTGCCCCTGTCCTGCTGCCTGGACATGGGCAAGTCCCTTCCTTTCCCTCTGCCCATTCCATATAGTGCACAGAGCAGATACCCATCACTGCTGACATCCCCCAGGCTAAAGCACAGTGAGCTCCCCCACACCTCTGTATCTAGATAGGTACTCTCATGGGACCAAAAAATTTTCTGCTCTCTCAAATGTAAAAGAAACCTGATGTGGTGATAAAATCCTGTTGGAAAGAAGGAAAGGAAAGGAAAGGAAAGGAAAGGAAAGGAAAGGAAAGGAAAGGAAAGGAAAGGAAAGGAAAGGAAAGGAAAGGAAAGGAAAGGAAAGGAAAGGAAAGGAAAGGAAAGGAAAGGAAAGGAAAGGAAAGGAAAGGAAAGGAAAGGAAAGGAAAGGAAAGGAAAGGAAAGGAAAGGAAAGGAAAGGAAAGGAAAGGAAAGGAAAGGAAAGGAAAGGAAAGGAAAGGAAAGGAAAGGAAAGGAAAGGAAAGGAGAAAAGAAAAAAAGAAAAGAGAAAAGAAAAGAAATAGGAAAGGAAATCTGACTCCATCTTTTGGGAAGTTTCATTTCCAGGGCACGGAGCAGAGTGGGACAATGTCTACCCCTCTTTTGGGAGATGCTGATTTAATGAATGTGGCAGCTATTGTGTGTGCTTGGGAGCCTCCCAGACGTTTTTCTTCTGCTGATATTTTCTTTTCTTTTCTGCTTTAATGAGTGTTTCAGTAATTGACTTGATGATTTCTGTTTAATTAGCACATTTTGGAGGAATGATCAAAAAAATAATAAGATAAAGTAATCAGACAAGCATAGTGCAGAGGAATAATAGCTCCTTTGTGGGGCTAATTGGAGTGGACAGTCCATCGGCTAGTTTGGAGCTCCTCACAGTTGGATATTCCCAGCCTAGCTGTGCCTTGTGCCCAGAGATTCCAAGCACCCATATAGACTCAGCTTTGGTAGTCATTTCAATTAGCTTTAATGAGCTGTGAATGAGCACCAAGGAGAACCGAGTCTGGACCTGACCTGTTTTGCCATTGCCCAGATTTTGCGGAAGGCTGTGGAAGCAAACGGAGTTTGCCCAAGACCTATGGCAGGTGCAGGGCCCTGGGTACCACCAGGAAGAGCATCTCCAGGGAGGGCTGTGTCCCAGCTCACACATCCTGTATAGGACAAGAGGGGGTTGCCCACAGGGATGTGAGATGGGCAGGTAAATGGTACTAGAAAGCAACAAGTGTGGGGGAAGCAAAAGGAGTGAAAGCAAAAAGCACCAGCTGAAGGAGTAGCCAGAAATCAGAGCTGCAGCTGTTGTGCCTACTCCATTTGGGTTTCTTCCTGAACACTCTGTCCCTCCTGTTCCCATACACACGTAAGGGTTTACACCTCTGGGACGGGTGGTAGTCTCCTCCCTAGGAGCAGGAACAGGGCTTTCCATGGGCTACATTACCTATAGCTCCTGGAGATACGTGGGGTGAGCTGTCCTTGCTCACCAACCGCCAGTCATACCTTCATTCAAGGTTGTAGGTGTAGCACCTTGATGGCCATTTGTTTGCCCTGTGTTGGCTAGGAATTAATTAGGAGATGGGCTCCAGGCTGCTGTGACAGCTGTCTGCGTGCGGCACTTCCCAGCAGTTTGATTAAATCTGCGACACTCCAGATGTGAGCACCCTGTGCATTGGCACATGGTTTGCTCTTAAACTCCACTTAAACTGTGACTGCTCTTCTGGTTTTAATCAAAGGCAAATGCCTTAAGACAGAAATCTGTGCGGAGGAATTAATAGGGATGTCTCTAGGGCATGCAGAGTGGGACACGGAAAGGGATCCCCCGTGCCAAATTAGGGCTGAAAACACACTTGCAGTAAGCTTGGCTGGCGATGCTACAGAACTAAGCAGGTGGTGTGAATGGCCAGCTGTGGCTGTGCTCACCCTCCAAACCTTTTGCTTCACCCACATTAAGTTGAGCTAGAAATGAAGCACTTCTCACAGCCTGGCAGTATAGCAACCACAGGCTTCCTCATTCATTTAACCTGTCTATGCTGCCTGCCCCTGCAAATCCATCACCCCGAAATGGAGGATACTTGGCAATTAAGTATGTCTCCTCCTAACTGGCCAGAAGTGCACACACAATCCACCACTCAGCCCTGGCAGCAGCCTGAGGAAAGTCTCATTGCCCACATTTTGGGGAGGAAGCACACCTGTAACTCAGAGGTGGGGATTTAGCCTTGCAAAACACGGACATGATTGGCTGCAACACACCTGTCTTTCCTCCCTTCTCCCCTAGTTATGGGCTGTTTCTCAGTTCCTTTTCATCCATGTATCAGAGGCAACATTTTCACAACATCCCCATATACCCAGCAGGACACGGAGGAGGTGGAAGAAAAGCCCTTTTCCTTCTGTCCATGCTTATCAAGGCTCCTACCCCCGCCAAATTGCCTGTGTTGCCATCACCTGGCTGCTTACCCTGCTGCGCTCCACTTCTGGGCCACCCTACACCCATGCAAGGTCCGTCACGGCCACCAGCAGGCTGGCTGAGCTTGCCCTACACAGCAGGCACCCAAGGGCTATGGCTTCAACATCATCCCTGGGGGCTAGGCTCCAACCTGCTCCCGTGCTGGTTTGCCAGGAGCTGATGCAGGTGTGTGGTATGGAGCTGGCAGGGAGCACCGGGCTGTGACTACTGGTGCAGGTCCAATGGACAAGTGTGCAGCAAGAGCTGGGCTTCTGGAGATGGATTCTCCATCCAGCCTGGAGCACAGGAGCCTCTTCCACCCCAAGCTGCCTGAAACTGTCATATGGTCCTTTATTATTGACCTGATTCATATCTAAACCAGGGAGGTGAAAGCTGTCTTATCCCATTACTAATCCCCTAAACCAGGCCCTTCAATACCTTTTCCTTGCTACCCCCTCCTCATTGCTAGAGCAGGTGGTTGCAGTGCCACATCCTTCTGGGGCTTTCCCTGAGCTTCATATCCCTACAAAGACAGGGACTCAAAAAAACCCAGCAGCCGCTGGCTCAGGAGCCATCCTCAGCTGAAGAGGGTCTGCCAAAATGTTGCAAGAACTTGCAAGGCTTGTTTCTCGTATCTGAGGGGGACAGATTCAGGCACCTATCCCATCATATGTGGCATCCATCCCACAGGGTGATACAGGTCATAGCAGGTGTCTGACATGGTGGTGGAGCGGCCACAGGGAGGAGGGGATTGTTCAGGGACTGTCCCACCTCTCTGTGTGCCTAGGACTGCAGGGTGCAGCAGGGATCAGAGAGCAGGGGATGGGGGTGCAGCACCAGCTGCAGGCAGCACTCACCCCTGGGACATGGGAGTGCATCGGGGGTGGGGTGCCGTGGCCTTGGGCTGCTCTGGTAGAGGCCCATGGAGATTCTGGGTGCTGGGGAACCCTCAGGCTGCCGGGCTGGCTGGCACAGGCACCCTGCCCACAGGCAAACCCCAGGGAAATTAGAGCAAGGGGCGATGTTTGATGTTCTGCTCTTTAAGCGATTAATAATCTTTTGGCGTCGGAGAATCAGCTGAAAATCTTCCCTGGAAAATAATGAGCAGAGAAACATTTACTGATTAGTCTAATCCCAGCTAATCCTATCTGATGAGCATATATCAAGATATCCTTTAACTGATTTATTGTCCAAAGGACCAGTGGAGATGCCCCTCTTCACCACGGCTGGGGGAGCCAGTGATGGCAGCAGGTGTGTCCCCCCACCCCATCCCACAGCCCTGTCCCAGGATCTGGTGCATCACCATCCCCTGTGGCACAGCCCTGGTCACCCTTCGCCCCGGGCAGCAGCGCCATATCCAGGCCACCTCGCCAGCGTGGGGAGATTTAATCGCTATTTCCATCTCAGCATCTATCGGCTTTCTCTTGGGTTTGAGCTTTTATGTTTCATAAACTGATTAGGAGCAATTATATGTGCTTTATCCCCAAACTTTCCAAATGCCAAGGCCATATGCATATTTAAGGCTTCATCATCTCTCCCAACAGCTCAGCCTCAATGTAAACTGCTGAAATCAAGCTGATTCTGGGACAACATCAAAAATTAGGGTTTTAACCACTAATATCTGCTTGAACAGGAAATTTGTTGTGGGTGGTGGCCGGATTATGGCTTCTAATTACTGTGGCAGATCCTCCCTGCCTAGCAGTGAAAGTCTCCTATTCCAGCAAAACTGAAGCAAAACCACTCTGGAGAAGTGAAGGTGCCCAAGGGGACCCTGGGGTGCTCTGTGCCTGGGCAGGGAGCAGCCCTGGGTGGCATTGCCTCAAGCATCCCTGCATCCTGAGCACATGGGGACCCCAAACTGGTGGTTTTGGAAGTGTGACAACCCCACACCTCCCATTCCCCGCACACCCATTTGCCTTTCTTTGGTGCCAAGCATGATGGTCTAGAGGGTCCCCCCCGCCAGCCCCCAGCGCCGGCCACGGCAATTATCCTAAATGAAAGTTATTGTTCTACTAATCCCAGGAACAGCTTGCGAGGGGAGATTTGGGTCTTTCTTTAATAATGCAAAGTTAATGCGGAGTCCCCTCGTAATTATCTTTATCAGAAGGACCCTCAGTTAATCTGACCATCCAACGAAGGCCTGGATCAGGCAGCCCGTGTAAGCCGGTTGTAAATCATTTCCATCAACAGATGAAAGGAAGGGGGAAAAAAAATTGCAGCCCAGGTGCAAGAATCTGGGAGCAAAAGGGAGCACAGAGGCCAGGCACCTCGAGGTGGCCCTGGCCCTGGTAACAAGACACCTGGGGTCATGGAGGGTCCTGCTCCATAACCCCTGGTTTTTCCCATCTCTGTCTTTGGGGTGTTGAGCCCGGTGGAATGTCCCATCTGGGAAGTGGGGCTGAAGCGTCATGGTGTGGGATGGGGATACTGGGGACAGCAGTGCCAGGCCTTGGAAGAGGGGATATGAGGACATAGGGACATAGCAGGGGGTTCCTGGAAGAAGACCGGGGGAGGGAACCCATGGGAATGTGAGGGGCATTTATGGGTGACCGGGCCGGGACCCGACAGTCCCTGAGGGGCGTCCCGGGGAGGGACTGAGCGGGACCGCAGGGGACCCGGCCAGGGGATGGCGAGGACCAAGGGGCGGGGGCCGAGGGGAGCGGAGGGAGGGACGGCGGGAGGGGGCGACGGGGGGTCGGGGGAGGGGCGCGGGGCCCGTGCAGGCGGGGAGGGGGCAGGGGCCGTTAATCCGTGGATTGGGAGCGCCCCCCCGCCGGCCCGGGGTGTGATTGGAGCCGGGGCCGGCGGCGGGACGATAAAAAGGGCGGCGGGCGGCGGTGCTCGCTCCGGACCGGGCTAGGCGGCGGCGGCGATGCCGGGCCGAGCGGAGCCGTCGGGGGGACGCGCGGCGGCGGGGCCGGTGGCGGTGCCCGTACCGGTGGCACCCGGGGCGGCGGCGCGGCCGGGAGGCGCAGGGCTGCGGTCCAAGGGCTTCGCCATCACCGACCTGCTGGGGCTGGAAGCCGAGCTGCAGCCGCCCCCCGGGCCCACTCCCGCTGCCACCGCCGGTGGCTACGAGGGCGGCGGGGCGCTGGGGCTGGGGTTAGGGCTGCTCTGTGGCCTGGGGGGGCCGGGCGCCCCGTGCCTGCTGCCCGCCCCTCTGCCGCTTCTGCCCGCCCGCGGCCCCCGCCCGCCCCCCGGGCCACCTCCTGCCGCCCGCCGCCACAAGGAGAACATCTCCGGTGAGCGGGAGCGGGGTCGGGGTCGGGGGTGGCCGCTCAGGCGCGCACGGGGATCCCCGTCCGGAGCCGCTGCCGGGGCTACCTTGCACTGCGGCCGCAGCCAGCATCCTCCCCCCGATCCGCGATCGGCTCCCGTGCTCCCCGTCCCGACCCTCCGGCAAGGATGGGCTCCCACCCCCTGCCCCAAGATGGCATCACCGGTGTGGCGCCCCGGGTTCGGCTGTGGGAGGGGACCCCTCCCTGCCCCGGGCCCACTCCCTGCGGGCGGCTGGAGCCGCGTTTGGGGAGCTGGGTTTGGTCCCTCCGCTCTCGACGGGAACGTGACTCTTCCCCTCCCGCATGCTGCTGCCAGATGAGGACAGCCTGTCTGGGGACGCCAGCGACATGAAGATGTCCACCTCCCAGATCAAGAGGAAGAAACGCCGGCACAGGTAGAGCCCGGGAGCCCGGCTGTTCCCGTTCTCACCTCCTCGCTGCTGCCACCATCCTCCCGCTGTTCCTCTGATCCTCAGGCTAGGGCGGTGGGTATCCCCAAGGGAGGAAAAAGGAGGGCTGCAGCAGAGGTGCGGGGAGGATTTTCTGGAGGAAAACCTCAGCGTAGGGAGGGGGCTGCCAGCCCCACTGCTTGCGTCTGGACTGTGTCACAGGATGCTCTCCCCTCGGCAGGACGGTGTTCACAGCTCACCAGCTGGAGGAGCTGGAGAAGGCTTTCAATGAAGCGCACTACCCTGACGTCTATGCCCGGGAGATGCTGGCCATGAAGACAGAGTTGCCAGAGGACAGGATACAGGTAGGTGGCAGCGATGGTCCTCTCTGTCCCATGAAGTCTGTGGGCTGTCAGCACCTGGCTGTCTCTTCTGCTCTGTGGCAGTGAGTGCAGGTGGTAGAAATGTGGTGGCAATGAAATGCTTCAGGGTGCCTGGGGGGCAGCTCAGCTTCTGCCCACTGGCATTGAACAGCCTCCAAATGGACATACAGAACCAGGGGACTGAGCTGGCCCCAGCAGCTGCTCCCTGCTGGCAGCTTGGCTCTATCCTCCCACTCAGGCAGGAGCTGAGAGCAATTCAGGAGCTGCTTGGCCAAGCTGTGTCCCACTAGCTTGCTCACTAGCTTGTCCCTTTGAGGGACATATGGCATTTCAGGGCCTGATCCTGCTCCACTGTGGAGCAGCTCATTGGCTTAAGAATAGGATGGTGGTCTGGGCAGCAACCCAGTTATATCTGCACCCCTCAAGCCTTCAAACACAGGAAGGGGGTATGGAGAGGGATCTGAGCACCCTCTGTCATCACTGGTCACTACATTATGGAGCCCTTTTCCTGAAGAGGTTGGTGCTCCGTGGATGAGGCAGAGAGGCCCTGTGGGTAGGCACAGCGGAGGGTGACTTTGGCTGGAATCACCCTCCTGTGTCACGATCAGCCTAGTGTTAACATGTGCTCCCTCTCCTCCCCTTCCTCCCCTCTCTGACACCCATGTGTGTGCCCTCCCTCGCACTGTTCCCCATACACCACCCTGGCTGCCCTCCTGGTGCCGCCTGCGTGTCCGCATTCACACACCCAAACCCCTCCATGCACCTCCATGGCTGTCCTTTTGCCCTGGATGCACATTCCCCTGTGCCCACTGGGCCCTGGACACCTGGCCATGGGGACTGTCTCCTCCCCAATCCCACCCCTCCGTGCTCTCCTGGCTATTACCCCTGAAGGTTTGGTTTCAGAACCGAAGAGCCAAGTGGCGGAAACGGGAGAAATGCTGGGGCCGGAGCAGCGTGATGGCCGAGTATGGCCTCTACGGGGCCATGGTGAGGCATTCCATCCCTCTGCCTGAGTCCATCATCAACTCTGCCAAGAGTGGGCTGGTGGGATCCTGCGCCCCGTGGCTGCTGGGTGAGTGGGACCGTGGGGCTGGGGGGGTTAGGGTGCAGCTGTGGAGTGAACAGCCCTTCTTCTTTCATATGGCTGTCTTTGCCTTTTCCCAGAAAAGAACAGAGTCTTGACCCTGAGCTGGACGCTGCCAAGTGTCCTGGGTTTTTCACTCCCTCCTTGCAAAGAACAGCTAGGAAACCCTTTTACTGCTGTGTCAGACAGGTGCCTGCATGTGGCTAGGTATTGCTTTGTAGTGCTAGCAGGCAGCATGGGAGTTGCAAGGTGTCTAAGAAGTCATCATTCCCCCCCAAGCTGAAGATAACGTTAATGCTACCTTAGAGCTATCCTCTGCTCATACACAGTCAAAATCAGGGATGAGCCATTACACCACCCCTCTCCTTGTACTGCAAGGGGAGGTATGGACTAACTTTGCCACATCCATTCTCTTGGGCTGCAGAGAGCAGGTGGCAGGGCTCTGGGTCAGGAAAGGCTGGTAGCTAGAGAGAGTTTTCCCTAGGATGCAAGCGAGAACTTGAAGGAAGCAGCAGGAGTGCAGGAAGTGATGATGAGCAGTCCCAGGCAGAAATAAGCAACCAGCACCCTTGCCTTTGCTCTCTCCCCTCTGCAAGGCATGCACAAAAAATCCATGGAGGTAAGCAGGAAGGCAGAGAGCCAAGAGAAGCTGGCAGATGGCTGGCGAACGGAGCAGGAGGAGGAGGAACTCAAAGAGAAGCAGGCCAGTTCCCAGAGGGGCTCCGACAAGCTTGGCCCTGCAAAAGACTCAGAGGACACAGCCATCGACCTCTCCAGGACAGCCAAGCACGAGAAGAGGGGTGTACTGAGGCAGTGCATCAACGGGACACCCCCCCCCGAGCAGAACGACAGGGACCACTGAGCTTGGGCTGCCCTGGAGGAGGCCAGACCTCACAGAGCCCTGGCAAGATAATAATATTTATTCATTTATTGATATATATATTTTTTCTTAAATAATGGAACTTCTATCTGAATTCAGGGCATTTTAAAACTGAGCACACACATCCCCTTGTCCCCTCACTTTCAAGCTGTTCACTTCTCAGCAGAGCCAGGGTGGAGGGTAGGAGAAGTGTCCCAGCAGGGCCAAGAGCAGTGCGAAAATGGGACTGCATTGTGGTCAGCACGGACTGCTGCTGGAGAAGAGCCACTCTTTCCTTCTGGGCTGTGACCACTTTCCCAGCTAGCCAGGAGCACAAACAGGAGCAACACAATGGGAGTCGCTCCCTCCAACACGGAGGTGCAAAGATGGTGCAGGAGTTTACAGACATCTTCTCCAAGCACAGCGCCCACGTGCCAGTCCTTCCACGTTGAACACGCAATTCTTCCACCTCGAGGATAAGCAGAGTTTTTAAACACTGTAGGGTTCATCCTCAAGCTAGTGTAACCTGAGGATGTATAAACACTCAGGTTTACACTTTCTGAGGATCTGGCCTGCCAATGCAGCCTTATCACTGGATTTACACTGTGTAGCTTCCTTAACTCATATTTGGGAGAAGGGGGTAAAGACATTTTTGTTTATGCAATGATTTTGTACACTCTTGAATGTTACCTGTAACACTATGCATAATAGAACAGACCTTTTTGAAAAGCAAGCCATAGTACCCCAGAGCAATTAAACAATTTTGTGAATTGTCAGAAGAAGATATTTTGTAATTGTCTGTAAAAAATGTTAATGTCAGAGCTGTTTCTTGGTCGCCCCATATTTGTGTCTAAAAGCACTTTAGTGATCTGGATTTTTGAATGTGGCTCTTCTTGTATTGTCCACCATTTATTTATTACACATCCATAAATAAAATTGTGGTGTATCTTTGGTTTTCATTCTCTGCATTGCAATTTATACCTCCCTTTGGCACATCTTGTGGCAGTTACTGAACTGGCCCGTGCACATGCCGTGACAGCTCTCCTGGAAAACCTCCAGTTTCATCTGCCAGCCAAAACATAACGGAAAATTATCAAAAGATTTTATTAAAATCTGAGTAATTCCAATTTGGAAAGTTTCCTAATACAGCTTGGGGTGTGTGGCCACATAATGATGCTGTCACCTGTTCCTGCCTCTGCTGTTGGGCCTGGCTCCCTACACACAAGCTGTGCTGCACAGGGGGAGAGCGGAGGGACAATTGCTGGGAAGAGCAGAGCAATAAGTGGCATGTGCAGATTTCCCACCTTTCACGTCCACTGCTTGGCCAGACCTTACCGGGGTAACATATGCATGGCAAACACAAGCTTTTGCTTCACAGCAAAAAAAATGTTTGCTGGGGGGGCTGTGGGGAGCACGGTTCAGGAAAGGACCAGCCAGGGCTTACTGCAGCAGCAATTAGGCTCACCGAGAGCCGAGACTTAACACATTGGAGGCCTAATCCTGCCTGAGCAGCATCTGCAACCCTTTTATTTGGGCTGTGCCATGCTGGCACTGGATGCTTGCAATTTTTTTTTTTTTTTTTTGCTCTGCCTGTGTGCAGATGGCCTGGCTCTTCGCCTTGTGCTGGGTCCAGTGCAGTGCTGTGAGAGCAAGCATGTCACCACAACAACTGCTACAAGGGGAGACACTATAGTTCCAGCCCTGTGCAGGGTGCGGACAACTCTCCTGGTAGTGCCTTGTAGGCTCCCAGCTCTCACTACACCACATGCTGTGAAGGGGGAGCTAAGGGAACAGCTGCTGGCCCAAGGCACTTTTTCATGTGCTGGGAAGTAACTGTGGGGGTGCACACACTGGTGGATGACAGTGACTGCCCAGGTTCAGTTCCTGCTGGCAAGGCAATACTGGGGACAATCCTTGGAGTAAGTTGTCCCTTGCCTCTTAGCTGCCTGTGCTAAACCTGGCAGGGAAGTGCTCCATATGTCACTGTGGTTGGAGCTGCAACAGGAGTAGGGCAGTATATTCTTGTTGTTGCTTCAGATTTGACCCATGCTGGGGTTACTGGCAGCCAAACCCAGCCACGGCTCTTGCCAGTGCTGGTTCAGACCTGGCCCAGTCATGACAGTGCAACAGAAGAAACCCTGATTTAAGGCAGTGGCTGCCACTTGCACACATCTCCACTGCTGCAGTGGGGTTGCCTATATGAGACCCAGGAGCAGTCTTGGTGACCACATCAGGGCCTGGCTGCCATGAGCGTCCCTCTGTGAGGGGCCCTGGGGGTTCCTCAGCCACAAACGATGGGCTTGTTGAGCCCAAGGTGAGAGATCCTTCCCATGTGGCTCAGGCAAAAGGAGTCAATAAATTCAAAGCCAGTGTTCAGAAGCCAGAGCTGCCGCAGCCTCACCTCAGTTCATCTGGGCTGCCACCTACCCTGGCACATGCAGATTTTTTCACTGCACAAACTAGCCAGGGACTTACAGGATCTGCCAAAACAATCATGGAAGAAGGGATGAGGAAAGGGGAAAAGAAATAAAATGCTACTATTTGGCATCTCTTGGCTTGGAAGCTGACTGTCAGGCATGCACATCTAGGGGTTGCAAGGAGGTGTCCCCTTGATGGACCCAGAACAGAGAAGGCTGCAGGGCTGCCTTTGCGGAAGCATGTTCATGGTGACACTTCTTAGAAGTATTCATTTCTAACTGGCATTTTGTTTTTCCGGATCCTCTCAAATCGCTGGCTGGATTTTCAGGGAGGTTAGGAAGTGAGCACGAACGTTTTGTAAGCGCTCCCTCGTGTGGAGAGGGGCGGTGGGACACGGCGAGCAGCCCAGGAACGCCTAAAGGCTGGCTGCAGCCCTAGAGGCAACTAGAAGAGTCGCTTCTTCCCCTTATTCCCACAGACCCCTGTCTAGCTGTGAGGCGACACATAGGGGTGTCTGGATCCACAGTTAAAGAATCCTGCGGGGTTTGCGTTTCTTTGGTCTTGTATCACCAGCAGACACTTTGTATAACAAGCAGCATCTTACCCAGAGCAAGCTGGATTCTGGCGGAGGGCACAGGCACTGATCAGAGGCTCTGACTTTGTCTCCAGACTGCTCCAGGTATAGGCCAACTGTGTCCTGGGGTGCATCAGGCACAGCATCACCAGCTGGTCGAGGGAGGTGATTGTCTCGTTGTACTCTGCAGTGGTGCGGCCTCACCTCGAGGGCTGTGTGCAGTTTTGGTCACCACAATATAGGAAAGATATTAAAGCCATTAGAGAGCACCCAAAGGAGGGCTACAAAGATTGTGAAGGTTCTAGAGGGAAAGCCATAAAAGGAAGGCTGAGGTCACTTGGTCTGTTCAGCCTGAAGATGAGGAGACTGAGGAGAAACCTCATTGCAATCTGCAGTTTCCTCACAAGGGAAAGCAGAGCGGCAGGCACTGATCTTTTCTCTGTGGTGACCAGTGACAGAACCCGAGGGAACGGTTGTGCATCTATCAGGGGAGGTTTAGGTTGGATATTAGGAAAAGGTTTTCCACCCAGAGGGTGGTTGGGTGCTGAAACAGGCTTCACAGGAGTGGTCCCAGTACTAAGCCTGAGAGAGTTCAAGGAGTGTTTGGACAATGCTCTCAGGCATTCTCTGTAATTACTGGGGTTGTCCTGTGCACGGGCAGAAACAGGACTTTGATGACCTTGATGTGACCCTTCCAACTCAGGATATTCTAGATATTCTATGATTCTATGATTTCCAAGGTTAGTTCAGCACTAGCACCAATACAAATGCATTCTTCTATGATATCCAAGGTTAGTTCAGCACTAGCACCAATACAAATGCATTCTTCTATGATATCCAAGGTTAGTTCAGCACTAGCACCAATACAAGTGCATTCTTCTACGCCAAAGGCACGTATTCAGCCCACAACGTCTCACGAGGCTCGCACTGGCGAGGGCACCCTGCTCTGCCCTGAGCGCCAATTCCCTCCAACTCCACACTGCTGCTGTGAGTCTCGCGGGAGCGGGAAGTGGCGGAGCAGCAAAAGCCTCGCCCGCCTTTTTGGCCCCATTCCCCCTTTCTCCCACCTCCCGCAGCCTGTGGCTGCAGACCTGCTGCAGCCTGGGGAGGACGGGGCCAGCGTCACGGAGTGTCGCTGCCACGGACGCGGCTCGGAGAAGGTGTAGGAGCGGAGCCGCTCGGGCGCGCTGCACAACTCTCAGCCTCCAGAGCCGCTCTGCGCCGCCGCTCTGTGGCCTCGGCGGGGCGGGCGGTCGCCAGGCTCCGCCCCGGCCCGCCCCCGGCTCCGTGCCCGCGGCGCGATGGCGGTGGCGGTGCTGCGGCCGCTGGACGCGCCGCCGGCCGAGCTGGCTCCGGCCACGGCGCTGCTGCTGGCGCCGCCGGCGCTGTGCGCAGCGCTGCGCGGGCGGGGCGGCTCTCTGGTGCTGGCGGTGCGGCCGGCGGGGCGCGGCGGGGCGCAGCCCGTGCTGCTGAGCGCCGTGGCGCTGGAGGCGGGCGGGCGGCGCGGCGCGGAGCTGTGGCTGCGCGGGGCGCTGCTGCGGCGGCTGGGGCTGGCGGCGGGCCTGCGGGTGGCCGTGTGGCCCGTGCGGCGCCCGCCGGCGCTCGCCTGGGTGCTGCTGGGGGCGGCGGGGCGGGCGGGGCGGCCGGCGGGCGGCGCGGTGCTGGCGCGGCGGGGCGAGGCGCTGCCGGGGCCGGGCCCAGGGCCGGGCCCGCTGGTGCTGGAGGCGCGCCCGGCGCTCCAGGGGTTGCTGGGCAGCGGGACGCGCACCGCCCTCGCGCCCCCGCCGCCGCCCGCCCCGCCGGGCACCGCCCGCGGCCGCGCCCCCGCCGCGCCGCCCCTCGTCTCCCGCTTCGCCGCCACCGGCGCCGCCGGCCCGCGGCTGCGGGCGGTGCCCGGCGGGGCGGGCGGCGGCGGCGGGGCCGAGGTGTGGGTGAGCCGGCGGGGGCTGCTGGCGCTGGGGCTGTTCCAGGGCGAGTGGGTGCGGGTGGGCGCCGAGGGGGCGGCCCGCGAGCACCTGGCGGCGCTGCTGGCCCGGCCGCCGCCCTGGGAGTACCCGCGGGCCGCCCGCCGCTGCCCGGCCGACGGCGCCGCGCTGCTGGACCCCGCCCTGGCCTTTAACCTGGGCTGCGACCCCGCTGCTGCCGCCCATCTCCGCCTGCAGGTGAGCCGGAGCCGGGCACCCCGGGGAGCGGGCCGGCGGCAGCGGGGGCTCACGCTTCGGCCCGTCCCCTCTGCAGAGGTACGAAAGGACCGGCGCGGCGGATGGGAAGGGCAGCCGGTCTGTGCTTTCCGTGCCTCCTTTCGCCAAAGAGCTGCACCTAGAGATCATCTGCTCGCCGGCCTACTGCGCCCAGGGAGGCTACAGCCGCGTGCTCTACAGGCACTTCGAAACGCCCCGGTGAGCTCTGTGGGGTGGGCACGTGTGTCTGCTCGTGGGGCATACTCATGAGATACACTCTTGCTGCGTGTTTTTGGCACCCAGATCTGACACACACTGATGATGTGCATCATCAGCATCCTCAGTGCAGGTGCTGTGTAGTTTTAGGATATTACCTTGAACTATCTTCTAATGAGTGTGTTCCACTTGCATGCAACACCTCTTGTCCTGTCCTTCGGAAGTCATCTTCAAGTATCCTCATGATCTACCATCCAGTCCAAGGGCTTGCAAGTGCTGCCCACAAACCTCCATTCTGGGCCATGTTTGTAATCTCGGTTCTCAGCTTTGAATGGAGTAGTCAGGAAGCTGGATATGTTGCCATCTTCTCTCCTGACACCTGCACATGAGTATCATTTGTTTGACTGTCAAGGCTATCTGTTGGAATTATACCTAGCTGTTCCATGGATAAGGAGGATGTTTTGTCTGGATGAGACACTCTAAGGATGTTCATCTTCTATACCATTCCCAGAAGGCTCCCCTTAGTAATCTGGGTGTGCCTGCTCTCATCCAGTGTATGCCAAATCTTTCAGTGGCTATTGATAGCTTTATTTACAGGCAAGGAGTGAGTAGGTATGAATTGGTACATTCTTTTCTGTAAAAACACGTGTGATACAGGGCAGGGAAGACACACAACCAGAAGGATTTACTCTCTTTCACCAGTGAAACTCTGGGGTTTTTTGTAGGCTGGCCCAGGAGAGAGACATCCTGTGTGTTCCAACATTTGGAAATACTGAATTTATAGAAGCAAATGCAGACAAGTTCCTAAGGTAGGTGTCAACAAACTGTGGCTCTACTACATGGTACCAGAAGAGCAAAGACACTTTTCCACTATTGACTCTCTTGAGACAGTTTATTCCATTCTGATCTGTCCCTGGAGTTTAGTGTTTATCTGTCTCTTAATTTACAGGGAAGAGGGAAGTGTTTTTGTTGGATTATGGAGGGCTGCAGCTAAGAGGGAAGCCTCTGTTAGCTCACCCAAATAGTCATGAAGGGAAGAAAGGAGAAAAAGAGGTAGAGAAACTGATGGGGATAAAGAGTGAAGAGGAAGGGGTGATCTGAGGACAGTCAGTGCCACATAAAAGAAAGCTAAGTGGAAGCCGGGCAAACATCAAAATGTGAATATAAGCCCTTAGAGTTCACGTTAGAATAACTTTCTGTTTGCCACCAGTTCTGCCTTTCTTGGTTTTGCTTATATGGCTTTGAAATGGTTCTGTGCTAAATGGGAGAAGGTCACCTTTGCATCAGAATAGAGGTGCTCAAAGTGACATTTGACCGATGTTAATGTAAATGCTTCAGCTGTGTCCCTGAGGGAACTAGCACAGTTAACTGAGGCGTGCAGTGCAAGGAATTGCCTTGGACCATTCATGCAGGATGCGCCAGAGTCATGTTGCAATACTACTCGGTTCCAGTCCAGGGCAGGATGCTTGTAAGGCTCTCACGGTATTTGGGTGAGTCCTAGACTGTGGCCTGCAGAGAAGACTTTCATAGCTGTAAGATTTTATACGCTGCAGATGAATCTGTGGAGTTGTGATGAAGAAAGTGATGACAGAAAAGAGAATATCTTGAGCTCTTAGGTAGATGCAATAAGGTTAGTACAGCTGTACTTGTGCGCTGAAGCCACCAGCAGAAGCTGTATTTGTTGACAGTACTGTTGGTCTGTCTGGCCAGATCCAGCAGGATCCATAAGGTATCCTTGTGGGTTCTGTGAGAAGGCAGAGTATCTCTGCTTACCTGTTCTTTTCAGCTGTCTTCTTCTTGACAACTGTACTGTTCTTGCCTTCAAGATCTTCACTCAGCAATTTAGACTGCTTGTTTTTTCCCTTAGGTGGCCAGAGCTTTATTTCAAAGTGAAGAAGATTTTAGGCATGGTGGAAGGCGAGCAGTCTGAGGGTTACCTGGTGGACACCCAGAATACTTCTCTTTATCTGGTAAGATGTCAGTAGAGAGCAGGGAGGGTGTACAGGAAATAAGGAGGCTGAGACTGCACTATGGATGATGAATGTACCTGGGGAGGCTTATGTCTCCTGCCATTGAAAAATGGCATTTCAGGACAGACTTTGTCGCTTGATACCTGTCTTTACTTGGGTGATGTTCCACAGAGTGCTATTTTTCCTTTCTCACAGGTGGGTTCAACAAACAGTGCTGTCCCATCTGCCCCAACCTATAGCAGCCATGAGTTTTGGAGCAGTTTGTCTCCTGCTGGACTTTCTGATGTTGTGAAGCAGCTCTGTGATGCTCTTCGTCCTCACCTAAACAGTCGGTGAGTTAGAATTCCTTCTAATGAGCCCTGGAAGAGGTGGGACTGTGTTCCCTGGTCACTGGGAAAACTCCCTGTCTGTTACAGGGTAAGTGCTCTGAGCAGCAGCACCAGCATTCTCCTCTCGGGGCCAAGCGGCAGCGGGAAACTGTTGGCTGTCAGAGCTGCATGTAGCTGCCTCAACCTCCACATCTTCAAGGTAATTCCTCCTGTGGGCAGTTGATGGGTGGATTTACAACATACAAAGAGTTATGGAAATGTTCTTTAAGTCAGACATACCAACACCCTTGCTGCAGCCATGACACGAGCCTACCCAGGAGCTGCTTTCATGCATACACACAGACAAAAGGAGTCTGAGTATGCTGAGCTTCGCAGCTCGAGCATAAGCACAAAGAGATGTTTCCTCTGGAGTGTACCCTGCAGTGCTCCAGAATCAGTAATTTAGAGATTTTTTTTGTCCGGGGTGTGCATTTGTACCTTTCTTCACTGACTGTTGCTATTGTTGCTGTCAGGCCGATGTACTTTACAAGTACTGCCATACGCAGTTGTGTTTCAGCAGACTGATATCCTGTCATTTGACAGGGCATTGAGTTGAAACTGTACCCTAGCGGGTGGCAGGAACTAAAATATACTGAGATTGGAGAATTGGAATTGAATTGGAGATGTGATGAGAGCAGGAATTGCAGTGGCATTGGGTGTTTGTTTTCAATTGTTCCTGCATAGATTGGGCAAAATGCACGTTGGAAAGTGAGGCACAGATGATGCTGAGATCTTTTTTATCTGAGTGGGAAGGCTAGAAAAAAAAAGCAGCCATTGGTAAAAGCAGCCCTTGGTTTCATGTCAGCATGTATGCTAGACCTGGTTCAAAATCTCTCAGCCTGTACATGAGCTGCCCTGTAACTGTGTTCACACTGACCACCCTCCCCCCACCCCTGCCAAGAGCAAAAAAGCCCCCAGATTTTCCATAGCAGTGCTTGGTTCTGAAAGGGGAATGACATCAAAATGAGGTTTCTTTAGAAAGAAAGAATCAGACAAGATAAGGAAATGTTGCGTCTGCTGTGGAGGTACGTGAGGGACACTGTGCCACAACACGAGGCCACTGCACAGATTGTATTGAGATGGCCATGAAAAAAATGAATGGAAGACAAAACAGATGAACAGCAGGGAAAGGGCAGTTGCTGAAAACAAGAAGTATTCTTCAAGGGGCACAAAGCTGTAGCTGGTTAGATTGAAGGATCAAATTAGCACACTCTGGGATGACTTCACTACTTGCGAAGAGTATATGTAGTTTTTGCAACAAGAAGTCCTGTTCCGTAAACCTTCAGAAAGTAACTTGACCAATACAGTCTACCTGAGTTTTGAAAATGCTCTTTGGGAAATTGAGGAGTGGAGAGATCTGAGGGATCCAGTACAAGATTGCAGAGATCTCATAGTACCTTCAGATCCATGTGTAGGATGTGTTTGGGAGCACTCTGTCACTGCCCTGTCCTGTCAGATGGCCTCAGGTTCTAGTGGGATGTGTGTGCAAGGCAACAACTCTGGTTTTGGCCTTGTGTGGTGCTTTTAAAGACTAACACACTTACTATTGAAGCTAGAGGTATTTGCTGTCCATTTTATTCTCCTATCCCAGCTTTTACATTCTCCCCTCCCTTTCTCACTGACTGCAATGCTCGTGCTACCATTCTGCCTGCTCTTCCCTTTCTCTGACTGTTCGATCTGCTGTCCTACCAGGACGCAGTAATTCTTCCCCACTCTAATCTCTACCACTTGTTGATCAACAGTTTTTTGTCCTTTCTCTCTGCCTTTCTGTACTTGCATAGAGATACTGCTGCCATATGGCCTGCCATGACCCTAACTCCTGGGTTTTTTCTATAGTATGTGGAGCACAGGAGTTCCTCTGCTCTATGTCCCTATCTTTACCCTTTATGTCTGCTCTTGAGCTATTCTCCCTGCTCCAAGCATCCTTTTTGGGGATGTGGCTCAGGGAATCCCAGAGATGGTTTGGCTCTCCCAGCACAACCTTGCAGCACCAGGAGGCAGCACTGCCTGTTTCCAGCAGTGTTCAGGCTACTGTTCAAGGCTCACCAGTCACCTCTCCGCTTGTATGACTTCATGAAGTGTTTGCTTTGTAAACAGTGTCTGGGCTTCTAGCCACCTATAACTTCCCCCCGACACATACCCTCACCTTCTACCTTCCTCTTGCACTTTGAGCCTGTGCATCACGTGTTGAACAGTTTCCTGAGTCTCTTTCTCTACTCTTTGCACTGTTCCTCCAAGACACCTGTCTTCCACAGCTCTCCCATCCCTTCCAGCTAAGGTTGCTGAGCCGTGACATCCACCATATTGATTTCTCTGATCCCTTTGCCTCACCTTTTTCAGATAAGACTCTCCTGTCCACCCCACCTCTTGCAGAGAAGCAAGAAACAGCCATTTATCCATGCCAGAGAGTCCTGAATGTGTCTATTTTCAATATGACCTGAATGTCCCTCTGGGAAATATCCACTTAGATCTCCTTTGACCTGTGAATTGCCCATGGAAGGCTTTGTGGCAGTGAACATTGTCCTTGGTCCTCCAGCTGTCCATGTTGCAACTTCTGCAAGCTGTGTTGTGTGGTCTCTCTCACAGGTTGATTGCGTTAGTTTGTGCAGTGATACCAGTGCAGCCACAGAAGAGAAAGTACAGATGGCCTTCACCCAGGCCCAGCAGTACCATCCATGTGTGCTCCTGCTGAAAGACATTGAAGTGCTTGGCAGAGACCGAGATGGGCTGAGAGAGGATGCCAGGGTCATTGCTACTCTGAGGCAGCTGCTCCTGGACAGAGACCCAGCACTGAGGTATGGACCCTGCATGTTTGCTGTGGGCATCTGAGTAGTTGTTCGCTTCTGCCATTCCTAGGGCAGCAATCACTGTTACCTCAAGGTAACTCATTGCTAACGTATCCTGTTTTATTTTTAATCCAGTGGAGTCTTTCCCAGACTCGTTTTGTTTACTTCAGAAGTCCCTTGTTTTTCCAGCTTAATGGCAGAGGCAGTCAGGAAGCTTTGTTGTCTGAAGCTGGTTCCTGAGTTGTTCAGATGAGCAAACCATGCGTGTTTGCTGTGAGACATGCCAAGGGTATCAGGGACTCCAGAAGGGAGCTGGATTCCAGGAGAATCTTGAGGCTGATGACAAGTAGCAGGGTGGCAGACATCAAGTGAAGAAATAAGATGTCACTTGAAGGGCCTTGACTTGGAGACAGAGCTCACAAAGTAGTTCGAGGGAAAGCTGGAGGAGAGTGGCTGCAAGACACTTCAGCCAGTATGTGTGTATTTCTTGGAAAAAGGCCTAGCCATTGGACAGTGAGTTGGCATATGTGATGGCAGTGTAATAGGGAAGTTTCCACAGAGCTGAGACCATACACTGTCCCCCTTTTCTCAACAGCCATCCTGTCCTGGTGATTGGCACAACCTGCAAGCCCCAGGATGTTCCTACAGACTTGCAGAGTGCTTTCCTTCACGAGGTGAAAATTGAAGCCCCTTCAGAAGAGCGGAGGAGGTTGATGCTGAGCATGCTGACTGCTAGTCTGTCTCTGGGCAAAGAAGTGAGCCTATCCAAGCTGGCCCGTAAGACTGCCGTGAGTGAAACCACAGCAGCATGTGGAGATGGGCAGGCTTGGAGTGCTGGGCCCATCTCCCACACCTGGCCTTGGAGAAAGGGGCTAATTCCCACAGCCCAGTCAACTTTTTCAGTGGTTAATCCTGGTCCTCAGATATCAGCTTTAAGTGCAGATTTCTAGAGCCTAAGGACTCCACACCATTTGCAGAGGTGCTGTCTGATGTTCAGCTCGGCTACAAGACAGAGCTAATAGAAAAAAAAGAAGCTAGAGCCTTTAACCAGGGCACAGAGGTTCAAAGAACATCTCTGCAAAGAATTTTTCCCCATACACCTTTTATGGCCTAGATGGAGCTGTGGTTCAGCAGTGGCTGAACTGATGGTCTTTGTTTCTGCATTCACAGGGCTTTGTGCTGGGAGATTTCTGTGCCTTGTTGTCCCACAGCAGCCGAGCTGCTTGTACCCGCATCCAAGCCTTGAGGTAGCACAGACAAGAGGGCAGGAGGTGGGGGAGGGCAGGGGCTGCAACCAGCCCGATAATGCCAGGAGTGGGGCAGAGCCTGAGTCCTTCCCTTTTCTTTCCCCAGTTTTCCAGGCGGACTGAGTGAAGAAGTGGAGAGAGATTTTTGCACTGCTGGGTTCCCAGTGCTTGAGGAGGATTTTAGTGTTGCGCTGGACCAGCTGCATGACACCCATTCACAGGCAGTGGGAGCCCCGAAGGTAGGATGCTGGGGCACAGGAAGTGGGTTGGTTCTGCAGAAGCTGTTGGCTCAAGGTGGCTGTGTGCTGGTATGTTGCTTCCTGCTGTGTCCTTCCATGTATTCCCCCAGCTTTGAATGGGAAACAGTCCCCTCTGGGCTTTCCCCCGCTAGTGCTTTTGGCTCTTGGCTTTGAATTTGGCAGGGAAGGCGTTGCCATACTAATTGCAGACCACTCAGCTGGCTGGTACCGTAGGGGTTCTAGCTGTGCAGCTCAGCCTTGCAAGAGGCAAAGGCAGCTGCAGGCCGGCTGCCTTGCTGAGGTCTCCCCAGCCACCTGGCCTCTGGGAACTGAGAGGCTGTGGCACAGGCTGGTGAGGGAGTTTTTCCACATGTGAAAAGCCTTAGACTTGATCCCTGGCCTTGGATGTTGCTTGGACTGGCATGGGCTTTTCTGACAGCCAAGCAGTTTGAAGAGTTTGGGAGTTCTTCAGGTAAAGCGACATGGAGAATCTGAGAAAACCAGCAGAGTCAGCTTTCTCAGGAGGGGTGTGATCCACTTCTGGCAGCTTGGCACCCAGAGAAACAGCATTTGGGGTGACAGTTTTTGCTGGGTAATGTGGTATTAGGACCAAGAAAAGTGATCAGAACCTCTTTTCCACACCCATGAGTGCAAACAGCTGAGCTCTGCACAGGACAGGAAACCTTGGCCTTGGAGCAGTTATTGTGACATGTTCCCCAACTACCCACTTGCAGTCTGCCCTAACAAGAAAACACCTTGCTGATGTCATTGCCCAGGAGCTACTCCAGCACTTAATTAATGCATAAATTTACTAGAAACTGAAGTGAGCTCTGATTTGACGTGTTTGCCAAGTTCACTGTGAGGCAAATAACCATAATTCACACAGCAGTGAGCTGTGTGAATGGGAGCTAATTTTGTTTGTATTTTACATTCCTTTATCAATTTCTTAATAATTGGTTGCAGTTCAGAAAGCCCATTATCAGACCTGGATACTCTCAACATACATTGCCTTCAGTTCCCTGCTTGCATTTCCTGGTTATTCACATATTTGTTTGCAGTTAAAGCTTGAGCCTTCTAGAGGACACTAATTCCAAACCTCCAGTTGCTAGCAGTGTCTGCAACATGTCTTAGACTTACAGGATGCTCCCTTGAAAACAACCTTGCTGCAGTTTTCCAGCTCCTGTGCTGATGTCTGTAGAGCTCTTTCTAGTGAGGCAGTATAAGAAAGAATGCAGAGGAGAGGGCAGCTCTTCCATTCATTGGCACCGCAGAAGGAGTGCCTGTGACCTTTTGCTTTAAAAGGTTTCTTTTCTGGAAATCTTTGTTTTGTTTTACCTGATTTTCCTGGTGGATTTGTTGGACAGCTAGAGAAATAGCATGAGATAACATAATCTCAAGTAGCAAAGGAAGGAGTTCCAAACTGGCTGAGGGGGAAAGAATTTTGCCCTAGCCTATTTTTAAACTCCCCATTTGCGCTGGCAGCTGTTCCCCACCCAGCAAACAGCTGGCAGGAGGTGTTCTGGGGCTTTGCTTTCTCTGCATGTTCCCAGGAGAACTGCTCTGCCTCTCAGGAGGATGTGTCATGCAGACTGTGGCATTCCAGCTATTTCTAAAGCCGTGAGCAGAGCAGCAGTATCCTCCAGGATTGTTTTGCTCAGCACAAAATAACCAAAGTGGCATGGCTTACCCGTCTCAGGTTTGCTGTCTTTCTTCTATTTGCCATGACCCTTGCGTGTCTGCAGCTGACCCTATCCCTATCTATTTCTTGTCAGCATACATGGACTTTGCTCTTGCATCTCCCCTTTCCAAAGCAGCGAGTGTTCCCTACACTGTCCTACAGGATGTCTCTCACATCCTCATTTACATCACAGAGGTCCTGGCAGCCCAGATTCTGCCGCTCTGGAAGGTGTGAAGCCCTTGCACAATCTCATTGCCTTCGTGAGCAGGATGCCCTGAACACAAGTAGCTCATAATTGCTACGTCCAGGTGGTTTTTTTTTTTAATTTTTTGTTCTTTCTTAATTTTTACCTTCCCTCATGCATCATAAGGGCTGTCTGCAGCAGGACTGCCCCCCACAAAGCTGCAGGCAACCCTGCTGGATAATTTCCCTAGGGTATTTTCGCTGACAGATGATATGAGGTGTGATGGAGGATTGGAGATGAGGTGCATGCTGTGAGTGCAGCATGGCTGGGCATGTGTGCAGTTTGTTTTCCCTATTGCAAAGCTCGGAAGTGGAGAAATGTGGATACTGGAGCAAGAGCTGCCCAGGCATGCTCGGGGCTCAGGAAGAGGTGCTGACAAGGATTCTCCCTCTCTTGGTAGATCCCCTCGGTGTCCTGGCAGGATGTTGGTGGGCTACAAGAGGTGAAGAAGGAGATACTGGACACTATCCAGTTGCCTTTGGAGCACCCAGAGCTGCTGTCGCTGGGTCTGTGCCGCTCTGGTCTGCTGCTGTATGGGCCTCCAGGGACAGGGAAGACCTTGCTGGCAAAAGCTGTGGCAACAACATGCACCATGACGTTCCTTAGGTGAAGAGCGGGGGGGGGTGTCACACAATAGGACTGACTTTTCCTGGCAGGGGATGGGCATCCTCTAACTGACTCCCTCTTCTCTCTGCCCCACAGCGTGAAAGGGCCAGAGCTCATCAACATGTATGTCGGGCAAAGCGAAGAGAATGTGCGCAATGGTAAGGATATGCATTCTGCTTCTGCATATGGGAAGACTGGGCTTTTCTGTAGTGCTGAAGGGAAGGACGTAGTGCTTAAACCCCTTTTCTCAACTCCCACCCACAGCTCTCAGCAAGGGCATGTACCCAACTGTCTCCTACACCCAGTCCATTCCCTGCCTCGCTGCTGTTTGCCCTCCTGCTCTCTGCTCCTGTTGCTCTTGTCCCTGGTGTTCCCAACAGGACAGAAGCCTCTCAGAGACACAGCTGAGCCTCGGGGCCCATCCTTCTGGGTGCTGCCTGTCCCTGCTCTACTGAGCCACTCAGGCAGAAGCAGTTGTTGGTGGTGATAGAGTGGGCATCAGGTTTCCATCCACAACTCTTCCCTGCTGGGAGAGTAGCAGGTCCTGTTGCTGTTGACTGCTCCTCCAAGTCTTTTTCACCTTTTGTGCTGTCTCCTTCCAGTGTTTGCCAGAGCCAGGGCAGCTGCTCCCTGTATTATCTTCTTTGATGAACTGGATTCCCTGGCCCCAAGTCGTGGCCGAAGCGGAGATTCAGGGGGTGTCATGGATAGGTAAGTGAGCATCACGTGTCCTTGGGAGAGCAGCATACCTGCCTCAGCTGCGGGGGATGCATAAGATGGCTCTGCAAGGCAGAGTCCATCCCACCTCTCTTTCTCTACTTTTTCCCCTCCCAGCTCCCTTAAGGGAGCATGGCCTGTTTCCTCTCTCTGAACATTAGTACTGGTGTTTGCATTGCTTTAGATTCCCAATTGCCCAATCTTGTTGTGCAAACATTTGGTTAAGACAGTCTCCTCCATGTGCTTTTGTGGCTGCCAAGTGCTCCCTTTGGTCTCTCCAAGGTCATCCTTCACACCCCTGCTGTGCTCTCCTCCTATTAACTCCTGTTTCAGTGCAGTGGGAAACCTTTCAGCTACTTCTGGTAGAAGCAAAGTATATACAGCTTAGAGATAGCCAGAAATAGGGTTATTTCCCCCAAGCCTCTTCTGGTGAGCTGGTAGTCCCATCCAGTCTTTCTCTTTGTCCAAGAGAGGTTCTGCAGAATTTTCCAGTGACATGTGCTCCTGGCATCCAGCTTCACACACAAATATGACCAGCTCTGGAATGGACTGGGTGTGGTGCTCATTGATCCCAGAACCTGGTGGAGATATCCCTGTGCCAGGAGGCCTGTGTAGCACTGGAATACCGTGTTTGCCAGACCAGTTTAAGCCCCGTGGCTGCAGAACTAGATCTGCAACATGTGCTGTTCACTGACCTGAGGATTGGAAGTGTTCAAAGCCAGGTTGGATGGGGCCCTGAGCAACCTGGTCTAGTGCAAGGTGTCCCTGCCCGTGGTGGGGGGATTGGAACTAGTTGATCTTTAGGGTCCCTTCCAACCCAAGCCATTCACTGATTCAGTGACTGTTTGGCAGCATGGCTGGCCTGCCAGCGTGTCCCTGGCATGGACTGCTGGGCAGCTGGACTTGCTGGGCAGTACCACATTGCAAGGACAGCTAGAACTGGCCAGCACATATGAGTGGGAAACTTCAGCCACAACCATACAAGCCTGTCTGTGTTTGGCCTGTGTTGCCAATGTTAGATAGCAAGTATAAGCTTGTGTGGCCATACTGAAAGGGTTCAGAGCTGAGCACAGACCTGAAGGACTGTCTGGGTACCAGGGGTTTGGATTCACTATGGAATGAACCCACATGCTTGCTGTCAGAGAATTCTGGATAGCTTTGTCAGGGCTCTTTAGGGAGGAGAAATAGAAGCTGAAGTCCAAGAAATGGACCTGCCAGTGGACTCGCTTCTTCCTCTTTGCCTTGGTGGCTGAGGGAGACAGTGGGTGACTTGCCAAGGCCTAGTTGTGAGCATCCTGTCTTGCTCCCTGCAGAGTTGTCTCACAGCTCCTGGCAGAGCTTGATGGCCTTCACTCCACCAGAGATGTGTTTGTCATTGGAGCCACGAACAGGCCTGACCTCCTGGATCCAGCTCTGCTCCGGCCAGGCAGGTATGTCACATCCTACCCAGCCTTGCTCCAGGGTAGTTTCCCAGAGCTCTTCAGGCAGGGATGAGCTGGATGGACTGTGTCCCCACCATGCTCCTTCCCCAGAGATTGTTCCTAAAGGTCCCTGGCCCTGGCTTATGAGGGAGATAGGAAGCCAAGAGGAGGTCAGTGCCTGTGGCTGTAGCAGCAGCACAAGATACCACAGCCTGTTCTCCCCACCACTCTGGTTTACTGCCCTAACAGCACAGCAGGGCAATAAGGGACCTGCTGTGACACCAGACTGGTGGAGGAATTGGTCCCCTTGGCCTGTTCTGCAGAATCGTCCCCCAGGTGGTCTTCAAGCCTGTGTCTTGCCCATCTTGGGGCAGAACTGTGTATCAGCTGTTGTTGGACCCTACGTGGTTCCTGTCAGCCCATTTCTCCAGCCTGCCCGTCCTTCTGGAGAGCAGCCCTACTCTCCAGCACATTGACTGCTTCTCCCCAGGCTTTGTATCATCCATGAACTTGGCAGCAAAAGGAGCTGTCTTGGGGCCACCCTTCAGTTACTGGTGCACTGGGCTGAACACAAGGCAGGTTTGCCTTGGCCTGTTTTTGATTGTCCTCTCTTGTCTGACAGGTTTGACAAGCTGGTCTATGTGGGCATAAATGAAGACCGGGAGTTGCAGCTGCAGGTGTTGAGTGCCATCACCAGGAAGTGAGTGACCCTGTGCTCTCCCAGCAGGCTTCCACAACCCTCCAATGGGTCACAGCCTTCCTGGGGTTGATGCTTAGTGTTCTTCAGCTTGGCGTCATGTCAGAGCCCTGGGCAGCACTTGCGGTCACTGACCCACAGCCAGCAGGTAGGGGAAGAGAATAGAGCAACTTCCAGAAGCAGAATTAGGACTGGTTTTCCTACAAGATGGGAGCAGCTCAGCCTGGCTATCCAAGTGGAGCGGTTAGTAGAATTTTCCAGCCACTGTGCCCATATGCTCTTCTTGAGGAGTTCAGCCAAATCTGAACAGTGCCATGAGACTGCAGTACAGCTGCGTGGCAGGAAGCTCCCATTTGCATCCTGCAAGAATTCCCCTGCTGTTTGCAGATCCAAGGGTGAAGGCAGCTCCATTCATCACACTGCCTCTCTTCCTGTGATGCTCAGGGGTGTTCAGCATGTGCTCCATGTGTCTTTCCAATCTCTGATTGTGTGGGATCTTGTTGAGCAGCAGGGTTTGGCTGCTTCCTCAGCTGCTCTGAGCTCTTGAGAGCATTTCTTAAGGGAGAAGAGGCAAGCCCTGCATTTAAGTGCAGATGAACCACCCACCACAGCTTGGTGAGTGGCTGTGACTCTGCCTCTGCAAGGACTCGACTCTGTCATGGATAGCTGTGATTGCTGCTGCCTGTGATAATAAGTTAGTAGGAGAGGCAAGAGCGTGGGCTGGTGGTGAGCAGCTTGTCACACCATGTGTCTTGGCAGCTGTGCCCGCTATCAGTGTGCTGGTCATGCTGAAGGAGGCTCGCTGTCTGCAGCATGGCTCTGATGGGATGGTTTGGTGTTACAGTGGTTTGTACTGTCTGTAATTAAACATGTTGTTACGCAGCCCTGGCTGTAGGCTGTTCCCAGGCATGCAGAGCACTTAATTTATCTAAGTGAGAAGTCAAGCACCAAGTGCATAAACAGATGGTGTTCTAGAGAGTTCATTCTGCACCATGGCTCCAAGACTGCTAACAGCAGTCACAAGTACCCACAACCAGAGAGGCCCAGACAAATTTTGGGTGCCTCATCCTTGGAAGTGTTCAAGGCCAGGATGGATGGGGCTGGTAGCAACCTCATTTAGTGGAAGATGTCTCTGCCCATGACGGGGGGGATTGGAACCAGATGATCTTTAAGGTCCCTTCCAACCCCGACAGACCATGCTGTGCTGTGATGCTGTGATTCAAAGTTGCCTTTGGTTCTGCAGAGAAGACCTTGCTGCAGGGAAATTTCTGAGAGGTGACTATGTTGAAAAAAAACAATAAACTTTGATATTTTTTTTTATTACTTTTTTTTTTAAGCATGCAGAGCACAGTCCAGAAGCAGCTAAACATGAGTACTCTGATTCTTCCTGCCCAGTCACACTGGCTGTCACAGCTTTCCTGGTCTGTTTTTTATGTGGCTTTTACACCTGCATTTTTCTCTCTTGGCAGGTTTAAACTGGATCCTTCTGTGAATCTCACCACCATCCTAGAAAAATGCCCAGCTCAGCTGACAGGAGCAGACATCTATGCGCTGTGCTCAGACGCCATGATGTGCGCTGTCAAACGCAAGGTGGAATGGATTGAGGAAGGTAGGAGCCCTGCCCTTACTTGTTCCATGTGTTGGAGCAGCCCAGCACAGGGGCAGAGCAGAGAGTTACCACTGCTGTGTGAGGGCTGTGTGAGAAGACCCTCATCAGCTTTGAAACCACAATGCTGGGCTCTGGGTTACTGGCTGGCAGGCAGTTTCTACAGATGTGGTCATCACCTCCAGTGGTTGGCCTCAGGGGGAAGGAGTGAGACAGGTTTTCATTGCAGTCTCTGGTGGCTGGAGAGTAGGGCTGTTGGATCTTGCCAGCCACCCCTGCATTTGTCTCTCAGCCCTTTCCTGTTCTTTCTCTCATGCAGGGCTGGATACCGAGAGCTCTGCTCTGATCCTGACAATGGAAGACTTTCTGCAGGCTGCTACGAGGTTGCAGCCATCAGTCTCTGAGCAGGAGCTGCTCAGGTACAGACTCATCCAGCAGAAGTTTGCAGCCTGCTAATGCTCAGCAAAGCTGGGACTAGAGGAGTGATGAGAACAGGCCCAAAAAGACACCCACATGCTCTTCTCTGATGCCTCCTGGGCCCCCTTCTTTTGAGCTTGGGTGGAAATAGTGGCTGTGCAGTTTCCTGAGCCAAAGCCTGATAGAAATGCTGCACTGCTCAGCCAGGAGGGTGGTGGGTCCCTCACATCTGGTGCAGCACATGGTGGCTGCTGGGAGCATGGATGACTTCCTCCTGGGGAGGAAGCTGAATCCCACGGTTATGGGCAGCTGTAGGAGTGTCTCCATGGGTGACAAGGCATTGGTAGGGGAGCAAGACTCAAACTGCATCCAGTTTGTCAGCAAAGCGCAGGGCTGGAGGCAGCTGCTTGTTGGGGTGTCAGCCCCTCCCCAGTGAGGGGTGCTGGCTGGAGGGCAGCAGCACACTGCTGCTCCAGCTGGCCTGGACTTAATGTAGTCTCTGAATAAAATACAGGGGTTTTAGCACTAGGTATTCACTGCCTGACCTCAAGTTGTTGCTTGCTGATGGTGGCTGTAGGCTTGGAAAGGTCCCTGCAAGCCCCTGAGTGGGCTGGATGTTACACTGTCCTGCAGATAAGAGTGGGGAGCACTCTCATTCCACTAGAATGGCTGGAGCTCATGGTAGATGAGGAGAGCTTCAGGGAATGGGGCTTGCTTTGCTGGGAGCTGAGCTCCGTCTGCAGAGGGAGCCCAGTGCTTCCTGGAGGTGCTGGCTGACAGGACATGAAGCAAGGGGGGCAAGTGGCAGCAAGGAAATTCCCAGTGGATAAGAGGAAAAACTTGTCACAGAGCAAGGGAGGGCTTCAGCCTTGGAAATACTCAAACCTTGGCTGGAGCAGGCTGGAGCAGCCCTTTCTGCACTAACTTGTGCTGAGCACCAGTTGGCACAGACCCCCCGCAAGTCCTGTCTCACCTCCCTCTGCAGCCTCACAGCAGCTGCTGGCAGCAGTGTGTATGCCTGGCTTCCCAGCCTTTACCAAGGGTGCCAAACAAATGGCACTTGAGCTGCGTGTGGCCACCAGCTGGCCAGCAGCTGCCACCGCCTGGTCCCTGCAGCTGCTGGTGCAGCCCCGGGGCAGCCTCATGCCCAGCCAGGGTCCCATGTGTGCCCCAGCCCAAGGGGTTGCTGGTGCCGGGCTTTGCCCCGCTGCTGTCGGCACTGAGCCTGCTGGCAGCTGGATCCCTGGGCCAAGGGGTGTGGCTGTGAAGGCCTGCTCCCCACTGAGCTCCTCCACAAAGGACTGGCTCCCTAGCAGCTTGTGGCATTCCACATGTGAAGCTGCAGCTGGTGCATGCCTGGAGCCCTGTTGCTCCAGCTCTGGCAGCTTAGCGTGTTTGGGCAGAGCTGTCCCTGACCGCACTGCACTGTGCTACTGGATCTGAGCACCACATCTTCCCCAGGGTGAAAAGGAGGGAGCTGCAGCCACAGCAAAAGCACTGGTGGAGGCTCCAATGTGGGAGCCCCAGTGTGGGGGGGTGTGTGGTTACCCCCAGGATGGGGCTGAGGGGTGTCAAGCAAAGAAGTCAGCAACTGGTTGAGAGGTGCAGGGGAGAAAACAGGTTGCAGCACACTCCTGTGAGCAGTTCTGCAGTGGGCTCAGCAGGGATGTGTAACCACCTGGGAGCCAGCTCACCCTTGTCTCCACTTCAAGAGGACCCCCAAACCCCACACCACAGGCATGGCTGGCACCTGCAGCTGGGGGCTTGGAGGTGAAACTGTACCTGCACCCCCCCCATGCTTCCCCCAGGCTGTGGCTGTCCCCCTTGCCCCATACCCTGCCCGTACAGGGACACACGGACCATGATCTCCAGTAGCTCTCACAAGTGTTCTTAATTAAGGAGCGGCATCTCCCAGGCAGCTCTCAGCAATGTCCCCACCCCCTGCTTGTCCCCAGAGCTGCTCGCAGCTCTCAGCCACCACAGTCCCATCTCCATGGCCCCCTCAGCCTGTCTTCTTCACGACGTGGATGAAGTAGCAGGGCACATGGGCCTGTCCCGGCGTGTAGGGCTGGAAGTCGCCCAGGACACTGTGCTGGCACTTCCCTTGGAAGGCACCTTTCAGCAGAGCTGTGAAGGCCTCCAGCCGGTGTGGGTAGTATGAGAGCCGAAACTTGCTGCAAGGAGGCAATGCTGGTGAGGCCCGGGGACAGTGGGGCACAGTGCCAGCCACCCCCCATGCCGGGAGCCACCTCTGCAGCCCCTCTCACCTCAGCTCCGGGTCTGCCCCCGCCTCAGTGGGGGGTACCTGCACCGTGTAGTCCAGGGTCACCATGTGTGCCTTGTTGTTTACCAGCAGCACTGAGGTGGTGATGTCCTTGGTCAAGTCACTCTGGGAGACCACAGGAGGACTCAGTGGCCCCCAGCCTGAGCACAGTCCTGCTGCCTGCCCAACCCGGGGCCATGGGGCTGGGGCAGAGGGGATTGGGATGGGGCAGGGTCTGCCAGCCACCCACCTTGTAGTAGATGTTCTTGCCAGGCGGTGCACAGCCCGTGGCCAGGATGTGATCATAGTTGCGGTGGTCAATGACCAGGACACCCCCGGGCCGCACCATGCTGGCAATGTTCCTCAGGGCCAGCTTGTGGTCACTCTGGTCCCCTGTGGAGGAAATGGTGGTGTCTCCATGCACTGGCTGTACCCCATGGCACAGCCCATAAGGCCCCATCTTACCCATGTAGACATACACATATACCCCTTCCCCTACCATCTCACCCCTAGTCTCAGGTTGGAGGACCCACAGCCCCACCCATGGCATCAGCTCAGGCACATTCTCAGCCTCACATGGGGAACCCACCACCCCACTTGTGGCAAAGTCTGGGTGTGCCTCCAGCCTTGCCAGAGCTGTGACATAAATGCACACACCTCCTCCACCGCCACCATGGAACCCAATGAGCCCACTCATGTCACGAACTGGGGCACGTTCTCAGCCTCCCTGGAGATGCACCATGACACAGCAGCTCCACTGTGTGTTATCCCCTGTCCCGCCAATGGCAGGAGTTAGGGCACATTCTCAGCCTGCAGGAGACGGTGTGCACACGTGCACAGGTACTCCCCCTCCCCTCCCTCCAACTCACCTTTGAAGTCAGGCAGGTGTGCAAAGGAGTTGCCGAGGCAGATGACTGCATCAAATCCGTCCCCTGGCTTCTCCAGGTCCTTCTCCAGTGTGAGCCAGTTGGCCTCCTCAATGACTGCAGCACAGGGAAATGGATGAGGGAAGGGACATGCAACAGCCTCCCCTGCCTGCAAGACCCCATCCTGGCACCACCTAGCCCCTCCCTGGCCCCTGCAGGTGCTGGATCTAGTCTGTGGCCAGCAGCCAGGCAGGCAAGAACCATGGCTTGGGTTTGCCGAGCAGCTGGCACCAGCAGGTCCCTGCCTGACCCTGCAACAAGGCCACCCGGCCAGCAGCAACCCCAGACAAGGGGCCTGAGCACTGCGAGGGGCCAGAGACACTACACGAGAGGGGCACAGGGCAGAGTCCCGTGCGCCGGGGTGGGGTGTCAGTGTCCCCACGCCTCTCCCGGTCCCCATGGTCCCCGCACCCCATCGGTCGAAGGGCTCCTCTTTGCGCCGCTCCCAGCGCTCCTTCAGCGCGTACTTGAGCATCTTGTCGCTGGCGTCGACGCTGGTCACCTGGAAGCCCTCCTCGAGCAGCATGATGGAGTCCACCCTGGGGACACGGCTGTCAGCAGGACCGAGCTGAGGGGGCGGGGAGGGCTTCAAGGGACGGGGACATTGGGGATGGCCGAGAGCACCGAGGCCCCGGGTAACCCCGGGTAGCGGGGAGGGACACCCGGCAGGGCAGGCGGGCGCGGGACGCGGTGCCTCACCCAGTGCCGCAGGCCACGTCGAGGACGGAGCGGCAGCGGTGCTGGCGGAGCAGCGCCAGGAGCCAGCTGCGGTACTCGGCCGTGCGACTCCGCGTGTCCCCGATGTACAGCTGCCACACGCGGGCCGCCTGCCCGTCTGCGTACTGGTCCGGCAGCCCCTCCGCCGCCACCCCCAGCGACCGCGTCCGGTACACGCTGTCCACCATCCCGCCGACACCGACACCGACCCGGCCCCGGACACCGACGCGGCCCTCGCGGCCCCGCTGCGCCGCGAGACCCCGCCCCCGCCCGCCCACCAATCGCCGCCGTGTCCGCCCCCGCCCGCCCGCCAATCGCCGCCGTGTCCGCCCCCGCCCGCCCGCCCGCCAATCGCCGATCCGACCGCGCCCCTCCCGAAACCACGCCCCCCCGCCGCAGCCCCGCCAATCCACGCCGCGCCCGCCAATCCCCGCCCCCGGGCCTGCCAATCACCGCTCGCCTGGCGCCCCCCCGCGGCCCCGACCTTCGGCCCGGCAGGGTCAGGGCCCGGCCGCCCCGCGGGACCCCCCGCGGACACCGCTGCTCCCTCCCGCAGCAGGATCTGCGCCCGTCCCGGCACCGCGGGCGAAGCAGGGCCGGCAGCGGCGGCTCTGGGGAAAACGTCTTTATTTACAGTCCCGGCTCGGTGCGAAGAGCCGGCGCCGGGGCAGCACTCGCGGCCTCCCGGAGCTGAAGCCCCCGGCAGGGAAGCACAACAAGGCTGGGTCCGCGGCTCCGTGACACCTAATCGCAGGATGGCACCCAGGCTGACAAGGCAGGACCGGGCGCTCTGGTCTCCCCCGGGTTGCAAGTCCCTTTTCCTTTGGTACCCACAGGCACAGCGGGTTGAAACCCCAGAGCAGGCAGCCGCGGGGGCTGGGGCTGCGTGTCTACAGCTCATCAGCTGGGCTGTGGGTGAGCGGAGCCTTCTCCTGAACCCCCTCCTCCAGGGCCTCCCCTGTGTCCAGGAGGCTGGCAGCTCCCACGCTCTCATCCTTCTGGTCCTTTTTCTTCTTCTTCCCGCTCTTTTTTTTGCTCTGCTTCTCCTCCACACTTGCCAAGTCGCCCTTCTTGCCAGTCCACTTCTCTGCCAGGCAGCCTGGGGAAGAGAGGGGCAGAGTGGGCTCTGAGGGAGAGGCAAGGCTCCCCTGCCCTTCCTGCACGGCCCCTGGCAGCAGCCAGGACTTACTTGTATCCTTTCCTTTTAGCACATGGTTGGCGCAGAGAAACTGGGAGAGATCCTCCGTCTGGTGATGCCTGTACCAGTCCTCGATCACATCTTCATACTCCTCCACCAACACATCACACTAGGCAGAGAGGAGAGCCCAGCTCCAGACACTTGCTGGTGCAGCAGGACCAGGACAGCAGGTCCTGCTAACACCCTGCTTCTGGCAGCGCACCCTTAGACTCTCTCCCCTTCTACTCTGGCCCACTAGGTCACAGAATCCACTGAGGGTCAATCCCACTGGTCTGGGTACCTGCTTTTTGAGGTCAGCCACCTCAGCGGAGGTCTCATTCCACAGTTCATAGGGGATGTCCATCACCACCTTGACGCCCTTGTGCACCAGGTTGTGCAGGGTCTCAAACGTCTCCGACATGCCCTGAAGGAGCAGAGCTGCCTGGTCAGGTGGTGCTCCTCCTGCCAGGCTCCCAGTCTCCCCTCCCAGTATTAGCCACACAACCCTGCCCAGCAATGCAGGAACCTGCAAGCCAGACAAAGTCAAGCCCCTGGGGCATCAGCATTACCAGGAGGGAATTCAAGTGGCAACAAGTCCCTGTCTGCAAACGTGGTTCCAAAACCAACAGGAAGACAGCCTCTGGTTCCCTCCATGCAGGCGAGGGCAGGGGCCTGCCCTCTGCCACCAAGGACAGCACCCCATACCTGACTTGGGGGGCAGCATGGCCTCTGATGCTGGGCACTGGCAGGGGATCCAGAGGATGGGAAGAATGAACGTGATTTGTCACCCTGGCAGTGCAGGATGGGGCAAGGGACATTTGGGAGCAGGGAACTGGAGGACAGCCCTCACCTTCGCGAATCTGTTACTGCCACTCCTCTCCTTGTGCAGGTTGTAATCCAACAGCCGCTTGCAGATGTTCTCTGTCACCTCGATTAACCGTATGTCCCTGCGTGAAGATGAGGGCTAAGGCTTAGCATGGCCCCCCAGGAACAGCCTCTCAAAGCCCTCAGCTCTGCAGACCACAGGCAGCGACAGCAGCAGGAGACCCCCATCCCATTCCTACTTACGACTGGGTGTACTTGACAGCAGAGCCCTTCCCATCCAGGAAGCCGTACTTGGTGTCAATCACCTCCTTGGTCTTGCCAGTCTCCTCAAAAGCAGATTTCAGCTCCACAGCCACGTACTTGCACACTACAGGGAGGAGAGCACAGGCAAGTTAGGGGGTGTCACTGTTCTGATGGGCAGTGGGACAGAGCAGCTGGGACAGCAGCAGGAACTAGCACCAGGAGCCAGGCACACCAAATCTGCTGTGAACACAAAACACACCTTGGCTGCTCAAAGAAATAACCAGGAATGGCTCAACTGCTTCCACTGGAGAACTCCTGAAGCAGGAACACCGAAAACAATGCTTCAGTGTAAGCCAGCCACTATGGCACAGCTGGGAAGTCAGACAAGGCCAGTTCTGCCTGAAGGTTTCCCCTCGAAGCTTCTACCTTCACAACACAAGCTGCTCTCTTCCTCTTGAAGAGGACAGGATCTTTTCACAATGCATGTCCCAGCATGGGTCATAGTTTCTCCTCGTGACCACAGAACATCCCACGTGGTAATGGTTCCCTCAGTGCTCTGGGGACACAGGGACTGTGCTGGGGACCAAGTAGCTGGCAGGGCCCAGTGGGCTGGGTGGCAGGACAAGGTGCTGGCTATGGACTGTGCCACTGCCAGAGAGGCCATGAGCTCCAGCAACACTGCAGCAGAGATCACAGCACCAGCGGCTTTAGAACGCAGTGCATGGTTTCTTTTATAGAACTAAAAAAGAAGCTTTATTTCTTCTGTAAAAAGAGTTCAACAGAGCTACAGAAAAAGAGAGCAGGAGAAATATCTCAGGCATTTATAACTGGAAATGTAGAGGGGTGGAAGCCAGGCATGGTGTGGCCCTTGCTTGCCCAAAACTAGGATTGCAGGAAGCTGGAGAAAGTTTTGTCCTCTGCTGTTTGTTAGGAGCCATCTCTTCTTCAAGCCCCACTTCAGGAGAAGGGCCAAGCCCCAACCAGAGTTGTCTGGCGGCAGCAATGAGACATTGTCCCAGGCAATTATGTGAGCAGAGGGTTGTGCCACAGGCAGGATCTCTTCCGCCTGTGGCAGGAAGCAAGGTGGCTTCTCCAGAGCTCCCATGCATGTGTTGAGAATCCCTGTGTGCACCTCCTGCACGATCTTTGCTGGTACCAGGGGCTGGAGGTGGCTGCAGCCATTTCTCAGGTGGGATGAGCGTTCATTCCTGCAGCCCCTCTGGACTCAGGCCTTGAGGATGTCCCTTTCCACACCATACCTGCTGCAGTGTCTCCACACGTGCCAGGTGTGCTCACTGTTGGATCCAGTTATCCAGGTGCTGCCCGCAGCTATTGCTGCACACTGACACAGGTTCCAAGCCTGGGCAGAAGAGGAGCAGAGTGTGGTCAGTGCTCGCTCTGATGCTTCTCTGAGGATGCAGGTGTCACAGCGGAGCTCGGACATCAGTGTCTCCAGAGCTACTTCCTCAGAAGGGAAAGCTTTGTAAAGAGCTCCATATTTCTTTACTTGCTCTTTGCCGTCCAGCTCCACGTGTCCCTACACAGCAAAGACAGAGGAAGCCGCAGCAAACAGCAAATGTCCGTCACGACCTGCCCCGGATTGCCTGTGAACCAAGGAACTGCTCAGGGAGGAAGCGTCGCGGAGACGAACTGTAAGCAGCAGAAACGAGCAGCCCCAGCTACGAACCGGGGACACCGGTGTCCGCGGGCAGGAGGTGGGCAGAGGGGCACCCCGCAGTGGCGCAGCCCCGCACCAGAACCCCCCGGCTCGAACAGACAGCCGGCGACGGCCGATTCCCCCGGCTCCCTGCGGCCCTGCTTACCCTCGCACTTGCTGGGCAGCCGCACCCAGTCCGAGTCGTCGCCCCTCGCCAGCGCCGCCGCCATCAGCATCACCAGCAGCGCTGCCCCCACCACCGCCGCCGCCATGGCTCCGCTTCCGGGGCGCGCTCCCGCCGCGCCCCACCCGGTAACCATGGCGACCGAGCCGCGCCGGCCAATCACGGCGGCGCGCGTGGCCCTCACGACCAATCCCCGCCCGCCTATCCCAGCGGCGCGCGGCCCCGCCGGGCGGTCCCGCCGAGCGCCCACGTGGCCCCGATGCGAACGGCCGCCCCCGGGGTCCCTCCCTGCTCTGGAATTCTGGGAACCTTCCCCCCGAGGTACCTTGAGCTCCCTTCCCATTCTCCAGGTTAATTCCGGGGCCGCGCCACTCACAGAAACATGGCAGCCTCTCTCTCTTGTCCCCCCCAACACAAGATTCCCACCCAGCATCCCCCCAAATGACACTGTGTTTCTCCCTCCCTCTCCAGTCTCCACAGTATTTTGGGTGCCTTTCACACCCCTAGGCCAAAACAGGGGGACTTACCCCTCAGGGGTAGGCATCTGCCAACCCCTCAGCTCTGGGCGAGGAGGATAGAGGTGAGGAGGGCATCTGAGAGCATGACCTTCAGCAGCACCACCCGAACAGCCATGAGCAGAGCTGCCAAGGCATGGTCCGAGAACACTGCAATGGAAAGGCGGGGGTGACGCCTGCCACAGAAACCCCACTGCCTGCCCCCATATCCTCTCCAGGCCTGCCACAGGGCCAGGTTCAGAGGGATTTGGGAGCCTTACATGTGCCAAAGTCACCTCATGTCACCTTCGTGCTGTCCCTGAGGCAGGCTGGCTCTGACCCACCATCCCCATTCTTCCCACCAAGTGCCTTCACACTGGGAAAACCCATCCCAACCACCACACAGCTGCAGTCAAGCCCCTGCCAGGAGCCCAGCAGGGTTTTCTCCCTGGTAACTGACACTCCCACCACCGTAGGGCCAGAGACTCACCAGCTGTGCTACCAGGACACAGCTCTGCCACCTCCTCGTTGCCTGTGGGATGAAAGAGCAGCTGGGGAGGCGCTGGCAGCCCAGCGCCAGGTGTGTGGCAGGGCTGGCCACAAACCCCTTCCGGTGCCTGCCAGTCGAGGCAGTAACGTTGGCCCACAGGGCCTCACACCTGCTCCCTGAGACCCTGCCCCCCCCCTCCTCAGGGGCCACCGGGGCATCCAACAGGTTAGGCAGCAGTGGGCAAGGCAGGTAGAAGGGGTGGCAGCAGGGTCATACCCGTGATGCGGATGGGGCTGGAGCTGTGGGACGGGGAGGTCCTGTTGGCCCCGACATGGCAGGCGAGTTCTCTCTCAGCCAGGAGGTCGTTGGAAAGGAGGGAGACAGAGCAGACGGTGCCACCATCCTCCTGAGAGGCCCCGTAGGCAAAGGACGGCAGGATGCTGCCATTCCCGCTGGAGATCCAGACAGCATGGCCGGAGCTGGGGGCCAGGTCGCTCACCACACAGACCACCAGCCGCCGACGCTGCCCGGCCACCACCATGTTCAGTGGTGGGGCCAGGGTGGGCAGCGGAATGGCTGCCCTGCCCACTGGGAGAGACAGGGTTTTAGGGGTACTGCATCCCTCACACATCCCACCCAGCACGGCTGCCAGCCCGGCGGTGCTCATTCTTCACACACAGGCTGGTTGGCATCAGGCCCGTCCGCCCCCGGGGCTGTCCTAGGGCTACTTGGAGGGTACTCACGGGGCAGCAGCGGGAGCAGAGCGGCAGCCAGCAGCACCCGGGGCACCTCCATGGCGGCTCCGGCACATGGGGCTGCCGAGGGCTCAGCCCCCAACCGCGGCACCAGCTGCGCCGCCCCTCGCCGGGGCTGGCTCCCCCCGCCGCAGCTAGTACCGTCCCCGCCCCCCGCCGGTGGTACGGCCCGCCCCGCCCCACCGCTCCTTCCCGACCCCGCCATGGAGCGGGTCCCGGTCCCGGCCCCGGCCCCGGCGCCCGCCGCTTCCTTGGCCGAGGTGCTGCGGATGGTGCGGAGCGGGCGGGAGCCGCCGGGCGTGCGACGCCCCCACGCCTCGCCCACGGGGGACACCCCCACCGCCTCCCGCCTGCCGCCGCCCACCAAGCCCTGGGAGCGCCGCCCCGGCCCCGCCGGGCCCTGAGCACCACCCCCGGCCCCAGCACGGCGCTGACGGCAGGTGATGTAGAAACGTACCGAAGAACTCTTGACCAGCTCTGCCTTGCGGCGGGGGGAGGTGGAGGGGAACGGAGGGCGCCTGGGACAGGGCTGGCTGGCAGTGCGGCAGCAGCTGCCGTGCACTGAGGGGGGCACGATGAGCTCCTACCCCATGGTGTCCACGCTGCACGAGCGCGATTCAGGGTCGGAGCCAGGCTGGAAAGGCCTCTGCTTTCTTCTGCTTCAGCCAGAGACAAGCAAACCAGAAAAAAACCCCACCCAACCCCAGCACTGTGGTGCTGCACCAAGACAGATGCTGGGCTTGGCCACACCAAACACTCCCAGGACATGACTGACAGGGCAACCGTGGTTACTTGCAGTCAAGGCTGTGGCTTCCTGCAGCAGAACTTTGTGCCTTCTTCTTCGTGGGTTAAGGCACATGTATGACAATAAAGCAAAACAAAACATGTCCAATCACTTTAACACATAGCCATCATTAAGGCATAGGTTTTTCAAGGATTTTTCTTCAAAAAACTATATCTATTTTTTTGTCATTTTCAGCATCCACATTTCATGCTGTTTTATGACCTCTTCATCTCTGCAGCTTCAGCCAGCACTTAAAGGACAAAGAACCCCACCGCTCTCAACCCAGGAGCCTAGTGGGAGCAGCATATTGCTTGATTTCCATACACCACTTTTTGATAGCTAGTGAGCCTTTAGGAAATGCAGATTAACTTCAACAGAGCCATGTTTCCTCTCCACACAGCTTGGTGACCACCCCATCTCAATACAAATGTCAAATTAATCTTGCAAAAATTTGAAGAACCTGAGAACTGACTGACATAACACTTGAAACTCTCAGGGGCAAGGGCAGGATGACACATGCCTCCTCCAAGCAGCAGCACTGCTGTGCTGAGGACAAAGCTACTCCACCTTGAGCTTTGTTTTTATGTTCATGGCTGCCAGCTCTGCCACAAAGTAACGGAAGACATGGGGCACAGGGACAACTTCAATTGAGTCCACCTCGCTGCAGACTGAGCAGGAGTACCTCCTGCTGCTTGCCACAGAGGAGTAGGGCAGTTTCTCCAGCACAGGAGATGTCATGCTGCCACAGCTTGTGCACACGTAGGCAATGGAGCCATCGGAGCAGTTGAACAGGCGGTCTTGAAGCAGGAAAGATGTGCCATGAGCCAGCAGAGCATCCCGCTCCATCTCACCAAAGCGAATCCCACCTTCCACATTCCTCCCCTTGACAGGCTGGTTGGTGACAGCATCTCGGGGCCCCGTTGTTCTCACCTGGAACTTGTCGGAGACCATGTGGCGCAGGCGCTGATAGTACACCACTCCCACAAAGATCTCTGCCTCCAGCTCCAGGCCGCTGATGCCACTGTACATCTTTTCTGTCCCAAAGAAGTTATAACCTGCGCTCACTAAAGTCTCACCAAAGTATTTCAAAGCGGACTTCTTCTCTGTGAAGGTGAAGGGAGTGGCATCATAGGAGACACCATGCAGTGCTGCCGACTTCCCTGCCATGCTCTCAATCAACATTCCAATGGTCATACGGGAGGGAAAGCCATGAGGGTTGAAGAGGATGTCTGGAACCATCCCATTCTCTGTGAATGGCATATCCTCAACTGGCCAGAGCTGGCTCAGGATACCTTTCTGTCCGTGACGGCTGGCAAATTTGTCTCCAACAGTTGGATTTCGGGGAACCCTCACAGTGATACAAGCCTTCTTGAATTTCCCAGTGCCACGGTCATTACTGCATAACCTGACATTGTCTACAATGCCAACTTCCTTATTCCTGTGTAGGCGGAAAAACAATCACAGCAAAGGTGTCAGGCATCTCAATGATTTTTAGCTAGGAAAGGAAAATTAAGCAAAAAACCTTAACCACTTCATAGTTCTTATAAAATGCCTTAGGACAGCTGGGAAATTATGACCATTCTTCAAAGTACTATGCAGAGGCAAAGGTAATCAGACTGCGTAAGAATTAGGGCAAGAAAGCAATATAAGGGCATCTCACAAATGCCATTCAGCTACCACTTCCAGGTCAGTAGGTCACATGCCACCCATGATTTGAAATAAAGATCATTTAAACCTGCTTCATCTGTATCACACTTTGTATCTGAGAAACTGCATCCCAGTGTCATTTTCTTTGTGTTAAGGCACCCGTCCCTCTTCCTACCTCCAATAAATTGACACTATTTTGATGGAATACCAAAATAAAGAATCGGGTTCAGTTCTTTAGCAGAGACAAAAGTTCAGATCAGAAAGGGAAGGGAAAGTGTGAGCTTTGCCAACAAGTGCCTTGTTCAGGGGTGTGTTCCTTCTCCAGATGAGCCCTCAACCTGATATTCCATGTGCTGGGTGTCTGCTAATTGTTGTTACAGAGCTTTCAGCCCAAACTCTCCACTTATTTTGGAGACAATGGCTAAGGAATACATTTTGTCCCAAGACAAGGCTAATTTTCTCCTCTGAAGTCCTAATGAACACAGTGTTTGTGGAAGGCCTGTACGCAAGTTTAGCTCCTGTTTCAAAGCTATTATTTTGTTGTGTCCATATGCAACCAGCACAAGCCACCACCAAAAAAAAAAAAAAAAAAGAGAAAACTGTGCTTCAAGTTTCCAAAACACAGTCCCATACTAGCCACTGTGAAGAAAATTAACTCTACCCCAGCTAAAACCAGCACAGTAAGCCTCTTCCAAGTTTGTTCAAACTTTTGAAGTCAAAGGCTCTGTCCTCCCAAGCCCACACCTACGGTCCAGCAGCATAAGAGGCACTTAGGACAGCAAAGAGGACAGTAAAGAGAACTCCCTCTTAAGAGGCAAATTGGGAGCAGGAGCCAAGACTGAAAGCTGGGAGCCTCATCTCTCTGTAGAAAACTAAATAATTACCTCATCGGGATTGAGAATGAACAAAAGCTGAATGTTACAGAGGTAAAATGGCTCTCTGGATAAGGAATCTTAACTAAGGCCAGGCTAGCATGAGTGCTGGGGAGCTGGACCATGGGGTAGGAGAACCAGAAGATGAGGCTGAGCTTACAGACCTCCACATGATAATGTGCCGAGTCTCTTAGTCCTGCTCTACGACCAGATTGACTATGAGTCCACAGCAGACTCCCCAATGCAGCCAGGGCAGCATCTGTTACAGAGCAATAAACAATAGCCTTCCCAGTAATTCCAGTTACTGTGTCAGTCAAGTGCTTATCAAACTAATTTGCCTTCACAATGTGAATAATTACACAGCACCATCCCCACTCTGTCAGTGCTGTAGAGGGACACACGGACAACCTGAAGTTGTATGGACAACTGGGAGTGCAGGATGCACTTAAATACATCAGGTTTTGTCAACGTTTTTGCTTTCCTTTCCTGAAAGAATTAAAAGGATTTTAATGAAAGCCCCAGCATCCTCCTTTCTTTCAACTGAAGTTCAGAAATCTTATAAAATTTATCCCCAGAATATTCCAGGGGGAGGGAGGGGTATAGTTGACATATTTTAATATTCTGCAGAACCTGTAATGTTAATAAAAATGCTCTTTGTACCCCTAATCCTGTAACAACTTTCTTACAAGGTTTTCTGGCAAACCTCTGGGATCAGGAACTTTGTTTTTTGGTTTTTTTGTTGTTTTTTTTTTGTTTTGTTTTGTTTTGTTTGTGTTTGTTTGTTTGGTTTTTTGTTTTGGTTTTTTTTGGTGTTTCTTTGGGTTTTTTTTTAGACAGAACATCTTACGCAAATCAATCGACAAAAAGCTACGGAAAGCGACTGTGGCGTAGGCAGAGCAGCAATCCTTGGGAGACAGCAAAACACTTCTGCAAGTGCTTTCTTTTCACCCGCCTCAGATACTCCTCTTGGGATAAGTCAACTCTGCAGCACAAATTGGCTTAGAGAACAGATGTGATGCGTGAGTGGGAGTCGTCTACAGCATGAACTTCATGGTCTCTGTCAAGACACGGACACCAGGAGAAAAGGGAACACCTGGAGAAAAAGGGCCAACTGCTCTCACCACCTGGTGAGCAAAGCCAGGACAGACAAGCTGTACTTACGGATAGTGCACTGTAAAGGTCTCCCCTGTGTTGAGGTTCATGAAGCTGTAGAATGGGTCTCCGGGCTGTAGAATAGACCCAACAAAAGGAAGTCCGTCAGCATCCAGCTTCTCCATAACGTTTGGATCACCAGGCTTGATGCCAAATACTAAATTATCGCCTGCCCTGCTGGCTTTAAGGGAAAGGTCAATGCTCTCCATCTTGATAACACTTCCAAAAGCAAATCCTCTCTGCCAGGAAGATTTATTCACAATCTAAAAAGAAGAAACAAAGGCTTGTTAAAGACTTGCTAGTAACTTCAAAAAAGAAAGCATTTACAAGGTAAGTATCAGATCATTATGGAACACTGCCTTCCTAAACAAAGCCTCCCAGAAAGTCACCATTCCAAAAGGCTCAAGCCTCCTGTAACCCCAGTATTTTTCAATGCTGGAAGCTCGCTGTCTTGCACAAAGGAGCTCTGCTCTACTCCCAGTACCTCCAGCATTACCTGCCATAACAACACTTAACCAGTACGCTCCTGAATCTGCCCAAAAAGTGTGAGGACTAGCAAAGGCAGAAAGCAGGGTCTTCTCAGCTAGGTACCATCCTTCTTCCCAGTCCCTCACATCAAATTCTTTCAGAGAACAGCAGGATTTCTCCTTTTGGTAGCTTACCATTGCATCTTCCATGTCATAGCCGCTGTAGGAGATGACAGCTACGACTGAATTGGTGCCGACTGGGTAGCTGTCCATACCATAATAGTCATACATGCTGGGCCGCACCAGAGGGCTCTGGGGGGTGTGAAGGTGGTACAGCTTGTTATCTGAGCGATCCTTGTAGTTATAAACTGGAAACCCCATGGTTTGCTTTCCTACAAGGAAGGTAGGAAAGGAGGAGGAAAGAAACTTGTATTTATTCAGGATCAATTCAAAATTAATGTACATTTCATCCTCCATGTATCTTGTTAAGAAAAAAGGTGGAAATACTTAAACTTTAGAGGGATTATCAATCTTAAACCCCTTGGAATTTAGTAACTGCCCTAAGCCCAGCTATAAATTTTCTATGAACCACAATACTCAATTCCTTTCATAGCATTTTATAAGGACTATTTTTAATTTTGTTTTATTTTCTGCAATTTCAAAATCCCCACTATAGTTGGTGTGGTGGTTTTGGTTTTGCTTAGTTGGGGATATTTTTTTGTTTGTGGTTTGGTTTGTTTTTTTGAGGGGTGTGTCTGTGTCTTCTCCCCAGGGTTTCCCATAGTGAGGCACATGTTAAATATTTCCAGGTCAAAAAGCATTTGCTCCTGCAGTATAAATATAATGGCGAGGAAAGAGTTTTAAACATAGTCACATTGGTACTTTCAGGAAAGTAAGAGAAACTGGTTGTGTTTTAAGGACATCTTTCTAATATTAGCATTAGAAATTCAATATACTAGAGGTGTTAATGAGGTAAATGAGACCTGCTCTCCTCAAGTCCCTACCCACACACTTTCTCTTAGCCTTTTTTTCAATAAGCTTCTTGCAAATCAGCTGATTGAAACCCCACTACATACCCTACCCCAGCTTCTTTCAGACAACCAAATAAATCCATTTAAATCTTTGTCAAGTAGTTTTCAGAAAACCCCCACTCTGTTGCCACAGTGCTGTATTACTCCCTTGCAACAGATGCCCAGCAAATGTCCTCTCAACAGCTGCGGTGTTGTGACAGCTGTCACTCTTGAGAAAAGGTGACAAGGAAACCTCACCCTAAGTACTGCAGAGCACCTACTGCAGGCACCAGTCAGAAGCAGGCTACCCATCAGCTGTGGGGACAGGAGGACTGTTGGCAGCACAGCTGTCAGACACTAACATCACCAAACAGCTGCTGCAGTACTCTTTGCTTCTCCATATGATCAACAACAACAAAGAAAACGTTTAAGAAAAATAGTCTAAGAATAAACTAAACTAATAGTTTAAGAAAAACTACACAAAACTTACTAAAGGCTTAAGGAAGGCAACATGAGTGCAACAACTTAGGACTACCCACTGGAAGGCAGCTAAGATGACTAACTTGACTTCATTTGCTTTGCTATGAAAAAAATGGCTGTTCATCAACCTTAATCCTGAAACAATGTCTGGGAAGAGCTGTTATTTTGGTATGTGGGAAGACACACTGGAATAGACATGTGAGAGGGTTTTTTTCTACCCTCTTCCTTGCCCAGAGACTTGTGGCAGTGAGTACTATAGCACTTACCCATCTGGCACTGGTACATGTTTCGTGGACTTTGGTTGTGGTCGGAGAAGGGAATGAGGTTGGCCACCACACTCAAAATGCTGTGAGGGAAGAGCTCCTGGTGAGTGGTCACTCCAGGCACCACCTCTGACTCCAGCGAGGCCACGTTCATGAAGATCTGCAAGCATTGAATTGGACAATGGTTGTTCACTTCCTTCTTTTAAAGGGAAGGAAGCAAGACAAAGCTGTCTCCAATGGCTTTTTATCCATTTCATTTTTAGGTGCGGTCGTTGTTTGCACCTTAGTGTATTAGCAGGCGAGAAAAATCAGACAGCTATTAAACTACCGATCAACAATCACAGACTAGATGCAAGGAAAGAAAGACTGGAAATACAGAACTGCAGTAACTTGCCCTCCTTTCTGTCTCCCATATTAAATGTTCCAAATTGGCAAGCTTCCCAGCAATCCCCTGTGTGGCTGCCCATGAGCAATTTGGAGAACACGATGTAACACAAGGTGGCACAGTACACACAAGACAGCAATTCTTCACCTCTAAAGCTTCACAAAATTAATACTGACAGCAAATTTCAAGATCTCAAAACGATCTCTACAGTCCATCCAAGACATTTACCAGAAACCAATTAGCAGAAGGTGACAAAAACCTTTTGCCACCTATTCTAGCCCTTCAACACAAGCTCCCTATGCCCCATCCTCAGCTCCTTTCGTTAATATTTTCCAAACCCATTTTTGATGCCAGAAAACTCTGTAACACAGAAATATGCAAACCTGACCTGTTCCAGAGTACCAATCCATTCATTCTTTCCATAGAACAGGTTTCTGACAGGCCGCACCATCCGGCAAGGGGTAGTAAAAATGAACAATCCAGGATACAGACTGGGTTTTCCCGTCATTGGGATAAGGACCACTTCTGCCCGTCCAGGAAATCTTTTCTCTTGTGTTATCTGAGCAAAGAAATACCAATTTGGAAACACAAACCAGCACTGGTTTAGTTAAACTGCATCCAGCACATTACACTATGAAAATGTCAATCACAGGTGCAGCCACTAATAAAAAACAAGAAAAGACCTTAAAAATACTTTTAGAAAAATCTCCACCAAGAAAAGGACAGAATATGTCTATCTTTTTTTTCCAAGAAAAAATAGTTTGTTTTAAAAATTATGACTTCATAAACCAAGAGATGAAACATATGGATACAGAAAAGCAAAACAGAAAGGCCCACCCCAATACCAATATACAGCCAAAGATAACTTATTGGGTCAGATTAAAAAAAATAAACAAATACATGGAAGACTAAAAAGTTCCAAACATATCTATTTTTGACCACTGCATATTGAGGATGTTTAGCTAAGAAACATTTAAAGCAAGAACAACCTTGAAACGGCGTAAGGTTTCTGCAATCTCAGGAGCCAGCTCTCCCTCTACCCAGCCCACCACAGAGCCATCCAACACAACTCTGTAGCACTCTGCATAAGGCTTGCTTGGAGTTGCATCAATGGGGGTGACACCTGTGAGAAGGGGAGGTTGACAGAAGGAACAGCCAAAAGAGCAAACAAAACACAGAAGTTATTTCAGCACAAAGTCTCAATCTGCGCCAAAAAGCTTTCTGAGACAGCAAAAAATTCAGGACAGAGCTGTAGAGTATTTATTGGAAAATACAAAACATTCACAACTAAGAATGCCATTCTCCTCCCCATTTTCCCAATTGAAATAAGGATTCCCATTATCGTGGCAATCACAGGTGTGCTGCAGTTCAATTCAAGTCACCAGGAGCATCACAAAGCTCCTGCTTAGTCCAGTTTCCTAGACCTTGTACTGTGCAATTCTTTGTGCTTCAATGAAGATCTTCACTCTACAGCACACAGCTAAGAGACACTTATGTTGAACTTTACACTCTCCAAAAGGCTGACAGGCCTACCACTAAGCAAAAGCATGGTAAGTACAGGTTCAACTTGATTTCACCTTCTTAACTGTGTGCTGTGATTCTGTGTGGAGAACCTTTCCCAGACAGGTGTTTGCAGGGCAGTGAGGTAAAAAGGAAGACTACTTAATTAAATGATCAAGCCAGTAAAACATACCTAGGGAACATAACAAAGGTGGAATGTCTGTCACGGGCACCATCTCTGTCACTATTTCACACACAGCTGTCATGTGGTTCATCAGACCACAGGGTTCTCCATCTGGGGTGTCCACAGGGCACAGGAATCCCCAGGATTCGGGCAGCAGCTTGCGCACAGTTGTAGTTCTCATCTGGGAAAACGCTGCCCCTCTGTGTATGCAGCGGAAGTGGGAAAGGTAGCGGATGAAATTCAGCTTGTCCCCCACCACACAGAGACCACTGTCCTGTAACATGCCCAGGCCTTGGGAACAAAGTTGAGATATCTGTCAGAATGTCATCCAGCTTTAACAAATGCAGTATGATATTACAAGGCAGTTTTTTATTTTTCACTGACAAGCCCTAAAGATGCTCACTGTGGATCCTAACAAGAGAGGCACAGGTACACACACAACTAAGTGACCCAAGAGAGACCTAGAGACTTTAAATTCCAAGCTATTGCTTAAAATCCAGTTCCTTTCACAAACATATGAAAGTAATTCCCAGTGAAGCGACCAGGAATTTGCAGCTGGTACATTTTACCAAAATTCTGCAGCCTTTTTTAATCTAATTTCATTTTCTAGTGGCACTCCATTACAAGAGTACAACCTTGTCATACTAGACATTTCAGGGAAGCATCAGATAAATTTGAAATATACTAGTGAAGCAGTTTCTTTCCACTTAAGCTCACATGACTCAGGACGCAGTTCTGGTTAACAAATGCCCCTTCTTTGTCTTACATTGCACCTTCTAAGTTAGAAGAAATAACCTTTGGGGAAACAAATCAAAATACAGTTGCTGTATTAGACAATGCTAAATTTTGTTTCAACTATTTATGTGGATAGAGTTTGCTTTAATAACTAACCTGTTTTTATACCATGCACAATGCCTATGCCTGAGGAGAAATCCTGCTTTTTCCTCAACTGTATCTTTCCTCAAACCCCTTCCACTAATTCAGTTACAGTGTACAATGTCTGCCTACAAGCAGTTAAGAGCTCAGTTTTATGCTGTTCCTCATTCTGTCAATACAGGAAAAAATAAAAAAGGCTTCCTAAGCCTGCAGATTTACCGGTTTTAGATCGTAGATTGCCAGTTGCAAGAAGATATTCAAATGGTTTGGTGAAGTCTGGTGCCAGACTGAATGCCTTCACCAAGCTGTCTGTGTTTAGGCTGATATCTGCTTTTTCCGTTCTTTTCTCCAAAACAAACTTAACAGACTGCAACCAGGTTTCAAGCCTCTCCTAGAGTTTAAAGGGAGAGATTTAAATTTAAAACAGGAAAATAAAGGCTCATATTAGAACCTCATCCTCAGTTGCACACGCTACAGAAGTCCTCTGAAATCAGCCAGAATGGACAACTTTTAAGGAAATGACAGTTTTCCAGCCTTATTTCCCACACTGACTTCATTCTATCAAAACGCTGATGGTACTATGTCAACACAGAACTGCAAGGAAGACACCCACCCAACAGCTTAGTAATCGCTTCCATCCAGACTGGTGATGAGTCTGACAAATGCAGTACAATAACAGAATTCCATAAAGCACAGACAAAATCTGAAAAAGAAACTGTACGTATAACCTGACCACAAGAACAACTCTGCTAAATACAGTGACAAAGCAAAAAAATGTTTAGATGCACAAACTCGAAAGCCGTGGGAATACAATATTTAAATGTTGCTGAGACAATCAGAGACAGTGGACTGGATTTCTATTTTATCTGTAATTTAATCACTACTGTGATTGTAGATAGCAAAGAAATTGGGAAAAATACATGAGACATCCATCAGTGCTTTGAATTCTTGGTGAAAAGCCACTGTATACACTGTACATGGTATAACTTAGACTACTTAGGATCTTTGAATTCAAAAAAGGGGCTGTTAACTCACTCTCCTGCTGATCTGACAGGGCTAGGCAGGAAAGCAACTTTTTCTAGTTCCTGGTGGTTGTTCCATATAGCACTAAAACGCTTCCCCAAACTCACTTTCAAACCACTCAAGTAGTAGAGAGGTTTTAATAGGCTTTCAACAAAACAATGCTAAAGAAAATTTGGGCTAAAGGGGAGAAGAAAGATTAAAGTACAGATATCTAATAACTCAAGGAAGTATCTTTAGCTGGGGATGAGAACTGCTATTCCACAATGAGCTTCATGGGATAATCAAGCTTCTGAACTGGACTGATTTCCTCACTGCATCCTAAAATGACGTATCCCTAGAAATACTCTGAATTCATACTGAATTGGAATAAGTATGTATAGTAATTGTATAGTAATAAGTTAATTGTGTAAGTCAGAAGCATGCTATCAACTTTCTGATCCATAAAATAATTTAAAGATGTGAGAGCAACGATAACATCACGAATAATCACTTTTGAAAGGTGAGGGAGGCTGGGGCTGCTTATTTTCTTGCACATTTGCCATGTGAAAAAGCAGCAATGCTACAAGGCAGATCATAACCACTCCCATATCAACCGATACAACATAAAAATGCTGTTTCAACACACTCTTCAAACACCAGAAGGATGAGTATTCCTCCTTCCTCAGACTCCCCACCCTGAATGGGGCGCTTCAATTTGCTCTGGTATGCTATGAAGCTCTTTATTCCAGGTTTTGTATAGGCTTTTCTTCAGCATATTTAGTACCCCATATCGAGAGAGCCAAGCCTTCCTCAACTGTGCTGCCTGATAACATTACATCCAGAACTGTCTCATCCTTCACAGCATATCCAGGCTCCCTGCTCTTCAGTCTGGCTCCTGCACTTCTCCTGACCCCATGGTCACTGTGGGGTCTGGACTGGATGGCTGCTACATTTACAGGCTTAAATCCTTTAAGACCTTACCTTTAAGAACATAAGGAAAAGCTGTCCTGGGGTAAGAACCTCTTGATTCATGATACTATCTGGATTATCCTCCATGCATTCCCCTTTGGCAAAAGCATACAGCTTCCGGGTCATCATACAGAGCAGGTAGAACTTTTCAGTTCTATTTGTCAGGTGAATGCAGATACACTTGCTGAAGGAAGAGAAAGAAGGAGGACAACTAACATCATCTCTTTATGCTAGCAGTTCTTCAAGTTTCTTCTAAATAATCATAAACCAATTTTTTTTGGATAAAAAGCCTAACAAGGCACAAGCTTCTGCAGTTGCCCTTTGTGAAATGAAAATTCCAATAAATAATAATAAAAATAATAACAACAACCCAGAAACTGAGCTGAAAAATTATCAACTTGTCATTTTAAGGGTCTAGTTTTGTCAAGGATATACCTTAAAAGAAGCTGAACCTTGTGAAAGATTGATTTTACAAGCTCTCATGTTAGACATCCTTATAAGCATACAGTTTATGTAAACAGCTATTTGATTTGGGGCCAGCCAACAAACGAGGTTTGTGTTGTTTTACAGTAGCTATGACACCGATCATACACACACACACATCCACATACATGCACCCCACCCCAAACCTGAGCTGGAAACTAGTAGTAAACCACAAAATATTTCTGTTAACGCTACCAGTGTCCTGCCAAATCTCCACTGTTATCAATCCACACGTGGAAAACTGCCGGCTGAGCAACACTAGCACAAACAAAAAGGAAAGCCACACCTAATTCCCACTAGAGCAGGTCAAATGCTTTCCAAGACACTTAAGGTCACTTGCTCTTCAAGACACAAGTGCAACAGCCTTCCATCAGCACTCATAGGATTTTTTTTTTGGCTTTTCAATTCTGATTGATATTCCCCTTGACCAAAGCCTTCACTTCACAACTTCACTGCAAAGCAAGACAAAACTCAGAAAGCAGGTTCTGTCCAGGTAAGTTACTGTTCTGTCTTATTATACATAGGGTACAACCCAATTCATGGTTTCACTGTTCCTCCTCTTCCATCTCCTCAGCTGAGGTAAATAAGGTGTACAGACCATATCAGAGAAAAAAAAAAAACACCTCAGAGGAAAAACCAAAACCCAAACAAATCACCCAATAGAATATTTACCTATTTACAAGTACTCAAGGACTTGGGTATCCCAAACGATCCTTTTCATGTGCTAAAAAGACTCTCAAAGAGCAAACACCTACTTTACCAGAAAAATATTTAGCTGAACACCTGTCACAGTGACAGTCTCAAAAGCAATTTTTCCATTGCTTTCTAACTTATTTCATGGAAGAAGCAAGATTTTAAAGCACCTATTTTATTCCATTTTAAAAGATAAAAATTATTCATAGCTGAAGGCGATTGTGTGAAACTGATAACAATCTGCAGTATTTCTGTTCAACATATGGAACCTCAAGCAGTCACAGACCTAGCTTTAACCTTCTCTTCCTCAATATTTATGTTTTTCATCACTTACATCAAATAACAACTGATACCCTCTCCTGAAACCATTTTGGGAATACCTGTGTTGATCCATTAAAATACACAATTCTGAACACCACAAATACATGTAGATCATCATAATATCCTGGAATCCCATCAAAAACTGGCCACTGGTTATTGTTTTATAAACACATGTGAAAAATCAAAATAAAGGGTGATGTAACATGGCAGAGTACTCTTACATCTGCCTATAAATTCAATACAGTAACACTGCATCACACACTCCTACACGCATATATAGATACCTCAAAATGAAATCTGCAGCCTGTTCATTGCTGTACCACTCAGGAAGGCTGAGTTTTATTCTGAAGCTCTTTCCCAGGTATTCGAGGACATTTTGCTGTGTCAAACAGCCCGCGTCCACCACTGCTCTCATCATCTCAGTAACGCAGTTCACAAAAAAGGTGTCATCTTCCTTTCCTTTGACCAGCTCTTCAAAAATCTGGTAGTCTGGAAAATTAACTAATGCCTGAAAGAAGTGTATCAGATCAGAAAAATAAGATCACAGCATCTGTCTATAAAATACAGCTGAAGAACTAAGGCACCCCATAATTTAGGGTTTCAGTCCTCTGGAAATGCCCTTCCACAATGCAAACTGAAAAATGCTGTGGAGTTGAGGTGAGTAATGCAGGGGATGTTCATACCCTGATAATGATCACAAGTATTCCCAATACAAGGAGTGGTTATTTAAGGAAAATAATAAAACCTCCAAACTTGCACACTCTAAATTAAAGGTCTTCTTTCGTTTAGGTAATATCTTTACAGAACAAGCTCACTTAGAAACATGAATTTAACTCACCTCTGCCTAAAGCCACTATTTATTCTCATGCGAACCAAAGGGCAATTCAGCCTTTTGATGAAGGCTGTTGGAACCAATCCACTTCATTTTCAGCACTTCATTCACATACTAAAGCTCATATTTAAATCCAACATTCTTGTTTTTATAATGGCTTCCTACTTGTTTTTATACATTAGGGTTAAGCAAATAACCTGTTTCACCAATGACTTCTGTATTTACTGACACATGTGCCTCATCCTCAAGTAAACAATTTGTAGGTAGGGTTCAAAAAGTTCAGGAAAAATTGAAGGCCACATGAAAAAGACACTAAGGCAGATTTCTTTATAAAAGGGGACAATTTAAGCTCAGTTCTGCTGCTTGGTTATCATGATATACACAATTTGGAAGAAGCCAAAGCATATGCTGCCTCTTGTCTAACAGAGAGCACTGGGATGATTATACAGCAAGAAGAAACCAGAATTACAGCTGGAACAGAAGCGTAGTGGAGCCACTTTTGTTGAAATGAAGATAAAATTTGTTGAAAGTTGAAAGAAGATACAAATTCAGTGATGCCATTTTACATGATGCTTCCATCATGTAGTGTCACAGGTCTCTGATTTGCTCTAAGGCTTTGCTGCTGTAGATAAAATACACAGCTGCAGTACTCTGCCTGTGTTACTAGAGAAAGCATGCTTGTAGGGAAGAATTTTAGAAGTCTTGGCTCAAGGAAAACTTCTGCCTGCTATTGAAACAACAGTTTACATCTATCAAAGGTACTCAAATAGATCCTTCCAGATCTTCACTGCTTTCAGTTCCAACCAGAAAAAGCATTTTATTTTTCTTCTTAAAAAAGGAAGCCAGTTCACCGGTTTACTTTTACATGGGACAACCTGACTTTAATGTTGTTCACTCACTGAACATTCAGCTGCCATTCTGTTTTAAAAAGATTCCTGAGATCTGTCACAGTAAGTGGCAAACTTTCCACAAGCTCTCCATCCAGACCATTTATTAGCAAAAAACCATGAAACCCTTGTGTGACTCTCCCCTCCTCACTTGCCCCTGTAGACACTTCCTCTGCTGCAGATGAGTGTTACAATACAGACATAGACTCAGTTTGGACTACTGTTTTCCAATCAGAATATGAAAGAGGACTGAAAATACTTAAAATGGAATTAGCTTCTTCTCATTACTTAAAATAAAAATGCTTTGCATAACTTCTGTATTTATTCAACATAGAAAGCACAAGCATTCAACTGCTTACCTTCAGAGCAAATCCCAAGGGGAGGAAGAACAACTCTTTCTGAAAAATGAAATTCACCATGACACAGCCATTTTCCAAGTAGTGAAGGTTCATATTTATTGCAGTGTGCTCATCTTTAACACAGTGCATCACTACTCCTGCAAAAACAACAAGAGTGAGCTGTACAAAACTGGCTGCATCACTGTGACGTGTCTGAGCAGGTATGAGACAATTCATGGGAGAAACTTTGCTACTTGATGACTGAGACAAGGCAGATCTACACAAGGTAGATCACTCACTTCAGCATCAGTGGGCCAGTTCAAATAAACACACCAGGTCAATTCAGTTCTCAGCAGAGCAGGGTGATGTTTCAGAACAGCCAGCACACTTGCTGAGAGGCTTGGAAGATACACGAAGTTTTTAAAGAAAAGAAAGACCCAAGCCTCAATTATTCTGTCTGTAACCTTTGGCTATAAGATAGAGCAACACACAAGTATTCTCCCTTATTGCACTCTGGGTCATGTTTTCACATCTCTGTGTTTGGGTGGTAGTGCTGAAGCAGTGTTCCCTGGTCCTGTCCCATGCCATTCACCGCAGGACAAAATAAAATAAAACAAAGAGGACCATTTAATCTAGCACTGCCTTCCTTGAAATAAACTAGGGTGGAACTACAGTGTATGTTCAAGCACCACGGTCCAGTCAAATCAGCAGCTGGTAACACCCGAGTTTAAAATCCCATTTAAAATTTTCTGGCTTAATTCTGTTTTAAACTGGTTTTGCTGAGTATACATACCAAAGGTAGGGGACAGCCAAGAACCTAGTTACTCTGCTTCATGTAAACTAAATATGCCACCCCAAAGGACAAATAAACAAAATCAATGAAACAAGTTCAGTGGTTTACACTGACTTGTACTGAAGACAGGGTTTTGGCTGCACCCTCCATGAAACAAAAGGTGACACACACTGCAAGCCCTGGAATATAATCTCCTCATTCTGCATGGGCAGCTCAAACAGCTCCCACAGGGTAAGCACCTGCCTCGTGCTTGTACTGTTTGCCCTTTATTTTTATGTGTAGTAAAAAATATAAACACTATGCAAGAGCTACAACAAAACAAACTACCAAAATTCAGCTATAGATGGTCACTCCTGTTTGTCATCAAGTAGTTATTACCAGGATGCTGCAGGGAACTGTTCAGCTTACCATACTCTGTGAAACCAGGGCCTCTGTTTTTCCATTTGTGTCTTGTCATTGCAAGAGGGAAATTTCGCCTGGTCATAATCAGCATCCTAATAACTTTTTCTAAGCCATTAATTATAAAGTAGCCTCCCATTTCCTGGCAGGAGAAAAAAAATATTTTAATGTCCTTAGAAACTCAGAACTGGTATTTTAAGTAAAAGAAAAAAATGCCTGTATTATACAGTAAAAACAAACATTTCACGTTTTAACCAGGAAACACATAGCAAGACATGTTTCAGCACTACTTTTGGAAAGGCTGCACTCCTTACTAGTGACTTATGCAGTCTAAATGTAGCACAGAGTGCAAGGAAAGGGATGCATGTTCCACAATTTAGAGGAAGAAAAACATCCCAAAAACCCTTGTGGTCAACTGAACATCTTTGAAGAGCTAACATTAATTTTTTAAAATAAATGTTCTGAAGTTCTCATTTTGAGTTTATAAACCAGAGGGATTTTCAGAGCAAAACATCTCTATCTGGTCACCTACAAGCTTATTTTTCTGATTTTTTTTTTGTAGTTTGATCACTCATTTCGTGAGTGCAAAATGGAGCACTAAATAGCAGCAATTACAGACAGCTGACATGCTACTGGGGGGACGAGGAAAAAGGTGCAAAAGACAACTGGGAATGAAAATGTCTTTCAGTGCCTGCTCTCCAAATCTTTGTCTCCACAGAGGCCCCCTCACAGCACCCTCAGTTGCTCGGCAGCAGTTGAGAGGTATCGGCACCGCACAGATCCCTGTATTCAACAACAGCCGTGACTGCAAATTTTTCAAGCTGCTTCATGGAACCACCATAATCAAGGTTCGTACAGAGAAAACAGCACGTCAAACTTGAAACAAAATATAAACGCTCAAGACCTGGGAAGAGAAGCTGGCCTGACAGACTGCTCAGATGAAATACAGATTTTCCTGATCCACAAAATCTTGGTTACCTCTTCCTCCTCATGGTGCTGCATGAGCTCTTGTGGAGAAAGACTATAGAGGTTGCACAATTTGGACTTCACCATGATTGGAATATACCCTAAGGGCTGTTTGATAGTCCCTTGTGGCATGCCATTTACTGACCAGCTGATGTCAGCCTGAAACGATACAACATGAACAGTAAGCAAATTAAGTTGCCCTTTTAATATTTTCTGCCTTATTAATTGTATATTTCATATAACCATAGGTTTCTACCACAGTTTAGCAGACTTCTATCACTGTAAAATGGTAGTAATAATAAAAAGCAGAACTAGTAGACACATGCATAAAGATTACACTCTGGAAAACAGTCAACATGGGTTTACAGAAGAAAATCATACAAGTCTAGAGCTAGGTAAACAAGCTGCTAGGTGAGTAAACAAGGTTGGTATTGTCTACTTTGCCTTTCAGACTCTTCAACACAGCAGCCTAAGTAAAAAAAGGCAGCCATGGGATAGGAAAGGAAACCTCAGAAGTTAACAGTTAAAAGAAGAAAACAGTAAGTGCTCAGTAAAGCACATCCACACTACAACCTGCAGAGACCTTTCTTAAGACTTCTTCACATAGCATGCTCAAGAGTGATCTGAAAAGTGAGAAAGAAAAGCATGTGGGAAAGAAAATTTATTAACAAGATCTGGCAGTGGGTCGGTCTGCAGAAGAACTGTGGGAGCAAACAATCCTAACTTTATATGCAAAATGAGAGGCTTTAAAAGAGGAAAGAAACACTGGCACTGCAATACAAGAACATTGGTTCAACACCTGGCAACAGCTAAAGAGAGTAAATTGAGTCTTAGAAATTACTAGGAAAGGGAAATGAAATGTTACTGTGCCTCTTTAAATCCACGGTGCAGCCTTACAGACAGACTGCTGCACAGTTCCAGTCTGTATCTTAAACAATGACTACAGGTATAAAGTGGCTCCCGTGTAAGTATGAGCAGCTGCTCAGCAGACTATGGCTCACTTCTCACCTTGGGGAGGTGAGAACTGCAGGATGAAACTGAGGAGAGGGATACATGCTTAAAGCAGCACAGTGGAAACAGGGAATGATTACTCACTGCTTGCTGCTGTGTATAGGCAGAGAGTGGGAGAGACCAACCTGTCCCAGCACATGGCAATGTCTTTTCATGCAAGCACAGCAAAACTGTCTGTCCAACTGCTCCAAACATCCCCCAAATGATTAAACAGGTAACAATGGAAACAAAAGACATGGGAAATAATTCAGGGGTGAAAGATAAAAGCATCTCTAGCTCATGAAAATCTAAGATCCACTGGGAATACAGCTGTGAATAACCTGCAACTGCCCCATTTTCATGTTCAAGTAAGATACTGCACTTAAGAGTGGCTTTTAGCATGTAAGGTGTAAGGTTCTGGACAAATTAAAAACCTAAAAAGCTAAGATTCCAAACAAGCATTCCCTTGTACCAGGTGCTTCATGTAAGCAATCAGCTCAGACACAATTACACAATTTTAACAGAAAACAGCAATGTGAAATCTTTTCATAGTGCAAAGGAAAATATCTGCTGGGCATGATTCCTCTCTAGGCAAATTTCAGAGCAATTCAGAAAAACGATGAACATGTGAACAAGAAGATTTATAGGTCTGGACTTCTGTATGGGAGCAACGCTGCTTTTGGAACCTGGATTCGTGCAGAAACAAGATTTGGATGATCAGCCTGGGATGACACGGGTCTCCATCCAAGGTCTTCCGAAATGACAGGCTGCTAGCAAGGTAAATGTGACAACAGCGTGGAGAACTTGGCTAGGGTGACATGGGCTAAGGGCAGCAGGGCCAGGACCACGACAAGCTTGGCGTGTGCGGAAGTTTGTATGGTGAGCCCGCACATCAACACGCCCACGTATCATCAACACCCCAGACCCCACGCGGGGCAGCGCTCTCTGAAACGCTCTCAGCGCTCTCCCCGTGGGACCTGCGAACCGGGAAGGCGCCTTTAACTACAGCACAAGGCTCAACCGGCTCCGCCCTCGGGGGCGTGAGGCCGCCCCGCCGGACGGGGACACGCGTGCTCGCGGCTCACCCGGCTCCGCTCCCCGCCTGTGCCGGACCTGCGGGCGGGACCGGGACACGCGCCGCCGGACGGGGACACGCGTGTGCGGAGCGAGCGGGCGGTGGGACGCGGGCACTTACGGTGATCCTGCCGCGGTAGGTGCTGCGGAGCCCGCGGCACTCGGCGGGGTACACCCTCCTCTCCTGGCAGACCGTCCCGGCCGGCACGGCGGGGGGGGGCGATGGACACGCCGACCAGCGCCAGCAACACCCGGCTGTCCTTCAGCGCGAACTCCACCGGGGGCACATCCTGCAACGGCACCGGGTCAGCGCGGCGGGGGCAGGGCAGGGCGCGGACCAGCCGCCCCCCGCCGCCCCACGAACCTGCACGGCGCGGTACACGCCCTCGCTGACGGCGTAGTTGAAGGACTCGATGTGGGCGGTGGTGAGGTCGCGCCGGGCCCTCCCGCGCCCCGGCGGCCGCAGCCGGTGCGGGTCCCGCGCGGGTCCCGCCATTGCCACCTCAGGGAACCACCCGGGAAGCGGCGCGTGCCAGACCCCGCCGCGAGCTCGGGCCGCCGCGTGCGAGGATCGCACCGCCCCCTGCGCGGGGCGCGCGTGCGCAGAGGCGCGCGGGCCCCGCCCCGCTCGCGCAGCTTCTCGGCGGCGTCACGGGCGCTGCCGGGCGGACACGACTGTGCCTGACCCCCGCCCTCAGCCGTGTCTCAGGGCTGCGTTCCTCCTCCGAACAGGCGCTCCCAGCACCCGCTCGCCAGCAGTCTGCATTCCCCCTGCCGCCCAGCCACGCGCACCCCGGGGGTGGAAAGCCCTGACACCCCGTCACCCCCATCGCTCTCTGCCCTGTCCGCACACCTGGAGACCCACCAAACAGCATCCCCCGCCCACCCCTCAGCTCCCACGGGTGCTGGGACAGCCCTGGAGGTGAGGCCAGCTCGGTCATGCCACGCTGCTGTCTCACCTTTGTCACCTCGAGATGAGGGGTGCGCCAACTGCCGGGAAACACACCACATGCACCCACAGGACATGACTCTCCAGGGACCCACTGCCCCAAGGAAACACCACAGGCTGTGGGGTTTGCATGTTTTAATGATGGTTTAGGAGAGATGTGGATAGAGTCACCGGAGATCCACGGAACTCAGGCACTTGCCAGCCTCACACGCACATGCTGACGTGAGAGCAGCTGGGGACACGATCCAGAGCCTGGCAGGCAGCCAGCTTGGCAGCGCCCCCTGTACCCCACCATCCTCTCAACACCAGGGTTTCCCCAGGGCTGCCACAGCAGACACTGTCAATGGAATATGTTTATGAACCTACACATGGCACAGCATTGCTCTCCTGAGGGAGAGCTGCATGTGGAGAACAACAAATGCTGGGAGCAGGTACATGCAAGCAGTCCTGAAGGGCACTGGCCACAGCCACCTAGATGAAAGCAGCTTTTGAGCCTTTCTTAGACTTGTCCAGCATTCTCTGTGGACTGTGGCCAGCCATCAGATTTCAGCAGAAACACAATACCTGTTGCATGGTAACAATGACTAACTTATATGCAACAAGCCACATCGGAATTATCTGAAACCCAGAGTCCAGCGGGACCAGACCCTGCTGGAAGACACAGCCAGAACATCTGGGCCAGAAATCCTTCATGGATGACATGAAGGGATACATCTAGGACTAGAGACATTCTGCAATATGGTAGATGTCTTCTAGAAACCCAGCACCATCCTGGGTGAAAGCTCAGGAAAGAGAGTAAGACCTTTTCTATTGACCTTTTAGCTGAAATAAGCTAGAAAACATTTATTGTTGTATATTCCTAAAAAAGAAACAAACAAAAGTCTCATAGGGGCTTGTGAGTATCACTTGCAAGGTGCACCCATGGCTGCAATGCTCAGGCCTCAGCCACACACACATCCTCTACTCCACCTCATAGCTAATATTTTGGGCAAAACCTTAGGCACTGTGCTCTCTGTCCTTTATAATTTACGTTCTGTGCTTTACTTTGGGGAGCGCTGAGAGAAGGTGGAAAATACACACATTTTCCTCCAGAGGCTGTTGCTTATTCCTGAAAAATTCAGCAAATGGAAGATTCAAGTTTCCCAAAACACTACCTCCCCCATGCCCAGCCTAAAAGGCAGGGTACGAATAATTGCACTGCCTGTAGTCATGACTCTACTGCCAAGCCGAAGCCCCACTTTCAGATGAACAGCAAAAATGGCCAGCTGTTGATCTGCCACAACCAATCCGGGATGAAAAAGGGGGAAGGAAAGGCCTTGGAATTAGGCAGAAGATCTCCAGTCATTGCTCCTGCTGGTGGTACCAGCTGCTCCAGTGGGGGCCACTGCTTTTGCCTGTATCCAGGCAGCTTTCTCTCTCTTATCCTGCTACATAGCCAGGAACCTCATGTTACTGTGCAGTAAGGGAGTGATTCATCATCATAATTTAACCTCCCCTTCCCTTTTTAGGGGAAAAGAAGGAGGGGTTTAGCACCCCAGAAAACAAGCATTTCTAGTTCATTGCGATGGGGAAAATTTTCTGGTCTAACTTCACGCTCTGCTCATCTGCCCTAGAGCTTGTGAGAGCCCAGCTGTCACCTCAGGCACATCCTGGATGAGACCAATTGCTGTGAGATCTTCTCTTTGCTGGGCAAGATAGTATTATTCTTAAGTTCACATAAGCTAACATGAAAATGTCAATGGAGACATGCTGAACTTTGCAAATTGATTAACAGCCCTTAACAGCCTACATTTTACCTTGACATGTTATCGCTACATTTTACCTGGACTGCAGTGACATTTTTACATCCATGTGCTAAAAACCCAACCACTCCTTCCCCCACACCCCTCTCCCTACTTTATCACCCAGCACTTCCCATCTCATGGAGCAGTGCATTCATAGTCCATCTTCCAAACACCCATGAGGCCCAAATCCAGAGACCAGACCTGGCATTCAGCATCTCGCTAGAAGTAAAGCCACCTGCCAGTACCTGCAGTGCAGGGAAACCAAGCTGCAGCCCCCTTTTCACATAGGTCCTGCTCCCTGTCACTTCTCTGCCTGCACCAGTGCACTCTGAATCCACCACGCACTCCGTAGATGCAGATCCATGCTGGCTTCAGGGCGCTGACAACTTCAGAGGTGTTTGTGTGGTTCTTCGGGATGTGCCCTCTCTGCGATGCTTCCACGGGGTTTTGCTAAGCACTCTGTTCCCTCCTGGATTTGAGTGGCCCTGTGTCAAACAGTGCCACTTGTAGATTCAGAGTGTGTTGCAACGAATGTCAGTCCTGTGATAAAATGCACGATAAAATGTATCACTCCAAGGAGGCATGAATTGCTTCAGTCCTGCCTACAGAAAGGTGCCAGGATGGTCTGCTGGCATGAGATGAGTACACCAAAGCACTAGGATCTTCTGAAGAAGGCAGAAATCCCATTGCTTGATTCACTTCCCATTATATATAGGCAGCTTGTAACCTCCACAATCTCTTCTTGTTTGTTTTGGGCAACACAAACCAGTTAATTTCAGTGCCAACCATCTCTCCCCACCAGAAGCAGCAAAACACAGCTCCCAACACCCCCACCAAAGCTTGCTGCTGCTACAAGTGCCACCGTGCTCTGCAAAGAGCTCTGTCTTAGGAGGGACCTGCTGGGCTCACACTGAAAATTCAGATACACTTCACAGGGTGGGCAATATGCCAGGGATTTAGGTTATACTCAAAGCAGATGTTAGCTCTGAAATTCAGAGACCTCAAGGAATTTAAACTCTCCTTCCCCCCCAAAAACCTGCTTTCCCAGTTGTGTGGCAAACAGGAATCTTTCTCCTGGTCTACAAAAGCTCACCCACTTTCCCCCTAGCTGAGATCAAGTTGTGGACTGTGTTCATGGCAGAAGATTGCAATATTTGTCAAATGGAGGAGAATAAAACTGGCTGGATCAAACAGGATAAAAATCATTTGGGTTGAAAGGTTTCAGGTTCAAGCCTCAAATCATGAAGGTGAAAGTTGAGAGAAGAACCTAAATTCACAGGTTTCTGCTATTTGAAACACAGCACAAAAGTGATGGTAGAAATCCTACAGCTCGCAAGTGAGCTCTCAGGGGCTCTCTCTACCTCTTCTAAACAGAATTAAACTGCATCAGACTGGGATAGACACTGATTCAAATCTCAGTAGGAAAAGGGATAGCTATAAATAAACAAAATCGTCTTCCTTCCTTGGGTTAATTCACCGCCTGCAGTTCAGCACCCTTTTGCCAGCCATTGCCTAGGTGTTCAGCCAACCAGCTTGGAAAATGACCAAAGGAAACTGAATTCTTGGTGTTCCTGGTTTTAGGCACCCTGCAATGCAAGAGAGCTTGCTCCTTTCTATGTAACAGAGCAGGAACAAAGGAAAGGAGTCACCTATTTGGAGCGGAGCTAAGGCACTAATGATGCAATAGGTGAGGAAAGAACAAACACAGCAGGAGGACAACTTCATCGTTCTCTTCGCTCGATTCCCTTAAAAAACCCAATGTTTTCTCTATAGAAAAGGAGGAGCTAATAGAGCATATACAGTATCCCTGTTGGGGTTTCATTTTAAGGTTATTTTGTTGTTCTCCCAGAGAGATTTGTTTCAGATATCAAAGTTACAGAAGCTGTTTCTAAAGTGGATTTTGGTGAATGCAGGCAGAGTTATCTGAGCAGCTCTGGCTAATCACAGCTTTGAGTGGATGCCTGTTTTGTTGTTTTTCCCTGTGGTTTCCAAGAAAATAAGAAGCCTGTCTCTATCACTTTTTGGCATGTTACTGAGATAGGCCACCGAACTGTGCTGACCCCAGAGATGCAGTCTTTCCCTGTTCACAGCAGTGGCAGTCCCGACGTCATCACAGCTTGATGAAGATCGATGATGACTGGCTCATCTTCTGCCCAGTGTCATTGAGGGGGAAAACACTCGAAATGGCTACATCCACAATTCCTTGGCAGAGCTCTGCATACAGCTTCCTAAGAGATGAGAGAGACAGAATCAGACACTCAGGCAGGACAAACCAGCAGACTCCCAGCCAATTTTTATGTAGACATGCATTTTCCTAGCAGGATCTACATGAACCTACTCCCATTACAAGGAGCTGCAGGGTGGCAAACAGGAGGAGGGCAGCATCTCTTCCATCTCCTCCCTGCTTATACCAGCAACCATCTTCTTTTTCAATGGGTGATCCTATTCCCAATATTGCTCCCTGCCAAATGGGACCACAAAACCCATTATCTATGTTTACTGACAGGACAGGCTTCTGAGCAGAGTCTCCACATCCATGATGACTGGGAGCAGACATCTCAGTACCCTCTCAGCCTTCCAACTCAGGGAGTCCTGATTTACTACACCAGACCCCATTCACATGGGGATGTACCCCAGACAGACTGCTCTGATGCATTCGTGGTTTGATGAAATGCTGTGCCGGGGTGAAGTTATTCACATCAGCTTGTGACCAGGTACAGAGGCTTCACAGGACCCTCAGAAGCAAGGGATGTCTTTCACCATGGCACAGATCATACAGAGCAGGATTAGGGAGAAGAGAGACAAGGTGTTTGAGATGAGTTAACAATAGATTAATTTTCTGCTGAAGGAAATACATGTGTAACCTCTCTGGCATGCTGGCATATGGGACATATTTAGTACCAAAGCTGTCTTTCCTAGGATTAAAAATGTCCTTTACTCCATGCCTTTGGGGCTACATGACAGCAAGATATTTTTTCAGCTCCTGGGAATGTTACTACTTTCAGTAGCCAATTTTTTTCTCTTTAAATGGGAACTGTGTGATATGGGTGCTATAAACTAGAATAACCTTGAAAGAAGCCTAATTTGGCTATTAGCCAAAACCTACCTCAGCTGTTTTCAGTATCTTCCAAGTGCCCATAGAGGCAAAAAACAAACAGGGCACTGCTGCAATCCAAATCCACCCAGCAATAGCCAAATTCTTCCCATACAGCAACACAAGGAGGTGCAAGGCAGTATTGCACCACAGTGCACATGGTGAACAGGGCATCGTGCACCAAGAAAGCTTCCCAAGCCCTATCCCTGAAAAGGCTGCTGAACAGGCTGCCTGGTAGGTTTGACCAGCATTTTTTGTCTACTGTGAGTGGTGATCTAATCTAATTTAATCTAATCTACGTCTAATCTGATCAAATTCTAGTGTACTGATGTACAGCCTGTTCTGTTTTGCTGGGGTTTTATATGATACAGATGCTCATTTAGCAAAAGATGTCTAGTCTCCTGCAGTTGTCTCAATCACATAATAGAGCACCTCCCACTGTGCCTATGCAAAGATGTTCATGGCCAGGGCTATTTGGCTGTCCCAGCCTCCCTGTGGCTAGTGGAAGCTTTGACCCAATGTCTGCAGCATCCACTGTGTGCTCTGGAGTCCTGCTGCCTGCAAATTTAGTCACTCACTTCCAGCTGCTGCCCTTAATGCTACTCATTTATTATGTGTTCAGTGGCTCCACAAGAGAGACTGAGAAACGATCTGACTCCCAAAGCATTAAATCTTCAACATAACTTCAGCCCAATAGTAATAAAAATGACCCAAGTTATACTCAAACCCATTTGTTCAAAAACTGAGCTTAGTGCCCCATCTCACATGGGAAAGAAGCCAGGGGATACTAAACACAAAGACAGGAGCAATGAACCCAAATCGACTGGCACTTAGACCAGTGTTCAGTGTGGGTTAGCCTGAAAAACTCCCGTTTAATTCACTTTCTTCCACCTTTTTCACTTGGAGACATAGCCATGTTTTGGGTGCCTCATGTGAATGGTGGCATCACAAGAGTATTATGGGAAGTGATTACTCACTGAGCACACGCTGGGGCCCCATTGACTTCTATTAGCCAGACCTTCAGCTCCTCATCCACCATGAAGTCAAAGCCAAAGAGCTGGAAGCTCTGGTAGTGAAGATGCTTCGTGCTGATTGCAGGCTCTATACACATAAGGCAGCTTCTGTGAAGGGAAAAACAGAAACTCAACATTAAGAGCCCTGTGGACAACTGTTGCACTGCAGCTTCTGAGGGCATGTGTATAGTACAGTTAAGTAAAAGGGATTGCCGTGAAAGTGCCCCAAATTACAAGCTATATACAATACATGCCATGGTAACCAGGTCCCTGCAAGTGAGGTCTTGCAACCATGAAAATACACACGGGGACACCCCTGAATTAACTCCTAAAGAGCTGGAGAGCAGCACCCTCCCTCACTACTGTATCAGGTTAACTGAAAAACATGACACGCAATTAGAGCCTGGAGACACAAAGAGCTGCAGCAGGTCCCCAAGGAACTGCCACTGGACGCTCATTTGCCTCCAAGTCCCTCAAAGATTCTGTCATGTCTTTTTGGTGCAATCACAGCAATGGGGTACTTGCAAAGTAAACTCCTTCATGAAGGATTGCTTTGTCAAGACCTGGATTCTCTAAAGCACCATGATCTCTGTTATCTCTCTGTAGGCACTTTCTGTGCCTAGGAGGGAGCTGGCTCTGTGGACTGAGTATGGTGACCAAGGCCAATGCCATGTGCTGCTGCTTGCTGATGGTGGGAGAAGCATCAGAACCCCGCAGACTCGCCTACAGCTTCATTTCCCCTCTTGCACCTTATACCTTTTCTAATCCCAACCTCTCCTAGCCCTGTCTTTTGACCTGCTGTCTTCCCTTATCACTCCATCCTTCTCCAGCCACAGCTGGTAAAATGCAGATACATTGACACATACCACTGAGGAAACAGCACCTACGGAGGTGCTTTTTCTTTGAGGAGTGACACTGGACTATTTACGGCCTTTTAAATTTAAGCAATTGAAACCCTTCCCTTCTTGGTCTGGCTGCTTCCCCAGCTGTCGGTACACATTCCCTGTCACTGAAGGGTTATGTTTTCCTAAGGAGCAGGCAGTTGGCTACCTTATTATGTGTTTGATTTGCAGTAAGATGCCATTCTCAAGCGTTGTGTTCAGGGCATCCATCAGATACTGGTTGAACTCCTCAAAGAACATTTCATTCCCTTCCTCATACCGCCCATAGTTTTTGGAATATTCCTTCTGAATGCAGTGATTGGTCAAGTGGCAGGTTTTGTCCTGGAAATTAGCACTGTTATATGGTTCGGAAGAGGTCCGCAGGACACCCTCTCTGTAGAGGTAGATATTATATTGATGATCCACGAGAACCCAGCTCCTGCGGGACAAGAGAACAAACTCTAGTCTCAGTGGCTCAAAAAGAAACAGCATGAAAAAGAAAATCAGTATTACAAAAGCAGAGAAGGTTACCTGATGTCAAACTTGCGATGCCCTGGCTCTAAAAGTAGAGGATTCTCCAGGTATTTCTGAATCACGTGCACTTGTCCCTGCTCATCGATGAAGTCCAGAAGCTCTGTAGCCTCTGAAGAAATCAGGATCCCTTCTCCTGACACAGAAAGATGAAGACAAAATTAGGTAGAGGATCATTCTACCTTTGTTGGAGCTTATTTTTAGGCCCCAAGTGGACCATGGCTCATTTGCCCCAAAAGCCATGCAACATGCAAGAACCTATGGATGGCATGGTGGCATGAAGGATAAGCCAGCTCTGCTAAAGTTGTCTAATACTTCTCTGGCACTATGCCCATTCTTCAGACATTTAGTTAACTTTTTGGACTAAACCCGATGACTTAGTCTTAATTTTGTGCTGAGTGTTTTGGAGGAAATACTGTGCAAAAAACCCCACATTTCAAGAGGGTACTGAAGGTATAATACAGGTTTGGAGCACAGGCAGTTTGATAGGATAATCCCATGGAAAATGCTCCTAGATGTGACTTCTGAAGGTCACTGCCAACACAGCCCTGCAGGTACTCTCAATGCTCCATGCTCTGCATACCTGAGTCACAGCTTCTCAGCCCTACTGACCTCCCATTCACCCCAGCATCCTCCACTGAAAGGAAGTCCTGTCACCAAAGTATGTTTCCTCACCCATGCTTTATGCAGAGGCAAGATTTTTTAGTCCCCTGATCACAGCAGAGCCAGGCAGAAACTTGTACTGGCACAACTTCAGGCTGTGCACTGGAGAAAGAAGGGAAGAAATATCCCTGTAAGCCAGTAAAGCCCCTGCAGTATGAAGATCATCAGGCACCCATTCTGCACTGGACAGATGGTGAATCAAGGGGGGGGTTAGCTTAACTGTGCACCTAGTCAGCAATCCAGTGAGGCAACAAAGCAGCTTATGTGGGGCAGCTGTTCCTTCTCTCAAAGAAAAGGCCTAAACCTCTAGCCACAGCTGAAATATCTCGACTTTTAAATCAGGGCATCCAAAACCTTTAATTTTCCTGTTAGTGATGAATGACCAAGCTTCCACTAGACCTGTCCCAAGCCAGGGGCTGTGCCTGAGCTCTATCTGCCTTGGTAATCAACGTCAACAAACTTTCTTCTTCATCAGAAATAATTCCCAGACACTTAAAACTTTCCTCTAAAAGATTAACATGAGAGTCTGCTTTCCACTTTAATTTGCAGCAGCACACTGATGAATACAAAAAGCTACTCTGCTTTAGTGCAGAAAAGATGGGATCACACTTGAACATCAAGTATGTGGAGAATGTAAACTTCCCCATCTTGGAGCAGACCACAGCAATGGCCTTTTCAATTACTCAGATTGACTTTTTTGCCAGACAGTTTACCACACAGAAACATTTTCCATCACTGGCATAGCAAAAGGAGTCATCTCTCCTTCGTTCCTGATGAAAATAAGCATACTCTTCTGATACTTCTCGGTAACAGCCAAGAGAGCAGACCAGCAATGGAAGCCACCTCTGGCTTTCACATTCTCTTTTTGCAAGGCTGCATGAAAAATGACTCTGCAAGTATGAGTAATACAAGTGGGCTTGTTCCCTTTGAAAAGGCCAGACTGGGCTCTGCTGCACACATGGCAAGGTAAGTTTTTAAATGAAGCCACTCTAATAACATGCCCATGATAACACCATAAGTAACAGACAGCACATAGTTATCAAAGCATTGCAACTACAGCTGTGTCCAGCTACCTCATAGCTCATTATTTCTGTAGAGCAAGTGATGTAATGACCCTGGAACAAGGAAGGACACATTATCACTTGGGTATCTACTGCCCTATTCAAATTAAAGGGACATACAGACACTGCATTGCTTGTCTTTGCTCTGGTATCTTCCCTTGAGGCTTGGGTGTAATTTCAATGTACTGAGCTTGTGGCTGCTCAGTTTCTCAGTAGGCCACTGGCACCAGGCATCTGAGCTTGGTTGAAAGACAAGCAAGATTTCCACCCAAGTGAAGCCAGGCTTAGCTGCAGCATGGGGAGCTGCGCTCCTGGCCCTTGATGGCTGCTGTCCTGCCTGCTGACCTCCTCCCCATACCCTCTTCTGCTCCCTCTCACCTCCTGCTCTCCCCATTTCCCCCACCTGGTCCCTACTGCCTTCTTCCTGCAGCACTTTCCCATACTTTGAGGCGCACGTGTAGAAATATGGAGGCCCTTTCACTGCCATGCATGTTCTAGGTAGCATGTGCACGTGACAATGCTTGTCAGGAGCCCCATGCCACCAAGCAGACAAAGGAGAGCCCTGTGCTGGCTTGACTGGCATAGGGTTGGTAGGTGAAGCCCATCATAGACAGACTAGATATCAGCCAAACCCCATGACTCTATGGATCATGTAAAGAGTAAGGAATAACAAGAAATAACTCATGGTGCTGGAGAATGAACCTTTGGCGCCAGCTGAGGACTTGGCAATCCAGACGTTGCCTTCTTTGCCTTCCTGCCGCCTGTTGTAAGCTGCCAAGAAGACTTCCCGCTCATCTGTTCTTGTGTTGTTTATGAGATGGTGAATTCCATTCTGTGCTGGAGCCACGGGGGTCTTCAAGTTTGTTGGGTAAATCACATACGATTCAGGGAACCATGTGCAAGACTCTGATAGCTCAGGGCTTGTCTTGATTAGCCTGGGTGAAGAGAGACAGGCTGTTAATCTCCAGTGTTCCCACCTGCATGGACTCATTTAATAAGAAAAAAAATCATCATTAACTCCGTTTTTTTGCTTGATGAGGATAGGCAATTTTCAGATAGTCTGTGCTAAATTATCGTATTTTCCTTAGACCCTTGAAATAATGGTTTTCCTAAAGATACCACAGCAACCCCAACCCACAGCCAAGCACCACTCTTTGAACCAGAACCTGCACTGGCTTTCATTAAACATTTTATTGATACCATGACACTAACAGCTGAGAAGTTTCCATGTAATTAAAGCCTGTGGTGCATTCCCTGCATCATCTCTGCACAAGGGAATTGAGGAGGTGTGTTTGCTAACACGGATCGAGGCAGGAAGGATGCAGTGATCACAACTGGTAAAAGGGAGGCCAGAGCAGTAACGTTCTCTGTGCTGGTGCTTAGTCCTTGATCTCATTTGTACTGAGATCTGACCAGGTGTCCCAGTTGTGGATGAAGACCATTGAAAGCAAGGACATGGCTACATGTTTCACATCCCAAGGTATCTGGGATCCCCCTTGCACCACACAGTCTCCAATCTCTCTGCCACACCCCTTCTACCAGTAATGTCTGGAGATGCCAGCAAACTCCTGTTAGCAGAGCCCAGGCCTGTTTTCTTTCACCGTCAAGGGAGCTGCCTGTCTTTCTGAACACTTGTGCTTTGCTTGAGGCCAAAAACAGAGCTCATGACACGCTGACTCTCTTTGTGCATTTGTGCTTTTCTGTTGAAATGGCAGTCAGTCAGTGACACCCCAGGAGCCTGAGGAATGTCATCTGTCTTTGGGTTCATAAGTAGCTTGATGCATCATTGATTTGTGCATTTAGAAAGCTCAGCCAAGCTCCAGGTGATAAAAACAGCTGTGCAAGTGCTTTCAGCACTGCCTCTAGATAACAGGCCAAAGAGAAATCCACCTGAGGAGCACCATGGGTGCTTAAAAATACTCTGCCAGTTTAAAAAATACTCTGCCACTTTCTGACACACACCATCACCAATGCCAAAGAAGCAATTGGAAACAGGTTCTTTGCAGGGGAAGGAGAGGCCTTGGATCAGCACACAATCTGCAGGACTGCATCAGTGAGAGGCAGCACAAACTCTCAAGAGCTCTGACATGAAGATGCCCTAATGGTTGCAGAGTTTGCACAGGGATGAGGGTTATCTACCATGAAAGCTCATCCATAGTTCCCCAGGAGACCTTGGCATGGCAGGTCATGCAGAAATAACTCCCAGAGCTCTTCCTGGAAATGTCTCCAAGCACTCGTTTGACCAACAAATCTGATTAGCTAAAAGCATATTACTGTCTCATGTCTGTATGAAACAGAGAATAAAAGCAGTAGGTTTTAATTAAATGTCTACAAGGAAAAAGAGCAGATATGTTTGGGCTTCTTTTTCTTTTGATTTGGTTCTAATCTGATTCAATACGCTCTCTGGTTTCAAGCAGATATAACTCAATGGAAATGGCATTTCCCCTGAAGTTACAAAGATGCCTTTGTGCACAAAGATAGCTCTAGAGACCAGCACAGAAGTCTGAAGACAGCATATGGTAGGACACTCCCAGGGCAGTTGTTCTGTGAAATACCCCCCAAACAGGTCCAACACTCGACAAGAAGAAAAACTGCCAAGCCCATGTAACGTGTCAGTGAATTTCTTACTTCACCAGAGATGCTTTGCGGCACAGCTTGTCTGCTCCCCTGTAGTAATTCACCAGCTGCACAAGTCCAGGTTCATGGCCTAAGAAAGGGAAACAAAGAGGTCAGACAAACTTCTCAAATAATAAAGGGAAAACAGCTGCTTGGTGCAAAGGACCTATGCAGTATGGACAAAAAAAAAAAAAAAAAAAAAGAGGTTGTTTCCTTGCCCTGCATTACAGAAACAGGTTGTAAGCTGGTACTGGCTCCTGTGGTTTCTTTCTTTTAGTTGCAAAAAACCATTCATTTACCCATTTGTTTTTAATCTGACACATCCATATTGCAAAGGAAAATAATTATTTCCTAATTCACATTGGGAACTGGCAGCACCGCCCAAAAATGTTCTCCATTTGCTAGTTTTTAAAAACTAAGATTTCACATACTGTTAAATGCAAGTGGAGGATGCAGGGAAGCACACCATGATACCACATGATATCACATCTTAGCAAAAGGCCTCTTTTCTTTGTCATGTACAGAATTCCCTCTTGAACCTGGTATCACAAAACACTGGGAAACATGTAAAGATTTGGAATCTTCCTTCCCTCTAGCAGTTTGCAGCAAGACCTGTTGGATAGCAGAGGTGGGAAGGAACCTCTGGGAGTCTCTGCTTCAACTTCTTTCTCAGTCAGAGTCTGAGTATCTCTAAGGATGAAGATCGTACTGCCTCTGTAAGTCCTTGTCTCCGTGCTTGGCTGCCATCCTTTGTCCCCTTGACTATCCCAATGGCCCCTGCTAGAGTCAGTCCAGGGTGTCTTAAGCCTTTCTTGCACTGGAAAGTGCCAAATTGGTCCCTGTATCCAGCTGTTGCCTCACCAGTACCACATAGATACCACAGAGTGCCAAACAGATGGGTACTTCCTTACCAATGCTGGACTCCACATCACAGCCTGCCTTCTTTCACCTTCTCACATCACACAAACACTTGTGCTCAGCTGGAAGCTCTCTGGGAAGGACACGATGGCAGCAAGTGTCTGAAGGGTAACACAAATCTGGGTAACACTACACAGCCTCTCCCACACAACCAGTGCAGATGAACATGGATGATGTGCAAGAGGCAAGTGATGCCTGGGGCAATACCTGGGTCACCAGTGACAGCAAATGACAAGAGAATCAATAGGGAAAAGCACAACGGAAAACTGCTCTGGTTTGAAATGACCTTGGACAAGGGGGATCCCCCAAGCATGAGAGTTACTTCCACCTGCACCCTCTTTCCAAAAAAAAAAAAAAAATGCTTGTGGGAGCGGATTGTAACCTTGAAAAAGGATTCAGGGTTTTACTTATTCTCCTTGGTGTTTGCCTGGGAAAAAAGGCCTGGAGTAAACAAGACCAGGCAGCTGCAAGATCACAGAGCGTGAATATCTATTTTCAACCCCAAAGTCATGTCCCTGACCTCGGTGAGTTTTTTATTCACAAATCTTTAAATACAAGACAGCTGAGAACCATCCTGCAGAGAAGATCTGTAACTTCAGGCACTACAATGTTCAGGTACCATGGCCAGGTACTAATTTACTGAAAGAAAACAGTAAAAAACCTCAAATTTTCTTTTGTTTCCAGTTTATCCTGGGGACACACATCCTTATTGGTTTCCTGAGCATCGCCATGGAACAGTGGGCTGCAGTGTAGAGTCTGGTGGCCAGCAAAGAGAGACCACGAGGCAGGAAGGGAAACGTTCTCGGGCATGTTGTGAGGTCTGCACCATGCATTTAGCAGAATTACAAAGCTGCCAAGGCACTGACCAAACTGGTGATCCTCCTGTGGCCAGCAGGGCACAGTCCAGCATCCTCTCCTACATAAGGCCTCTGCAGCCTTTTCCTCCTTTCCCTCCCCTTAGCACAAACTGCTTTTTTTGCTAGATGCAGACACTCACAGATTAAGAGCACAATCCCCCAAGAATTAGGTTATCAGTGAGAGCAACAGAGGTCCCTGCAGCTGGACAGCAGCAGTGATGCACGCTGAGAGTCCCCACTTCTACCCCTCTCCCAGTGACCCAGTTGAGCCCCTGAGTAATGCAAATCCCTACAGTTCCCTGAATTAATTCTGCTTCCACTGAGTAGAGCCCTTAGGAAAACCAAACCAGCTTTGATGCAACAGTTGCTCAGGAAGACAGCTTTAGGACGATGAACTAGAGAAGATACAGCTTTTTGAAAGATGTACCAAAATAACCATGTTATTTTTGCTCTGAATGTATTGATTTCAGGCAACCAGTTCCTGCTATAGGAGGATGGTTTAAAGACAGTGCCAAAGCATGGTGCCTCTCCACAGGTTATAGATGTGTCTCAGCTCTGAGAAATGGTTTGAGTTTTCAGGCATCCTATGGCAACACAAGCTAAAGGGCTCACTGAAGTCCTTCCATCATCCCAGGACACTTTTGGAGGACGGAAAGGGTTAGTAAGAGATGCCCGCAAGCCCACCATGGCTTGATGTGCTGTGCATGCCCACTCACATCAAAGAACTGCACTCATTCTGCAATGAGGCCTGATGCTCATGGGCTCTCCATGCTGGGCACATTAAAGCACAGGTCTGCTTGCTGTGCCTGCTGTCAGCACGTGTGAGCAGCCTCACTGCTTAAGCCTCTCTCAGTGTTTCTCTGCCTGCTGCAGACACCCCAATGCTGGAAGGTGACCAGACGGCATTGCCATGTGATGGGGACTTTCCACTCACAAATGCATGAGGAGACAAGGGAAGAGGTGCTGGAGCTGGTGACTTGCAAATCTGGAAGAGCAGTCAGAGCAGGGTCTCTACTGCAAGGCAAGGGGCTGCAAAGCTGTCCTGCCCCAGAGCTGCTGGAGTGAGGGGGCTCCTCCTGTTTTGATATTACTGCAGCCAGAAACAGTGCTGCAAAATCACCCCAGGAGAAAAAAAATAGGGCCAAGATGACAGTGCATCCCTGCTCCCCGCCACACCCTGCAACACTGCCAGTGCCTGGCTTGGCTCTCCCTGCTTGTGGGCAGTCCATAGCCCTTCCCCTCCCTGCTCCTGGGCTCCGCACCATCCAGTGGGGCAGAGGGCCAGGGTGGCTCTGCTGACAGCCCTGTCTGCCATGGGACAAGCCTGCACAGGGCAGCTTCCAGGGCCCAGCATATTGGCAAGTGTGACAGTGGGGGTCAAGCAGCAGGGGAAAAGGTGGTGGGTCAGGGGGGCGTGGAGCTCTACAACACAAAAAGAGCCTCTGGAATTACCAACATCCTGCTCCAGGCAGAGACTAGTGCTCTCACCCCCACCAAGCCCTGTAGAGGCACATCCCCATCAGCCACAACTCTGGGGTGAGGGTTTGAGTGTGCCTGGTTTAGACCTGTTTTCCCACCTGTCCCAAACACCAGAAACACCCCAATAACACGTAAGCTCAGCACCGCTATGTCCCTGCCCAGCACCAGGCAGGGGAATGCCACTGGCACCACTGCACCCCCCACGAACCCACGCTGTGTGCCTGAAGCCCCCCGCAATGGTGCAAACGGCGCTAAGGGCGTTGCTGCAGGACAAGGAGGGTAGTCCGGGAAGCAGGGCTCCACCCAGGGGGGCCGGGATCCTAAGGTCTGCCAAAAGCCAGATGAGGGGCCTCGGGTGATCCCTGAACACCTCCCAACCCCCTGCTTCGCCACAGCACACCCTTCAAGCTTGGCAGGGGGTGTTCTGCGGGGTACCGGTGAAACCACTCTCCGGGAGGTTGGGAGGGGGATCCTTCGAGTCCTGGCTGGCGCCAGCAGGGCCTGCAGAGAGACATGTGGGGGTCGGGAGGCGGCTGCACGGAGACCCTTCGGTGCCCGCCCTTTGTTTGGGCGACGGAGGCCAGGGTGGTGACCGAGCCCAGGTGACAGGGAGCCCCGCGCGCGGTCACGGCGACAGGACGGTGCCAGGGGCCGGGGAGCACCGCCTCCCAAACCGCGGGGTCTCTGCCGGGAGCGCCCTGCCCGTGCCCGCAGCGGAGGCTGTGGCGAGGACCCCGCCCTGCGGCGGTGGTTCACCGGGGAGGGGAGGGGACAGCGGCAGCCCCGGGCTGCAGGGCGACAGCCGGAGGACGGGCCCTGCTGCCGGCGGGGGCGGCTGGGGTGGGGGGACCCTTACCCAGCCTGCCGAAGGGGAGCCGGTTCCTCTCGCCCAGCATCAGGTTGAAGCGGGGGTTGTCCCTGCGGAGGCGCCGCCACTGCCCGCTGGCCAGCAGCAGCCGGCTCACCTCGGCGTACACGCTGCTGCCCTCGTCCCGCACCACGAAGGTGTACATGGCGATGGGCGGGGGGCTGGGGGGGAAGGGAAGGGGGGCACCCCGCCCTACCCCCGGCGGCTCACGGGGCCCCGCCGCAGCCCAGGCAGGGCCCTGCGCGGCCGGCGCCGCCTGGCCCGGCTCCGCATGGCCGGGACCGCCGCCCCCGCGCACCGCCCGAGGAGCCTTCCCGGGCGGGGACTGACCCGGAACCAGAACCACACTCCGGCTCCTCCCCGCCCCGTGATGCCGCGGAGCCGGTGGGGGCGGGGCCGTGCGCCTCGGGCCCTTGGCCCGGCCCCGCCGCTTTCCGCTGTGCCTGCGGGTGGGATTGATCCTGTCACCCGCTGCTGCCCTCCAGTGCTCAGGGCCCGTCGGGGGTGCTTACTCCCCGTGCGGGTCCCCGCTACTGGGCTCGGACACCCAGCCGTGGTGTCGGTGCTGTGCACTCGTGTCCCGGGGCTGCAGCCCAGCTCCAGGTCGTGCTGCAGGCCATGGGCACTGGCAGGTGGTGGTTGCCCTGTCGCCTCATAGCCTTGTAGGGCTGGTGCGACTCCAGCCTTGGTCTCATCAACCGGAGACACTGCCAGGTCTGGGCTGGCCGTGACCGCACACACGGGCTGCCGTGACCACCCCACGGGTATGGACCTCCTCTGGGAGCCGGGGAGCGGCCAGTGTGCAGAGGACAGGCAGCCCTCCAGCGGGACCCAGACAGGCGGGAGGCAACAGGATGCCCATGAAATTCGGGATGAAGGGGAAAACCAGCAATGACAGAGGCGGGAGCTGGAGGGGGCCCTGCGAGGTCTGGCAGGCACAGCCCTGAGCCCTACGAACAGCTGGGAGGTGGAGGGAAGGGGCTGTTTCCTCAGGGCTCATCAGACTGCATCTCGTACTGTGTTCGAGAAGGATCTTGATAAACCAGAGTGATAAACTGCTGCTGAAAAGATAGCAAGTGAAGAAAGGGCCAGTTGTGCAGTCCTACGTGGTGGCTGTCCCATGGAGTGCCTCACTTCAGCAGAGACTGTAGCGGCATGCCCTCGGGAGCAGTGGTTTCTGGCGGCACTTTTACTCTGGAAGAAAAAAACGCATGTTTGGGCTGAGGGACAGAAAAGCAGGAAGCCTGACAGCCCGGTCACCACCGGGCTGTCCCTTCATCCGCTGCCGCCCAAAGACAGGGAATTGCTGGCAACAGAGAGGTTATGTCCCCTCTGCCTCAGGGGACTCCATGTGCAAGGCAGGATGGGGCTGACTCACTGTTCCTTCTCGACGTCCTCAATACCCTCAGGCAGGCACATGTTGAGCGTCTCTGGGAGCAGAAAGGCCACTGCGCCGCTGCACACTGCTACACTGCAGTATGTCACCTCTGGCAGAGACCTCCACACCTCATCCAGCAGGAACACAAGTGGGGCCAAAGCCCCGCCGAGGCGTGCCACGAAGGAGGTGTACCCCATCCCATTCTGCCTGGAAAGGTATAGACCACCATGAGAAAGAGAGGGGTACTTCTGTCATAACAGATCTTGGGGAAAAGTGCAGAACTCTGCCCCTTCCCCTGCATTTTTCTGTAAGTACTGAGACTTTTTTTGCCCCAGGTATTTCCTCTGACAGTTTTTTCCTAGGGTTTTTTCCTTGTTTCTTCATATCTTCCTACAATCATAGTATTTCCCAGAGAGCAACTGTAGCTGCTGTGAGAAATAGATTTATATCTATTATGAGAAAGAAGCTGCAGTTCCACACTCAAAATATCTGCTGTAAAGTTATTTCCACCTTAAATGTCTAAAACCCTGAGAGCATTTTCTAGTAGTAAGTCCTCTGACCTACTGAAAGCAAACCCAAGTTCCATCTTTTCCCAGGTATTTCTAGGCAGGTGGCATACACTAGAGATATCTGTGAGCACCTTTGGTCCTGTTGTAGTGATGAGCCCAGGAGAACTTGCTGCAGAGACCAAAAATAAGACCTAATTTTGAGGGTATGGGTGGCATTTCAAACCAATGACAAGGATCCTGGGATCTGTTTGTGCATATACAGAACAAGTACTGCAGAAGGAACCAACAGTTATGTCTCTGTCAAGGTCTTTGAGTGAAAAATACAAACCAATCTGAGATGAAAAGTAGCAGATCAGTGTTACAAGTTTGGTTTAAATATGGATCGTTTGCCACATGCAACAGGCCATTGAAAGCTAAAGGACTAAATGGCAAAGAAGGGTACTCTGGGCATGAAGGGACAGAGGTGAGGTAAGTTACAAGGCCTGCTGTGATTCATGAGGGTTTTTTCAGACTTTCACAAAGAAAGCAGTGAGGTGGTTCCTTCCACCAGTCCAGCTGAATCCCAAACTATGCAGATGGTAAATCTGGGTTTTTTTTTGTTACTGTTACCCAGACATTTCAAGTAAATTCTTTTTTTCCTCCTGGAAGGCTAGTTAATCCATGCTTTAATATCATCTGATGTCCAAAAGACTCTCAAACATGTGATAGTATGTGTTCCTTACAAAACTTAATGTTTTAAGTTATTATTTTCAGGGTCTTTTAACAGTTGCTGACAGATTATCACAGGGAAGTAAGATTTTACTAAACACAGATGCCTTATTTTCCCCCACAGAATACTCCTCACCTTTCCATTCGTCTCCCTATCAACATAAACTAACCACACATAACCCAACCGCACATAACCCACAAGAAAAGGTGACTTTCTGCCTCTTTTTTGTGAGTATGTGTAATCCCTAGAACCTGCTATTTCCAGAGGCAAGGGACCAATCTGACCAACAGCACATCCTGCTGTGCTGGTGTCAAATACCCCACCGAGGCTCTGGGTGTGCATTCAGGTGAGTGGCATCTCTTACCTCAGTATGGTAGGGTAGAGCTCAGAGGTGTACAAGAAGACAGTAGTGAACGCAGCTTCTGAGAAGCCTTTGCCCATTATGGCTACTACAGAACGCAAGGAGGTGAAGGCTAGTGGGAAAGAAAAGGCATATGTGACAATGGTCAAAGAGCTGCCTCTAGGAAGAAGCTTCCTGTGGTCTCATGTGTAAGAAGGGAGAGGGTTCAATGCTCCCACAGACAAAACAGGGAGCTTCATAGCCCTGGAGCTGCTGTCTCCAAAGGCTGGATCTGTCAGTTTGTTGTTAGCCCAAATGGGAGCTGAAATGATGAAAGGATAGGTCCTGACATTTCCCATTGTACAACATCTGTAATTAAGATAGGCACTTTACCTTGCCGTCACTGGGCCCTTCACAGTGACTGGAAACCATCTGTTGCCACCAGATATTAGGGCTAGCCCATATTAGTGACCTTGACTCATAGACACCCCTTAGGTGGAGGACTTTTCTATACAGAATTGCCTGTGAACATGATCTATGGTTTTCCTTCTCTAGCACTACGCAGAATGGAAACCTCCCCTTTAGCAAGTACTGCATATAGCATCTCACGCTTGGGAATGGCAACGTTGGCTCCTATGCACAGTCCAGTCAGGATGAGTGTCCACGCCTGACTCTGTCGCCGTCCAACTCGGTTCACCAGCACGTACATGATCATCTTGGCTGGAATCTCAATGACTCCAAACACAAACTGGGAGAGATAGATGTTGAGCCCAAAGCCAGTCAGGTTCATGCTCATGCCATAATAAGAGAAGGAAACACCAAACCTGTGAGGAGTGTGTAGAGATGGGACTTAGGGAAATCCCTCTGGGGAAATGCAGGATGAATGCCCCATGTGAAGTGATACTGCTTACCACACAACCCCAGAACACAGAGAGATCTTCCGCAGGACTGGTGTTTTGAACAAGCTGATGTAGAAGTAACTCCCTGCTGGCTTTTTGTCTGTTGCCATCCTTGTTAGGGCCTGGGAGAGATGGAATGAAGGAAATAGCTCAGCTACTGTATTTTTAGGATCCAGACATGAAACCCGAGACAGGCTGGGGATTTTGCCCTTCCCAGCTTCAGCTCTGCCTTGGATTTGCCGTGCATTCCCATTGCAGAACAATTCTGTGAGCATACATTGTCAGAGGCACGTCTTCCTACAAGTTTACAGATTGCCTACAATTTTAGACCTGTTTTTCTTCTCATGGCCCCTTCTACCCTCTTACCTATATACCCCATGTGGCAGAAAGGGTTGTAGAGAAATGACAGATCATGGTGTTAGCAAGGTCAGTGTTGGTCAGTTCCACCCTATTCACCATGTGGCTGCCTGCTGTTTTATGAGGTCTCAGACAGCATCTAACAGTGAGCTGCATGCTTTATTTTCTGAGTGCATTTATTTAATCATTTGTACATCTGTTTATATAAATACAGAATACATAAAAAAGTCAAGCACAGAGAAGTGAACCCTGCCCATGAGGAAGAAGAGAGTGCTTATTCACAAAGGCTTTTGGCAACTGACTGAGGAGTAAGTACCACTGGAGTTGGTAAGTTCTGCTCACTGGTTGAGATGCAAGAGATTCACACAACCACAGGTCTGCAATGCAGCTATACCTAAGCTGGTTGCCATGGGTTCACTGTGTATTTAATGGAGATCTCCGGCGGAAATGATGGAGTTGTTTTACTCCAGAGGAAACAACCGCATTTGCATTTGGTCAGGAGAATTGCATGCCAGCCCCTGCCAGCTGGTCATTAGATTGCAGTCTAAAGGAGGCTTCAGACAGTAATGATGTGGATACCTACTACTGGGAGAGAATTCTTCTCAACCTCACTTCACCATGTCCAAAAATCATCAGCAAATGCAGGGTAGGACAGTTAAAACAGATAAGGTTATGAAACACAGGAAACCTTGAGAAGAGAGTCTGCTAACTAGTTATATGTACTTTCAAATCAATATCCTCTTCAGAGAAAGCAAAGCCTCAGCCAAAGCTTTTGCATAAATACTTAATCCCAGCCACAGAGCTGCACAGGCCACACCATTTTTCTGTCATAAATCAAAAGGGCTAATCACCTCTTTGACAGATATTAAGAAACTGCTTTTTAAAAATTAAATGCTGTCCATTTGTTAGGGTTCTCCTTCCTCTTCATCTGTTCAGACATCTAGCTGAGCAACTTCATTCTTTACACCTTTGGGGTCAGGCAAAAATGGGTTCAAACCAGTGGATGCATGCGTACTTTGCCCAATGCCTCACTCTTGCCACATCCCTTTAAAAGTGCTGGCAGAACCATGACTGACTTGAAAGCAAAGTTTTAGCCAGGGGAAAAATTTGATTATGCTAAATGTCCTTTACACCCACATTGATCGCTATTGGCACCACTACTGACAATCTTCCAGTTTCATATATACACTAAATACAGCCTAAGGTGAACTAGCTTTTGCATTTTTGGTTTGTAGTATATGAAGTATCTCAAGTGCAATGTGAGAGAAAATATGCTACCTACATGCTATTAATGTGTGTTTGCTTTCTTCCAGCACTGTACCAACACTTGGCAAATACTACAGCGACCAAGAAGGGAAACACTAAGTTGGACGCGTTCCTTGTGCAACTGCACAGTCTCCTGTCTGCTGTGGGAGTGATCCTCTGCCTTCTCTCTCACTGTGTATTTAGTCCAGTGTCCAGTCCACTGAGGCCTCTTGTCATGGCAATAATGAGTGGAAAGACACTCCACCTAATGAAAGGGATTTCTGGTCTTATGGGATCTGGGCTGCTGTTTTATCTTTAGGAGTGAATGTAGCTGCTTTCTAGAATAAAAAAGGAGCATGGCACCCTGTGGACCACAGTGCCCCACAGAACACACTGCAGACTGAGCATTGCTTCAGGTATCAAATGGAAGTAAAATATATAGAGAGAAAGTGGGAAAGGAAGAACATGTGTCTGGATCTTCAGTTTCTTACCTCTGGTGAGAGAGCAAAATCTTTCCTTCTGTTCGTTCTTGCACATCTAAGCAGATGCCTGTGAGCTTGCTTCACTTTGCCTTTGGCTATGAGCCACCGGGCAGACTCTGGGACCCACCTGATGCAAGGAGAGAAGACAGTGTTCCTTCATGTTTTCTACCCCACATTCATGGCTCTGGCATCTTTATGAGACTTCAACCTCAGCTGAAAATAGCAACTATGGTGCATGAGAGTAGGAGTAATGGGACACCCTTTTTACACCTATATGCTCTTCTATCCCTAAAGGAGTGCAGTCTGCTAATTGATGTATGTCTAGCCAAAATTTTAATCATGTGATCTTTGATCAAATCTTGAATTTTCTGAGCTGGTTGAAGTTCCAAACTTTTATCAATTAAAATTGGCCCCAGAGAGTTTACACATTCGTGCTTTTTGTGACTTTTTAAACTTTGAAATTGTGAGATATTAAAAATTACAATGAAGTAGTAAGCTCTATACTTACTTTGTTAGTTGCTTAAATTATTTGTTTTTCACAATAATCAAAGCCGCCTGCACAAGACAGTCAACTGGGTCTAAATCATTGAGGTTGCAGCCCATGCCAGTCACTGAGTGACCAGGGGTGCTATACTGTATAGAGCTAATTAGCAAATCAGGGAGGTCTGCTTAGCAGACCTGTGTAGGATAGGAGTCCTGTGATTCTTATTTTTCTGCCCCAGCAAAAGATCCAGCACTTGTCTTAAACTAGTATCTGCAACTCCCTCTCCTTGGACTTCTCTCTAATCTTGCATCTGCCTGCAATTCATGACTACAAGCCCCAGAGCTTCCCAGGCCACAGTGCAGCCCATGTGGCCTAGGGGGGACATGGTGTTTTGTGGATGCCCATAGTGGTCAGGGTCCAGCAGACGTGAAATAGCCCAAAGTGTCCAAGTCCTGCTAGAGCAGCCAACACCTACCTCCTGTTACCCAAATCTGTACCTGGAGAGAAATAAAAAACAGAAACTGCCATTCTCATGGAGACTTTCAGCTGAGCATTCTCTGCAGCCAGTGGGAAGATTTATAACCCTGAAGAACTGTGGATTTGAGGTCTACTGAGGTCACACAGTTGTCAGAGTCTCTCATTGGAGTCTCCCACTAGAATGTCTGAGACCAGATCTCTGTAAGCTGTTCGTGATTCATGTGCCCTAAATCAGATTAGGACAAAACTAGTGAACAACTGCTGTCACTATTCAAGCAGCAACTGAAAATGACATGCAGAACAAAAACATTTGCAGAACTGGTCTTGTTGAAAGTTTTCATCTCCTTCCCACAAACTTACAACCCAGTGCACCTTGGGAAATATAAAGAAGGAAAGATGGCATTTTGTGCTCATTGCCACTGTCTCTAGGGTGTAATATTATGTCTTTTGGTTGTCTAATGTCTCCACTGGGTTCTGACATTGTGTCAATAGTATCTACAGAGTGCTAAATTAGATTTTAATTCCATACTTCAGGGAGTTTTAATTATCTACCAGTCACTGGCCTTTTGGGTGTTTGAAGTTTGATCAGACTACAGTATAGTTTGTTGGAGAACTAATCTCTGTAAAAGATACAGTAAGAGAAAAAAACCAAACAGCTGTCATGGAAAGGGTGGGTCCAAATGTATCTGTGAATTTCAGCACTTCCAAGGACTCAGGTTTTTTTGTCTGGTTGTCCTAGAAAGCAAGCAAAACAACTCAAACTAAAAAAGTCAGCAGAACACATATTTTAGTTGTGTTGGACTTGATCAGTGAAAGATCAAATGTTACTCTTTGCCAGAAAGCCAGTACATCTTTCTTTAGCCATTGAATAACAACAGCATCAGTTTATATTCCATTTTTAGTAAGGATTATTTGAGATTTTTGTACTAGATCTGTGCAGCTATTTAATCTAGTGCTTCATGCTGAGGGACAGATGCAGTAAGCAAGCAAACCATAGTCTTCAGAAGCATCCTTGATAGCAGCTGAAAGGCACTTCAGCAGTTGGATATCACTCTTTTTGTTCAGTGATTATGCACATAATTTTTGGACCCATGTGTCTAACAATCAGAACTTATTCTGCATGGTTTCCAGCAAGAGCTCCCCATCCCCCTGAGGGACACATCTGTGATTTCTGCAGTGTGATCCAGCACTGTGCCGTTGTCCAAAAGGAACTAAACAACCACCCTAAGGTGAAGGAGACTCACCTCCTCGTTGCTGAATGCTTTCAGTAGGGCAATTGTGGGAATACCTGCTTGCTTATTTGAACACAAGCCTTTTTTTCCATCCAGGAAATGGAGCTGCTTATTCAAAGGACTGTTTTGGATTGTCAGCTAAGTTGATCCAATTCACTTCATATGACAATCACAGTCAGTGAATGAACTCTGTATTCTAGTTTGTATTACTACATGAAAAAAAAAATCAACATTTCTTCTTCTAAATGAACCATGTCTCATTTTAAGCCTTAGGACATGACATATATGTCTTAAATAATGCAACAGGAGGGAAATAGCCCACAGAAAGCAGGTATATTTGGCCCATCCGAGTGGTTACACAGCTGAGAAAAGCCATGGGAAGTACAGAGGTAAATGAACCTGACCTGGCCTGAAGGTGTCATTGGCTCTCATGGAAAAATTGGTGCCAAAAGTATCCTTCCCAGTGAGGTGGGGACAGAGGATGGATAAATTATTTATCTTGAGTTTGCTAAGGATTAAAGCCAGGGATCTCGTCCTGCCTCCCTTTATTGAGATATCTTTTCTTTACTCTGACATGTCTGACAGAGCTTGCAGCACCAAATCCTGCTCCCTTGTGCTGCAACCTGTCATCCAAATGCCTGGCCTCAGCCCCAGCCCTGCCTCCTCCTTGTCCCCAAAGCTGTGATGTGACCTTTGCTCCTTGTTGGAGAGATGAAACCCAGGTTCTGCTGTTTTCAAAAGCTGCCATGCATGGGCAATCCGAGTACAGGACACAGATGAGTCCTGCTCCTCTTGAAGTTGCTGGAGTGAATCTTAGGATCAGTGTTCCGATGTTTGCCACGCTCACAGAGCAGAGGAGGCAAATCACAGCCTGCTCCCGTCCCCACCAGCCACCCTGTCACTTCACTCACCACAGGCAGACAATGCTCAGAAGACAAGGTCCTGTTACAGCTACTAACAGCCAGTGCCATTCCCGCACCAAGTATGCTACCATGGCCAGCAGCATGTTCCCAACGCTCCAGAAGATGCTACTCAGGATCCCGGTGAAGGTGCGGTGCTGTATGTCCACCCACTCCATTGCTGCAAGAGGGGGGCAGCGTTTAGATGGAACACACAGGAGTTCTCCAGGAAGGGGTCTGCAGGGCTTTTTAAGAAGTGCAAAGCAATGTAACATCCCTAGTCTTCTCCTTCACAAGGTTCCACTCTTTGGCCAATATTTGGAACATTTAAAACATTCATCACAATTCTTAACCTCTCTTAAAGCTGTAAGCAACTAAAATCAAACCTTTAAAAAAATAAATACTGGTTATATATTAAGAAACAGTGCTAAAAACACTCTAGGTGATACCTTTTTTTATCCCTGTCAACAGCATTCAAATGGTCTTCTTTGTCAAAAAGATTTTTTTCCCTCCTAACTGTCTTACTTACATGGTTTCCCATTTCTCTGCCCACTCATTATTTCAGATTAAAGAAATATATTGAGATGAATTGTCTCTCACGTGGAATCTACCCAGTGTGAATACTAATGCACATGTAAAGCCAGATGGTGGTCTCTTCGTCTGTGTGTGTGAACTAAAAAAGCCATTTTCCCTCCAAAGATCTGGACATCTTGCTACAACCTTTGACAGTCAGAAATGTCCCTCCCAAGCTCTACTTTGTCTTGCAGGCATCAACCTTTATAATAACAAAAGATATAGCAGTCCTTGTCAGGTCTTATACGGACTTATCTAGTATTGAAGCCATTTTAGCTTGATTTTTTTCTGGATCTGCAAAAATCTTGGAAATTTTTGCTGCATCTGTAATTTGCTCTTGGGTACTAAGACTCTTGCCCAGTATGTCCCAACTGTATCTACAAAATCATCCAGTAGTCTACTGGGTACCCTGAAGTTTGGAGCTTGTTTTTGTTACATAATAGTCTAAATTCTTCAGCTTCAGTTTTGCCTAGCTCTGTATGATTTTGTGTGTGTGTGTGTGTGTGTGTGTGTGTGTGTGTATGTGTGTGTGTGGTTCTTCTCTTTGTAAAATACAAAGATTGGGAACTAAGGAAAACTGCGTGGAAACTCAAGACTAGAGAAGTAGAAATACCCTCTAAATGACACACCATCCTTTTCATGCTGAGGACAGGGCAATGCTGCTGAATTGTCTTAGAAATGTGCACTTGAAGGGTGAGAACTCTGTACCAAAGGAAAGGGGCAGATACTTTGGTCTACAGCTTTTATTGTACTACTGATGATGCTTAACAGGAATTGAGTAGCACGGGTTACAAGCAACGGAAGTGGTTATATTTTGTCTAGATTAAAGTATTAATTAGACAAACAGAAAATTGTAATTCTTGGATCCTTCTGAGGGTGATGTTCTTTTGGCTGCCTGTAATGAAATTGCACACACAGTTTCCAGACTCCTGTTCCTACTAACTCCGTCCTGTCTGGTGTCCTACCCACTGCCTGTCAGGAGTCCCCCGTACAACCAGACACCCACAAATCCCCACATACTTACCTAAAGGCAATACAATCAGGGAGACACCACTCAGGGCCACCCCGGTGAGGGCCCGTGTGATGGCCAGCATGCTGTAGGAGACCGAGGCAGCACTCAGCATTCCAAATACAAGAGAGCACACAAGCGACAGCAGGAGCATAGTTTTCCGTCCGAACCTGCCACAAGCACAAGCTTGGTTACAATGGCTGGAAACCTGTCACAGGAGTATGGTTTGAAGTGGGTAAACCAGGATTTTAGGAGAAAATTAAAATATTGCCCGCTGTGCAAAGAGTGCAAGATGCAACATCCCGGAGAAGAGGAAATGGCTCTGGATATAGGCGGTGCGAGAGTATTGCACTCCCATTCAGAGGGCCAGACTGCCCCATGAGCTTTGGGCATGGGGCTCTCCAGTGGAAAGAGCAACACTGATCAGAACAACAAATCAGGCTCCCCTGGCTAACAACATCATCAAAAGCAGTGATGTCAGCTCAAAATCCCCTGCTGCTGGCACGCCCTGCTCCCTCCAATTGCTGTCCCCATGACTGGCTCAGCATGTCCTTCTCCCATGGCTCACTCAGGACCAGCCACTGTCACCACTCTCAAGGAGGAGAGGGAGTAATGACATTTTGAACCTGCTTGTTGGAAGGAAAACAAAGGAATCCAATTGTCAGCCCACATGTGCAAGTAGCCCTGATATCCTAAGGGGTCTCTGAGGAGGTTGTGCCCCGAGAGTTTTGGAAGTCATTGTATCTTACACCACATCCAGAGTCCTATATGGAGAGTGTGGAGAAACACAGAAAATCAAGTACACACAAATGCACGTGTAAACACAGACACACACATAAGGAAATATTTCTGCATGTATTTCTACACAGCCTAATCAAAATGGAGCAGAAGGTGTCAGTCTCCTGAGGTACATCAGCATAGCATGTTAAGAAAGCTTAGGTTCAAGCTGGAGTAGCAGATTAAGCCTGTCAATAGGTAATGTTCAGTTTACAAGGACTGAAATCCTGCTCTGATTCTGGCATTAGGGCTCTCTTAGTTGCCACCTGAGAAGGATGGCGGCAAGACAAATTGCTTCAGGGGAAAAAGTGGTGTACTGGGACATAATGCCACAATAATTAAATCAGCAGTTGAGTAATTAATCTACTGCTGAAAAAAACAACTTCTGTCTTGGGTGCAGGAAGTTTGCTGTATCTGCTTTGAAATTTAAGCACAGACCAGTTTGCAAAAGACATCATAATGCCCCTGGATCAGAACAGGATACACCCAGAAACACACCAGAGCTAGATCCAGCTTCCAAGAGATAACTGCCTAAGAAGGAAGATACATTTTTTAGATTATTTTTCTTGAAAATGCAGCAAGAAGGATATAAAACCACGAGATTTCCCACAGGACTCAAGACAGCTATTTAAGGACACATTACTAGACTCTCTCAGAAAACACACACCACCTGCTAGGAAAACCAGAGGCGAGCTGGCAGGATTGACCTGTAGGATACAGGGAGGCTACTAAAAATAATGCTGTTAAAATTGTCTTCAAAGAGAGTGGCAGGAAAGCACAACCTCTGAAAGACTAGAAAATACAATAAAAGGAGCAGACTGCACAAGGATAAAATTAATAAAAAAGCCATTTTCATAAAAAAGCCAACAATATGGAATTCTGCCAAGTCATCATAGAACCAATTCAGTACAAGGACAAGGTACAAGAGGAGTCTTCAGAAAAAAGCAGACAAGAACAGAAACAATATGTATTTTTGCATCTATGTGTTCACAGTGAAGGTTGTTGGAGGGTTTACCAGGGTAAAATTCGTGAATAGAATTGTTCTCAGATCCAAATATCTGTCAAGGCTTAGGAAAAAATCAAACCTGAACAGTAGCAAAATGCCAGGACCAGATGATTTTCACCCTGGGGAACAACAGATGAAATCTCTGCCTTGCTGTTAGCACAAAGTAGGCTCTCATCTCTATCAGACAAAAGAAAGGTTGCTAATGGGAAGTCAACTCTAGGTGATAGGGAAGATGTGGGGCATGGCTTCTGATGATAGGGAAGATGTGGGGCATGGCTTCTGATGTTTAACAGATCTGCCAAATTTACTGGGTGTGCTGCCCCCACACTGTGATTACATGGGCTGCAAGAACTTCCTGACAGGCCCTCTAGACCCTGGCCATGTAGCTCAGGTGCACCCTCAGCTCTTCTTCAGTCTGCTCACAAGGGCACAACTGACTGTGAAACTCTTGTTAGCTGCCACTCGAGCAGACTGAAGGGTCCTTGTCTGACCAATTGGAAGGCCATCCATAACTTTGTCTTTTGCTGTTAGCTTCTCCAAACTTTGTCCATTTCTCCTGTATCCTTTTGAGATGGGGAAGAGGCATGGAGGGAGATCAAATCTGCACACAGAATTCAAGATATGGGACCACCATGCATTTATATGTTACTGCATAGTGATATTCTTAATAGTGATATTAATTTTATATTCCTTTCCTAATGATTCTTGATTTTCCACTTGCTTCCCCAGCCAGTACTCACTGCTGTGTGGATGTTTGCCTAGAGAAAACTGTGTTTGTCATAACACCAAAGTCTTCCTACTGAGTAGCTAGGGTCAGCTCAGAGTCTCCTTTTTAAATGAGAAGTTAAAATTATTTCTCTATTTTAGATTAATCTGCCCTGAAATTTTGTCTTCTGATTCTCCCATCCAGTTACAGAGTCCTTCTGCAATTCTCCGCGCTTGGATCTCATCTCTACCACTCAGCATCACCTCCCCACTTGCTCTCTTTCCAGATTATTTACAAATGTGCTGAAAAGCACACAAATCCAAGAACTGGCCCCTCCCTTGTCACTTACACCTCCTTTCTCCTTCCTGGCTTTTAATTGATTATTTAGTCATGCAGAGACATTCCCTCTTATCCTAGGGTGGCTCAATTTCCTAAGAAGCCTTTGGTAAGGAGGCTTCTTGATACAGTGTAGGTGGTCTCCTCTGCTGATATGCCTGTTAGTGCAAGCAAAGAAATCTAATACATTTGTAAGGCATGGATGTTTTGAAAAAAACCAACTGATTCTTTGCTAGTGTGTCCCATGGGGCACTGGCTCAATCTTTCACAGTGGTTTCTGCCAATTTGCCTGGTACAGAGAGATGTCAGACTGCCTGGCATGTAGTTCCTGAGATATTATTTGGAGACCAGTTTAAAACAGATTTGAGATGTGATACCACCCCAGCCCTCTGTTGTGGAGGTCACACAGTGCCAACTGTTCCAGCTTTTCCATCTCAAAGGTGCTGTAAGGCTCTAGGATAACCACTCCCTGCTCCTGCAATTTATCTCGGTCTTCTTCTGTCAGCCTATTTCAAAACTCCAACTCCAACACCTGCCCCTACATATTCTCCCACTGTGAGCACAAACTCATTTATCTCTCACACTATAGTCTTTTTATTTCTAGGTGCTCCTTTCATGCCTTCTTCTTCTACTGGCTCTTTCCCCTCACAATCCATTTGTAAAAGAAATTATTTTTCATTTTGCACTAACAGAGAACTTTTCTTCTGCATTATTTTGTCCTGCTCCTTTTCTTGATTCTGAGTTTCTCTTCCTCCAACTGTGCTATAAAACTATTGTAGATACAAAGCCAAGACACACAGTCTGAAGATCAACTAGGTGTCTTGGATACTTGTAAAAGTATACATATATACTCGTGTGCAAAGACAGGGATGTAAAAATTCCCATCTTGAGCACTATGTGAAGCTGGTTCCCCTCTGCAGTAATTTTGTAACTTGCTGTACACTAATACGTACTTGCTTCCAGACAAAGGAAATAGGGAAGGAGTTTCCTGCACAGGAAACCCAGTTATTAAATCATGACTAGCATACAGTGAATAGCACATCCCAATTGTGTGCCTGGACTATGTATCCTCAGGTGGGTTTCCTGGTTCTGCTGTTTGCAAAAATATTGAATTTCTTAATTGATGCTTTTTCTAGGTTATTACTTGGATTTTCTTTCAGGTCTACATTCCAACATTTGACCAGAGAGAGGAGATTTGTTCCTGTTTTCCTCATTGCTTCAGCTCTTCCTTGAGGAATACCTCTTTGCTTATAAGAATCTTATTTACCCTGATTCTTTAGTAATGAGAGAATCAGGTCTTCCTTGCTGGAGACTCTTCTTTTGAGCTATGGCATGCATTTGCTCTGAGCCACTCACTTGGCTGTCATTAGACAATTTGTCTATAACTTACAAGAGTTAACCCTTTAACCTCCTCTTTTAAGACAGTTTTTTTCTGACTGTGGTCTTGCATACTCGGTTTTTTTTGGTTTTTACTGTTCCTGCAGCAAAGCTGACTGCAGCCAGCAGTGCGTCTGAGTCCTAACCAAGGCCAGAGCTTCTCTGGTGGACTGGTAACTCTCTGATCCGTTAATTATTTACCCCTGCATTGCTTCGTAGTGTGACTTGAATCCCATTTTCAAGTGAGAGGCTGGATTCTCCTTTACAATTTTCTTTTCTCCATTCTCTGCCCCTCTGATTGCCAGTTGTAGGTCACAGATCTGTGAAATTCTTGTCATGAAACTGAGGCCGTGGAGGAACAGCCTGAAAGGGGTCAAACCTGTCAGAGAGGTATCCAAATACCACAGCCCCCATCGTAACGCCGATGAAGAAGAAGGTTGCTGTTGCCTGGTTCAGTCCACGCTGCTCACACACGAGGTCCCACTGAAACACAAGGCAACAAAGATACTTAGTGCCCAGTTCAGTCTCTGTTGCCTTTTCACACCCCTTCACTGCAGCGGGCAGCCATCATGTCTCACAATTTGTATCCACCAAATCTGATTGAGGGGTAGAATCCTGCACTAAACCGCCCATAAGACAGTGCTGGCATCCTGAAAAATGTAAATTTGAGTCTTACAAAAGTCACAGTTATCTATCCTCACTATGACATTGTCCCTGTGAACACTTCATAGAATCATAGAATATGCTGAGTTGAAAGGGACTCATCAGAATCATTAAGTCCGATTCCTGGCCCTCCACAGGACACTCCAAGAATCAAACCATGTGCCTGAGAGCATTTTTAAATGCTTCTTGAACTCAGACAGGTTTGGTGCAGCGACAACTTCCCTGGGGAGCCTGTTCCAGTGCCCAGTCACCCTCTGGGTGAAAACTTTTTCCTGATATCCAACCTAAGCCTCCCCCGACTCAGTTTCATGCCATTTCCTTGAGCCCCCTCACTGGTTGCGAAAGTGAAGAGATCTGTACCTACCCCTTCGCTTCGCCTCGTGAGGATGTTGAAGACCACAATTAAGGTGTCCCATCAGTCTCCTCTTCTCTGGGCTGAACAAACCAAGTGATATCATCTGCTCCTCATAAATTACTTTCTCCCTCTCCTCCAGACCCTTCACTATTGTCTTGGCCCTCTGGATGCTCTAAAGTAGCTTAATATATTTTTTTTATTGTGGCGCCAAAAACTGCACACAGGACTAAAGGTGAGGCTGCTCCAGTGCAGAGTGGAGCAAGAAAATCATGTCTTTTGACCAGCTGGTGATGCTGTGCTTAAGGTACCCCAGGAGAGTGTTAGATATCAGAAAACTTTCCTGAGTACCATGCATGGAGAGTTTCACTTTTCTCTTTTCCTGATCCCTACAGTACTTGCCCAGGTCGATGTCTCCCCCAGATCCTTCTGTCATGTCCCTGAGACTGCCCTGGTGAGATGGGCATTTGCAGGGTGCCCCACTGCAGGGTGCTGTAACACATGCCTCAGCCTGCATTAGGGAATGTTGTGTTGATAACCCACTTTCTGTTGCCCTGACCAGTTTCCTTTGAAGTTTTCTTTGCAGGGAGAAGGAAGGCAGAGGGGAAGTGAGAACAAATACTTGCTCTTAATGTTAGCTTATTGATTTCTTACTGAGAAGTTGGTTTAGACATTCATCCTAATTAAATTAATGAACATAATTTTACTTTCTTGGAGTTTCATATGTCACTAATCATTACAGAATGCTGCAGCCAAGCTGCAGAGTTAATTTCCTATATGTGCAAAACTTAATTTAATCATCAACCCGGACACGAAGCCTCTCTGACAAGGCCAGTGAGACCTTGAGCAACCTTTCCTGCAACAAAAGCAAGAGTCCAGAGAAAGCCCTGGCCCCTTGAACAGGTCCTGAGCCCACTGCACAATGGGAGCAGCCTCACAAGGCTCCATGCTGCAGAGTACCTCCTTCTGCCTTTCCCCCATGACTGCTTTACGTCTCTCTCCCTGAAGCACTGCAGAAAAGAGGTGTAGACCTGGTACACATCTGATCCTCACCTCCATGCCTGATGAAAGCGGGAGTGATTGGGTAGTGGGGAGGAGGCATCAGCTCTAGGCTAACATTTTTCCCTGCTCTCACAGAGATGGTCAGCACTATCAGTTCCAACACAACTGTGCTCCATTTGCCTGACCAAACTGTTCCTCTTCCTAAGACCAGTGTGATTTGGGCCATTTTTCAAGGAAAGTATAGGATTAACACTCAGAGGTATCATTGTTAGACCTGGAAAAGTTTTCAGAAGGCGAGTGGTGACTATTTGATGGGCAGGGACCTTGGGCAGGCTCAAGGTTATGGCTGGCCAACATGCTGCATTTCCTGATATCCAGGGGAGACCCTTGGAGAGCACATCTGATTTGGCAGCAAGAGATATTGGTGGTAAGAGAAAACAGGCAGCACAGCCTTGTGGAGAAGAGGAGGAAGGTGAAGATCAGTGAGGAGGGTTACCAAAGGAATAGAAGTTAAAAAGTGTTTGGAAAACCAAGAAAGGAAGTAATGGGCTCTTATGAAACCCTGACAGGGTGCAATCCTGTGCAATGCCGTGGGGTCCGCACAGAGAAAATCCTATATCTGTGTCTTCCCCCTGCGCTGTTCCTGAATCTCTCAATTGCCTGGAGAAATTAAGATGATTATAACAAGAAATGCTGGCACCAATCTAAGCAAGATGAGATGTTTACAAAATAATTATAATAATAATAAATGTTGTTTTCTCTGATCTTCAGAGAGCTTCCCCCTCCCAGGACATATTCTCCAAACAGTTCATGTCCACTGGTTAAAATGGACAGATTCCCTTATGATACTGTGCACCTGGCAAACACCTGTCCATCTGCTCCTCAAAGCACTGATCTAATTTCAATTTTGGATGCATCACAGGCCAGGCATTACCTGGGTGGAGATCGTGGAGGTCAACTGTGAGTGGTCATAGACCCATCCATGCTGGCAGCGCTGGATGATGGATTTGTTTTCTGATTGCAGAGAAGAGTTGAGCAGCAGGTGAAACTGAGGCTGTGAGAACATCTCACAAGAGCTGAAAGTGCCGTCGGACTCCCGGGGGATACTGATGAGTAGAATTTCCTCCATGGTGAGATTCACAAATGCCTCTTGGTGTGGAATTGCACAGTGATGAGAGGGGGTAGCAGCAATAAAATTGTGCAGCAGAAAATGCATGGGCAGGTTGATTCTTGGGAGGCAAAGCATAACCAAAATCAAAATCTGGAATCTGCCAAAGCCCCCAATTTCCAGCAAGAGATCCTCAAATTTCATAATTCCTGTGGAGTTTTCTCATTCAAAGCAGCTATATACCAAGGAGAAGCAACAAGGGCTTGAAAGGCAGCCTTTGTTCTTGGAGCTCAACTTCCCATGGCTTTTCATACCGCCACTCCATTGGACTTTGAGACCTGGCTGGAAGGTGTCAAAAGTCACAGTGAAACTCCCCATTTGGGGTATAGCCAAAGAATTTATCCTCTGGGCACACAATACCTCAATTTCAAACAAATTCAGCACAAGGCCCTTCTCTTTTTGAAGTCCTTTCTTCCTGCCGTGGTTTTGAGAGGGACATTTACAAAAGGAAGGGAGGCTGTGGGAAGAGTGCTGTGAGAGCACTCTTATTTCTGGTGGGAATGTACCATGCAGCATCCCAGGCACTGCAACAAATGCTGCCTAGTGTGAGCTGATAACCAGCCAGACCCACTGGACCATAAAACAGGCCTCTGGAAGAGCGGGGGTGACCCACTGCGTTGGGACACCCAGGGGCACCAGGCCTGGTTGCTGAGCATCAGCTAAGTGTGTTTTAGTATGGTTTGTGTCAAGTCATGATGCTGGAGCAGGGAGTGTGGAGAGGCTTGAGATGGCACCTGGAAGAGAGATGAGTTTCTGGATGGATGTGAACAGGGGGGTGAGACCTTTGGGGTAAAAGGAAGGGCTGTAGGTGAAGGCTACCCGCTCACCAGTGTCCTCCAAAGAATGGAAAAAGTGAAAATGTTTCCCTACAAGGTCCTTTTCTCCACCTGGAGAAGTGTTTCCCCAGGACACAGGCAAGGAATTGATGAGTATGCAGAGAGGCTGCACTTGCCGTATTGGGGGCTGTGACATCCTCCTACAGGGTCAAGCCCTGTGCTGGTGTGCTGTGAGGATCCATGTGACAGCCAAAGGAGTGAACGTGCAGCCCCTGACAGGGCCACAGGCTCTGCTGTCTGCACTGCATGGACCTGGTGATGAGATTAGGGCAGTTAAATACAAAGCACTGAGAGAAGGGTCTCTACCCTTACTCTGCTGGGGGTCCCTACAGGACCCTTTCCAGTAAGTCCCTTAACACCCTCGCCCCACCCAGGTAGAAGACATGGACCCGCTTCCCTTGCAGCAAGTGCTCTAGACAGAGTGGATCCATGGGGCAGCTCCTGGGGACAACACATCCCAGATGGTTGTGTCCCAAGTTAAGGGGGCAGTGCATCATACAGCAAGCAGAGGCAGAATCCTTTAAAGGCTACAACCCCTTTGCAGGGGTGTATGTGAAGAGGTAGCAACAGTGGTGTTGTTGAGAGCTTGCTATAGGTTATCTCCCACTGCCTTTCCACACTCTGTACCCCTCTCCTAGTAGTCTGCGCTGTCCCTCATCCACTAAGCCTGCAGTCTTGAATGTTGGTGGATACTGATGTGCCATTCCGAACCTTTCTCCAAGCTGTTGCCCCGGGACATGCTCTGCTTTAAAGCAGCTCCAGTTTGACCATCCACCTGGAAAGCAGAGACATTAGTGTTGGGATGCAGGCACATCAAGAGACTGGCACAGGTAAAGTGCAAGTGGTGCTGGATGCCATGTGCTGCTGAGAGTGGCCTGTCACGCTCACAAGGGAAAGGCCACCATGCTGTGTCCTTAGATGATCTTTCCTCTTTTCAGCAGCATTCCTGGTCACCCATGCTTAAATAATGTACTGCCCCAGTCTTTGCTATCAACCATTTTCATGCTCATCCTGAGACCAGCATGAAGGAAGACCACAGAAGTGAAGCAGGGACACCTGTCAGTGCTGTGCTCCAGGGTTACAGTTTAACCTGAAGCTGAACTAAAGGACAAATTATTTTTCTTCACCACTGGTCTTCTAAGAGCAAGGAACAGAAACTCTCATTGATATGCTGCTGCATATTTAAACTGCAAAGCAGCTCCAGCCTCCCCATCAGAAACGAGGATACGGATCACTGCTCTGCAAGTCCTGAGGCTCTACTGTTCATACCACAACTGCTTAAAATGTACATTCCTTTATTTCTCTAATCAAAAC